>NW_027437188.1:22172500-22772500 GCF_033239565.1 Halichoeres trimaculatus
TGTCTGTGTGTGTGTCTGTGCGAAAATGTCTGCAGTCATTGTCTCATGTGCTGCGGGGGTGGAGATGGACTGCCATGCAGACAAGACACAAAAAGGATCTAGTTATTCCCAGATTGACTTCCTTTCTTCTGCTCCAGCTTTTCACTCCTTCTGGCTTTGTCCAAATATTTCATAACTCCCCTCATTTTCTTCCTTTCCCCATCGTCCCTCCCTCTCATTCTTCTTTCTCTGTTCCTCATCTACCTCTCTTTCCTCAGCTACAGCTGTCGTGATCCATCTGGCTCGTCAAAACACCAGAATAAGGTCACTGTCACGAACATGGACCTTTCATGTTTCAAACATATACACACACAAACGCACATGCACGCACAGTCTAGCCTCCGTGTCCATTTGGACACTCAGTCATGCATTCCATGACTAAAAACTAACCGAACAGACATGCAGCTACTTATGCCTTCTGGCGTGCATGATGCACACACACTCACACTGTGGCGTGTACCTGTATAGATCAAGGCCATGCATGAAAACACGCTGTAATGAATCAGTTTACACATCAGGAAGACTTGCAAATGGATTTGAAACATGTTCTTAGTATGTTGAGAAATTCAGAATCCTTCTACACTACAAAAACTGAACTGAACTGAACTGAACTGAATTGATCTTTTAAATCTGATGTGTTCTTGAAATTTCATTTGTTATTAAACTGATTTCTTATTTACTCCAACTTATAAGTTTGTGGGTCCTAAAAAGTCAAGAGATTCTTGAATGTGTCTCTCTAAATGTCTTCATCAGACCATAGTCTAAAGCCTCGATTCCACCAAGCCATTCAGTTCAGTTCAGTTCGTCTTGGTACAGCACACATTTTATGGTGTTTCCACTGAGTAATCCCGGGACAGATCCCCAAATAACCGAGACAAGCTGTTCCACTTTTTGGGACCCTTCTGTAGGGGTGCCAGACTAAAGCCATGTTTCCACCAAGCAGTCCGGTTCGGTTCAGTACGGTTTGGCCCGGTTTGGTACAGTTAACCATGATCTTGTTTGCGTTTCCGCAGCAAAACTGTGCCCTCTTGTGGTAGGCGGCGTGTAAGCCGGATGCCACAGCTGTTAAACAATAGCCTGACGCCGTAGCAATGTGACAAAGTTTACCCCGCTAATAAATCCAACAAAGAAGAAAAACGCAACACAGTAAACAAAGAGCATAGATTGAAGACATGCAGCATTTTGTCTTCTCTGTGATTGGAATGTAGCTCTTTGATACAAAGTGCAATCAAGCTTTGTTTCACAGAAGTCTATGTGCCGCCAGGAGAAACGCAGACGCTGCCTGGGCTAAGTGACAATTCCTCCAACCAATCAATTGCCTGCAGTGTTGTAGCTCCACCTTCTGAGAGCGGATCGGTTTAGTCTGGCACACATACGAAAGGGTCCCAAAAAGTGGGGCGACTCGTCTCAGTTATTTGGGGATCTGTCCCGGGATAAGTCAGTGGGAACACCGTAAAATATACACCGTATCGAGACAAACCGAACCAAACCGGATGGTGGAAACATGGCTTAAACCGTTCTGGTGCCGGAAGGTGGAGCTACAACACTGCAGTCCGTTGATTGGTCGAAAGACTTTTCACTTACTGAGCGACAGCAGCTGTATTTCTCCTCGCAGCACGAAGTCTTCTGTGAAACAAAATGAAAAGCCACATGCCAATCTCAAAGAAGGCGAATTGCTGGCTGTCTTCCACCGTTGCTCTTTGTTTACTGTGTCGCATTTTTCTTCTTCATTGGATTTATTAGCAGTGTGTACTGTGTTGTGCTGCTATGGCATCACACTATTATTTAACTGATGCAGCTATCGGCATCCGTCTTACATACCACCGACCATAAGGGGCACACTTGGCTGTGGAAATCCAAACAGGACCAGGCTTAACCTATCCAACCCGTATCAAACTGAACTGTTCTAAACCAAACTGCTTGGTGGAAATGGGGCTATAGTTTTCATGAGTGAACAGATCAACAACCAAAAGTGTAAACATTACACAGACTGAAGCAATCATGTTGTGCTGACTTCAGCTAAAAACTTAAAACCAAACAGCTAAAAGAAACTACGACTCAGTGTTACAAACAGCCACAGAGAAACTATTATTGAAATCTGTTTAGAGATGATGTGGAGGGGTACAAGGCACTTAGGCATTTTTTTTTTTGGGTGCCAGTGGGATTAGAGGCATTAGGATTAGGTTTAATCAAGTGATATGATGATGGGCAGCGGATTTAGAGAGGAAAAAAAACACAAAAGCAGAGGCAGGAGTGCTGCCTCACATCATACCTGAATCCTTCTAAACTCTTTCTCTCACGTTCAATCTCACAAATGCTTTCTCCTTTCTATCTGCTTAGTTGGCACTTCATCCTGCTCCCCTCTCTGCTGGTCTGTGAAATCACAGACACGATAGATCACGCAACCATTTAAGAGGGGATTAAGTAGTTAAAGGTTTTATCCGTGTTTTTTGCCTAATTTTCCTAAATTATTTTCTTTTCGGGCTGAGGAGTGCGTGAGAGCTTCTGGAGTGAGTATGTGTGCGTGCGTTCTCCTGAAAAAAAAAAAAATTCACAGCTGTGCTCATGTCTTTGCGTGTCAGAACCAGAATGTTTGTATGAGCTTTTGTCACTTTATGGGAGTGTGTGTGTATGTGTGTGTTTGTGAGGGAAAGAAGGAGCTTTTGGACCTTTTTATTTGTTGTTGTTGTTGATATTTTCCCCCCTTCTGGTTTTTGTGTTTCTGGTGTGTGCATGATTATGCCTGGGTGCCTGTACGCCCATAGTTGTGTATATACGTGTGCACTTGTGTTTGTGCGAGTGATCGAGACAGCGCTTCGTGACTGTGGCTTTGTTGATTTTTGCGACGATAAAGACCCCCTGCCGTGCTCAGTGTAGCGAGAGCCAACACTGAGATTCCACTCATCTGGACCCCATGGCGCACCACACATCACATGATAAGTGTGTGCGTGTGTGATGTTTTATGAGGCAGCGCACGGGTGAAAGATGTGAGCATGTGTGCTGATGTTTGTGCCTGTGTGTAAGTAACATGACCGGTGCCCTTTGAGCACAGCTTTGTGAATGAATTTTGTTTTTTTTTGTCTGTTTATCTGGGCATGTCTGCGTGTGATCTGGGTGTGTGCAGAGGAGGGGAAAGGGAGGGGTAGCAGCGGTCACAAGGGATAGAGGGAAGTGAGGGCATGGGGGCGGAGGCGTGCGAGTGGAGGGGGAAACAGAGGGGGGTAGACAGATCAGGGGCATACTGTACTGTGGAGTGGATGAATCAACGTGTGTGAGATGGCCAGTGTCTGGGTTGTGTGTGTTCGCATGGAAGAGTAGTACAGAGGATTCTGCGGTCACTCACTTACACATAATTTCAGATCTGTGCATTCAGTCAGTAAACACTGCAATGAAGGTGTAAAGAAAATCCTGTAAAAAAAACAGTGTTTTTAGAAAGCTAAATTTAGTATCATAACAATGTGAAGGCTGGGGTTTATAATAATCAAGGGTTGCATGCTTACTGGCTTACTGGCTGTCCTGCCGTTTGTGCATCTTCTCTCCTCGTGCCTTCTCTTCCTATCTGCATGGCCGCCTACCTTAGTTGCTCCTTTGCGTGGAAACCAGGAAAGGGCAGTGGCAGGGAAAGAATCACCTATGGCTGCCTCGACCGGCACTTGGCCATGCATCAAATCACATCCAAACACAAAGTAAGGCACAGCACGGCATGGAGGAGGACGGCACGGCAAGAGATGGTACTGCTTCTACAAACGTTACTCAGGGAGCAGGCAGGGGACTGTGTGTGAGTTTGGTGAGGAGACTTTACCAAACATTCTACTTTACTGTTTTTATTAAACTTTTCACTCTCAATATTCCAAACCTGATGCCAGTTGCAGACTTAAAGCATTATTTGACTTTGAAGGGTTGATTCATCCAGTTTTCTTTATTTAAAGATATTGAGCATTTGGTACAGAAGCCTCATAAAACCTGCATGAGACCAAAAATATTGCATCAGTCATTTGAAAATGCACCTGTTATCCTTATGAAGCTGGTGTATTCAGGAGGGAATGAACTATCCTTTCAAACTGCTACAAAAAATTTTTGATAATTCTTTTCAGGTTTAACTCTAAAGCCTGTGTTCAGAAAAGGCTACTGTCTTGTTTGCTCTTTGTAAAGGTTTGCCGAATTCTTTAAGAGCATGAAACAGACGGGGTATTGTTTGCTACTTTATTTGATTTTATTAACATTATTGTTTTTTACATATGTAAATCACTTTGTGTCACTATTGTATCATGTATGAAAAGTGATCCACAAATAAAGCATAATTATCTGGTGCATGCTGTAACAACTGTCTGCATTTTTTTAAATGTTATTTATGTACTTATTCATTTATTGACAGGTATTAGCTTTCTTCTTTTTTTTTTTTTTCTGTTTTTTTTTTTTTTTTTTTTTTTTTTTTTACTTTTCACTGATTTTAAGTTATTCCATTTTTTTTGTCTTGATTTTATTCTCTTCAAAATCATTTTATTTTCTTCCTTGCTTTAGTCTTGGAAAAATCAACTGTTTTTTTTGTTTGTTTTTTTTCCATCCGAAGCACTTCGGTGGTGGATTTAGTTGAAATTTTAAACACAAAAAATATCTTGTTTGTGACTTTTTTTTTCTTTTTTTTAATAGCAAACTTTATGTATAACTTTGTCAGAAAACGGTTCATAGTAAGGTGTTAACAATTTGTTTCAATGGATTTTTTTGGCTTTCAGTGCAAAACTTTGTTATGAAGAATTATGGAAGGAAACTAAGCCCCATCAATGGCTCAAGAAAGTGTTGAACATTTATGAGAAACAGCTCCATTATTTTAAAAAGTGTTGTTTATTTTTCAAGTTTTGATAATTTTGCTCATATTAAACGCTTCTGGGAAAACTAACACTTGAGTATTGCTGTCTTTAAAACAACAAGAGATGCTGTAAACAAGCTAATGTCAGGAGTAGCACATATTTTTTTAAAATAGCAACAATGAAATTGTGATAATATGTTCTGTAAAGCGACCTTGTTCTCTTTAAAAAATCAGTTTAGATGTCTTTTATGGTGCAGTCTGGTTTGGTTCATCTCCTCATTGTTAACTTCATAGCTTCCAATACAGTTTACAGTAAACCAACAAAACAAGAGACAGACTGTATTATGAATTATTGACAGTTTCTCCCCGTCTCTGTCAGGACCCTGGTTTGAAAGACAGACAGAGCGCAGACATGAAAGGTGAAGGCAGGACAGCAGGTCAACCAGTGTAAAAAGAAGCATGAGAGCAAAGAGGGAGCATAGTCTGTTACATTAATGAGAGTTAGCAGACAACACATGTGCTTCCGTTAGCCCCACTAGACCACGCATCACAACCCACAGCTCGGCACGACATGGCACAGCACGGCACAGCACATAAGCCAGAAGAGGCCATGGGAGGTAACACTGGCTGTAATATGCGAGTGCGTGTCTGCCTGCTTGTCAATCTGAGCTCGCTCGGTCTTTTATTGCTGTTCACTTTGTCTGTGGACACGGACCTTCTAAACATGTCTGCTGCTTTCGACGTCTTTGTTCATGGTTCAAACCAGGTGGAATGACATTCTGTCTGACTGGATGACAGCCGGTGAAGCGAGGTTTAATGCGACCTCATTTAACCTCCTTGAGCAAGAGAAAACAAGCGCTGTCGCCTGCAGTGTTTAACTCCTTGCTGGATCTAAGAGTTTTATGCAAAGAAGCTTCTGACACTTGTGAATGAGTAAAACAGAGAAGTAATAATTCAACCTGACCACAAGTGTAACTGTGAGCTGCTGGAGGAGGGCAAACCGATAGCTCATTACCTGGTAGTACCAAATACTTGATTCTGATTGGTCAGAAACTTAGACCAACAGTGATTATTTCTCAAACGCAAAGGCAAAACTACTAGGGACAAGGTAAACACACATCAGAGACAAATATATATTACTATAGAAATTAGAAAAAAAAAATAGCGTCATTATTTTCAATTGTGAATATGCTTAGGTGTTAAAGAAGTAATCATTATTAGTAATGGGTACCAAATTAGGTACCACTTCATGTAAAATAAAATGGTACCATGTTTCCGGTAACCTAAGTGCAAACTTTTGACTGTGAGGGAGTAGAAGATTAGGCAATTTTTCATGCTGGAAATGAACACAGCATTGCAAGGTTGTATATAGAATAAATATTTCAAAGATGCTATGAGGAGGACCTGTTTTGCACTCCCTCACCACCTCCGCACACTGTCGTAAGTTATTTTAAGCGAAGTAGGTGTTTGTTTTGGAATTAGATGAAGATGGTATAGTAAAAATAATTTCTTTGTTCAAGACAACTTTTTACTGGATACAACGCGCTGAAGTAAGGTATTTATCAGTACAGTTATGTAGTGCTACAGTTTGAGCCATGAAATCAAACAGACGTTGTATATATTCTGCTATCGGCAGCGAAGTGCTTTGACGTAACAGTAGGCTAACGTGACAACAAGTAAAGACTGTCAATTTTTAAGTAGTTTAGTGGTCATTTTTATTTAGCGCAGCTGGCAGTCTGGTGTGCTAAGACTTGACTGTAATGTGTAACGTTAGTAAATCCTGGTTAGCTAAATCCTGCCAGTCATCTATCAAGCAGAGCTAACGTAACCTCACTCTTCATTTTATTGATAGACTCTTAAGTTTAGGCTAACAAGCCTTTAGCTCAGGCTGTATCACTCTTCTGTTGAGCTTTCTTCTGCTCTTCTGTCCTTTCTCTGTCCGACAGTTAAGCTCCTATGTCCACCATCACTACAAAATTAGGCACAGAAACTGTTTTTACAGAAAAAAAACACAGATCTCAGTTTTTATCTCATGTCACCACTCAACTTTGTCAGCCGACGTGATGTTGTCATAGAGACCTAGACGTGTCGTAAATCAACCCCGTTGTGTTTGACCCAATTGGGAAGCTAGGAAGTAGCAATTTAAAAAAAAACGTAACTAGCAATATTGGCACTGATAATCTCATTTTAAAGTGTGGATTACAATCAGGCATATATCTAGAAGAGAGCCTTTTTCAAGATCACTTTCAAACACCTCGCAGCCCCTTTAAATTGAAAAACTTAGAGATTTTATTATTAACAAAATATTCTTCTTAGCACATGAACACACATAAAAGTGCTGAAAACAGGTATAGTCGAATACTGATACCAATTGCCAGGTACCGGGCATCGGACCGTATCACTTCAAATGCGAAAGGTACCCATCCCCAATCATCATAATAAAAAAGTGATGCATTAAATTGTTACATGGTAGTATCATTATATAATACCAATCCATTGTCCATAAATAATATCTCAACACACTTTGTAAAGGTGCAGTTGAAGCCACTCAACAATAATTTCAAGTTTTCATAAAGCCATTCATTTTTGTAAATATGTCAAGTTGCCAATTTCTCATCTGGCATTCTCAGACCCACGAGCCAGCTCATATTCATTTCTGCTGGCTCCTGTCTTTCAAAACAATTTCCTGAACATCTCAGATACTCCAGACCAATAATAGAGTCTAAAAGGTGGCGTCATGGGAGAATTGTTGGCCCGTTAGAGGTAGCTAAGACTGCCTGCCTCTTTTCAGTGAAACTACATTCCACAATGTTCACTCAACCATTCACCAAGCTGAACTGGTCTGCCAAGCTAGTCTATTTTGGATACAATCACTGTAAAAAAAAAACCCTCCTTTAAATTTCTCTCAGATATGAGGGAAAATATTGGCTAAATGAGAATACCTCTGCTTGATGTTTGAGACTTCAGATGCTTGTTGAACAATTCACAACAGGATGGGCGTAGTTACACAAACCGTCACATTGTGTGTGGCGTCTTTTGTATTTTGGGCTGAGTGTCTGAACATTTGGATTCAAAAACAACTGCCACATTAAAGCAGCTGTGACCCTGCAGTGACCCCTGGATTAACATGCATTATTGTCACTTTGTACTTCCAGGCTCCAGACAACACCCGTGACAATATTGCACAGTAATCCCCCCGCTGTCCCCCGGTCATTACTGCAGATCAGCATTCACCTGATGAAACCTCCCCCTCTCCTTCTCTCTTTCGCTTAATCTGTCTCTGCCTCAGATTTAAGACAACAGACTGGAAAAGGATAGGAAAGGTGGAGAAAATGATGACGATGAGGGAGGAGAAAAGCGAGGGTATAGCCTGACATACCGTAATTTGAGTAAGGAGACAACACACATGCTGGAGTTATCCCTCTACCTCCTGAGGTCTTATTGAAAAAGAAGGATTTAGACAAAAGAGGAGGGAGTGTGTCTGCTTTAAAATGATCCATTATTCAAAGAAGGAGGATTGCGGGACTGAGAGAGGAAAGAGAGAGACGGACTGAAAGTGAAGAGAAATGGAGAAATGTGTTGCACGGTGTAGCTCGCTGGGACATGATGCTTGTCTCTTTTTCTCTGGAAGAATGGCATGCTCATATTAAAAATGAATGGATAAAGGAAAGGAGAAAGAGAAAAAGCGCAGTTGAGAGCCCTCAGTTGGACTGCCAAAAGTCAGAAGCACAGGGAGACACGATAGAGGCTAAGAATTTGATTGACACCTTCACTTTGAACAAAAGTCGTTTTCACATATTCGCTCCCAACTCCTTTTCAGGAGTGAAGAAAAGTTCAGGACAGCCTGCCCCTGAAAACTTCCAAAGATGTTATTCACACATGTCCCTTACAGTGGAGACTTTTCTTTGTTGGACATGAGTCTATAGGAGGCAGGACATGATGTAAGAAGGGTGCTGCAGTAGTTACAATGTTGTCTTTACAAGGTATCCAAAATTGTTTCTGTTAAGAAATCTTGTACAATGCTGACAATTTCTGCCATTACACTAATCTTGAATATTTTTACAGAATCAACAAGAAAAGTAGAAAAAAAGTAAAGACAGAAGATTGCAATCTGCAGGCTCATATCGAGCATCTTGCACCAGCATTTGCGTGAGACGTGAACACCATCAACTTCTATTCCAAATTTTGGGGTTTGCGTAAAAAAATCAAGGCAAAGTCTATGCAAGAAATTATGTTACTTTGTATTTAAAACAGGAATATTTCCTTGACTTCTGTGAATATATAAAAGAGTTCATGAAATGAATACAGTTTTAGAGTAAGACACATCAGCAGAAAGAATCAGCTCTTGAGCAGAAATCAGACTTGTCATACACTGATGCCCTGCTGTCGCTGAAATATTGATTTGTTCTTAGAAATGAAATAAATCTCTTTTATGAAGAAAAAGATCAAAGATTTACTCATGAATGCCTGCTTGACTGAGTCAAGTGGAGAAAAACTGCTTTGAAAGTTCAAGAAAATTTGTTTAGCACCTTCTTTTACACACTCAGTCTATTTTTACAGGGTTATAAGACAGTCCAAGTTTGCAGGCAGGTTGTTGCTAAAGGTATCAGCAAGGACTCACAAAATGACTGCTCTCAAGCAGTCAAAACCAAAACAAGGAAAGCCATAGTTTTCAGTTGAATGCACTGTATTATTTTTGTCTAAAACCTTTTGAAAGTCAGTTAAAACATCAACCAAAAAAGTAGGACGAATTCAATTCAATTCTGCTCATCTGACTGGCCGTGTCAAAATGCAACTTCCCCAGCTTGTCACATCAAATGCCAAATCCTCAACACGATCACCAAGACCATGCACTAGGGATGCACCAATAACAATCCTGGGTATCAGTGGATCAGTGCCCCTCAAAGCTGGATCGTATCAGTGGGAAAGGGGCCCATTCATGGCACTGATCCAGGCAACCAGCTCTGTGCCTGTTTTTGAAGGGCACTCTTGGCTACTCAATTTGAAATGTTACCTCTGATGCACTTTCTTTTTTCTGCTGCGTTACCAGTCTACAAGGTAAAACAGTTTACAGTTAAATAGAATTTCTGTACGTCCTGAAGCATTGATTTTACCAAAATGCTGCTAAACATTTTAATATTTTATGGATTAAATAAATATTAACTTCAGTAATTCCATCCACCCATTTTTTTGCTTTTTACCCAAAACATTACCAGTCTTATCCTGCATTAGGGCATGCAGGTTATGATTTAACGCTGGTATCTGATTGGTATCGGCTGATACCCAAAGCCCAGGTATCGATATCAGTATCAGAAAAGCTGGATTGGTGCATCCCTACCAAGCACCACATCTTTGAGGACAGAGCCTTCACCATCACCACTCCAACTCCCAGAAACCATTGCCATCATAGAAACCCAAAGTCTGACTCAATTCTCTTGTTTCAAAATCCAGCCGACGACACACGACTCTTACTCCCTCCTTATCCCTGATCTGCCTTTCTGTATCAAATTCACATTTTTGTAATTGATGGCAGTTTTTGTTTGTATTTGTTTGTTTTGCACACAATGTCAAACCTTTTGTGGTGACAAGTTAGGTCTTGTGCTTCTTGTGTCTGTCCTATCAGCATATATGATGTGGCAACAGTTGGGGCTTACATCAAACTGATAACAAGAAATCCAATAATTAGTTTGAGGTTGTGTTATGGCTCTTCATGTGTTTAGATGGATATGGATACCATCAATCTGTCTCTAATGTATTAATCATTGAGTGTGTAAAAAAACAGTTAATACCAGAGTCTGATGCTTAGTTATTTTTGCTGGAATAAAAATAGACTTTCCTTTGTTGCATTAATATTTAAGAGCCTCCAATTACACAATGTAGCAGTGTCAGCTCACCAAAACTAAAGGGTATGTTTCTGTTGCATGCTACAGTCATCCTTCCCCAGCACCCACACAGCTGTCTGTCCACAAAGGCTGCATGACAACTAGGATTTCACTTGCACTTAACTGTAACCCAATGCTGTTTTTACTTTGCAAGTCTATTTTCTACTATTTTACCACGTAACTGCAGTGATTAAGTGTCAGGCTCTGAGCGCTGCCAAAATGTGGGTGATCTGCACTCGGTCCTGTGCCTGAACACATCCTGCGTAGACACAGACAAAGGCCCGGAGCTGCTGCTGCTGCTGCCGCCTCACAAACATTCTGCCTTCTCTGTAGACATTATGTAATCTCAATTCAAAAATTAAGCCTTTAAAGTTAAAAAGGATGAAGGAGAGGGCTGAATGTATTTGGGTGCTTGCATGTGCTGCTTTGTGTGTGTGTGCGCCTTCCTTTTAGTCCTTCTGGTGTTATTCTCTCCACTGATCCTCTCAGAAGAAAACAAAACCCAAAGTCTTGTGCTTATCTTTCAGGCGCACACAGCGGGATTCTCTCTCCTTTGCTCTCTGCTCTGTCTCTAATTATCTCCAGAGTGAACGTCCTGTCCTGTTACATTGTGTTTTGGAGCTCTTCATAGACACCAACATTAGAGAAGTTAACAGGGAGTAGTGTCCCTCGTGCTTTCCTTGCGTCTCCCTCTCTCTGTCTCTCTCTGCAGTTCTCCCTCTTTTCGAGTTGAACGTCTTGTCCTGTTACACAGTGTGTTTGAGCAGCGGAAAGACTGTGACACTTGAGAAGTGAAAAGGTAGTATCAGCACCTCATGGAGAACAAGAGGTGCTCAGCTGCTGTGTTAAGGGGCTGTGGTGTACTCAGCTTGGTGATGCACTAAAAACAACGAGTCTGTCAGCTACATTTGAACAAGAGCACCACACGAGGACACGGGGACCAGATCTTAAAAGTTAGAGTGTCATACTGACAACTTATGCTAAGTTCTGCCAAGTAGGGTAAGAGTGACAGAGCTTTGTTCTGGGATTTGTTGGAGGAAATAGACAAAGGCTTTCTGTGTGCTCAGAATGACAACAGTGATGTGTTCACTTTGGCTGGTGGCTCCAAAAATACAAACCTCTTTTTTTTTTTTTTTTTTTAGGTCACATACTAGCACATTTCTCAGCAGAGTACTAAACTCACGTCTCTAAATTATAAACTCCTGACCAATCTTTGACCTTTTGAATATCTTTCAGATAAACGGATGCTTTAATCAAACCAGACTTCTTGGATCATGCTCGATCTTCTTACAGGTACCCGTAGCAACCCACCAACTCAGCCCCTGGTGAGGATTTTTTAATGCAGGGCTATTTTTGGTCTGGCCACCTGCTACAAGGAGCAGGTTTCAAGTGCTTTTTCATTTCAAGACCATCAGTAAGTAATGTGCTAATGTGTCCTTGAAAAAGGAGAACAGGAACTGAACTGAAGTGAGATTTTACTGACATTAAACTGAAAAGAAGCACACACCCTCAGCATATATAAATGTCAATATAATTATAAATATAAATGCAAATGTACAAACATTTCTCTTTTTGTATTAAAACAATTTCATTTTGAAGAAGTTAAAGTTCTGCCTGAGAAAGTTTTCATGTCTAGTTTAAAGGGGTAAAAATTCCCATAAAACCTCAGATGAGACACATTCACGGGAACAGAACAATGTCATATTTTAACACATGAAAAGTCATTAAAGGTAGGGTCTTGTTAGTGCTTGTTAGTAAACAGAAATTCTGACAGGGCTCCTCCTCCTTGGCTCAGTGCCAGCAGCAGCGCACACCCCCAGCCTCCAACTGTTACTATATGAACAAATTGGCCCAATCCCAACATCCACTCTCACTAATTTTGAGGCGTGTCCCTGGGAAGTTCGTGAGGGTTTAAAGCTGGCCCACAGTAAAACTTGTTAAATGTGTGAGGGCCCTTGCGCTGACTTTCTGATTTCTGAACGAACCCTTTCCATAAGTCGGCATATTTGCAGACTTACTGTGAAGGAATTACCCACAGCTCGTTGTAATGTGACGTGAAACCATAGAAACACAGGGTTACCGGGTGAAGCCCACAAACACGGCTGGTTATGACACTCCATAAATATAAGTTTGCCTGTCTTTAGGAATAAATCTATATAACAGCCTTGATCCTCCTGAGTCTTATATCTTTACATGCTCTGTATATGCACTGTATTTAGTAAATTCAGATTTGTTCTATTTGTAGTTCCTTGGTGGATAAACTGTTTTGACTAATAGGGGCGTACGGGTAAAATGTCAATTACTTCAAACTAAAGCTTGTTGGATAGCAGTTTATACTGTTGCTCAGGTGAGCTAATGGCAAGCAGCCACTTTCCAAGTAATCTCGATGAAGTCCGTAAGGGCTCAGGGTTTAGTGGGGCATTGAGATTCAGCGATTCACCAGCCCAGCAACCACCTGCAGCATCGTGTTTCTATGTGCGAGTGACTAAAGAGCCGTCCAAGTGACTTGGCCTGTTTGTAAAAGCTAGAAAGCTAACTCGCGTCGCTCTTCTTCCCATGCTGCTCTCTAAGAACCCAAAAGCCAGTGAATGTCAAACCAGGCTTCACCCCTAATTAAGTAAAAAGCTTTTTCTGTTGGTGTTTCGTTTCGTTTTGGTTGTGTTTTTCTTACTTTGTGCTACGTCCACTATCGTCCCCACTCAGGATAGCTTCTTCTACTCGCTAATCAGCACGCAAAGTCACCTGCGCACTGGGCGCGCTGTGATTGGCTGATGTAACCATGCTTATTCTCCACCCAGAAATGACCCGATACAACCAAACAGCAACATACAGACAGACACAGACAATGAAAAACTTGTATGGAAGCCCAGAAGTGACTATTGAGCAGGATTATTCCTGTAAAAGTTGACTTTTTTTTTTTTTTTTTTTGAGGAAAATCCTGCAGAATCTACCTTTAACAACACCTGAATTTCTTATGAAACTCAATAGCGTGAAAAAATATGTACTAGTTTTCTTTCCTGTATGAGGTCATTGTTCTTTTTTTCAAGAAACTTAAAAAACAAATTTTCTTAATACATTCAATTCAGACATCATTCAATATCTTGAGATAAGATATTTGTCTGGTCTGTTCAGGTGATTGTGGCTCATATTCTATCCAATAAGAAAACAGTTGCTTTGATTTCATTTGTTGCTGTGTAGAGGTGGGAATATGGCACTAAAGAATGAAACCATTCATAATAATTAGAAAAGGAGCTAGGAAGCTGAGACAACAAAATTAAAATAGTATTGTTGTTGAAAGTAGATAATTAAGTTTGAATTTTGAAACGTTGTAAACATAACTTAATTAAGTACACACTTTGAGCCTTTCAACTATTTTTTTTATTTTTGGAATTGAATCACACAAACAACAAAAGTGTTACTGTCACATCCTGTCTAATATCGTTCTAGTTTAAGTAGGTGTTTACAAGTTTGTGTGTCCCCATGTGTGAGCTGCATCGCAATGTGTGTAAATACACACAATAAACACATCACTGCCACAGAACTTCAGTGCACGGATGTGTGTTTCATTGCACAAATGTGTGTGGGTAGGAAGCACTTTGAGTGTGTGTGTGTGTGTGTGTGTGTGTGTGTGTGTGTGTGTGTGTGTGTGTGTGTGTGTGTGTGTGTGTGTGTGTGTGTGTGTGTGTGTGTGTGTGTGTGTGTGTGTAACCACAGTGCTCTCCTTCTCAGCAGCCCACCATTAAACCTTGGTGCCAGTCCTCTCCCAGCACACCAGGATTAACAGCACTTAAATGGGCCTGTTAGTGCACCTCCTCCTCTCTGCCTCCCACACCGACCGGTGCACATGGTGCTGCCCACAGCTTTGAGCTGCATTGCACATGGCCTCTGTTGTTTTTTGTTCTCCACACGCCCCCAACCACCTAAGCCTCCTCCAATAAATGGTGCTGAAGTGTACTCAGCAGGGGGCTAAGCCAAGAACATCCTCTATTTTACGGACCTATTGGAAACTGAGTGGATGACAGAGGGAGGAAAAAGAAGGAGGGAGGGAGGAAGAGCCTGAGCCTAAACCAGATGGATGAGCTATGATCAAAATGTCAGTCTGGCCCTCCCTCTCTGATCCTTGTTTCTCTCTCATGCTTTTGGTCTGTCTGGCTATCGCATGCCTATTGTGACAAAGCATAAGCAGGGGGACTGAAACAGACACAAACATAGACTGACGAGATGGATGCCTACCACACAAATCAATAAACAAAACAGATTCCTGTTTGTGGATGCAGCAGGCACATGGATCTAAGTGTCTGCAATGTTAATACATTACAGTGTTAAAAGAAGAAATCTTCAGGATACATTTCTTCAGATGGAGAAGGAAAGGCTGTCCTTATGTAATCACCAGGTGCAGTATTCAAAGCCATCTACTAGCCTCAATGGGAAATGCCAGAAATGACTAGAAAGCAACAGTCAGAGCGACTGAGAGGGACAGGAAGAGAGGGCAGAGCAGAGGAAGGGAGCAGTCTCAGTAACGCCTACAAACATCAATTAATTTATTACTTGGACAAAAAAAAAAAAAACCGCTGCCACTACTGGTATGAATGGCACCTTACAAAAACACCAAAAGCAACACTGTTCTGTGGTCAGAGCACTCACCTCACACCTGACTTCACTACAACACAGTCAGACATCGTAAGAGTTGGGCATTACGTCAGTCAGGCTGTTAACAGAAACCTCAATGCCAATGTTAATGCCAGCTTTATTAGCACATCTAACTCAGCCATTTGTCTGCCAAAGTGTTTTAACAGTAGGAAAAGGCAGAAACAATAAAAACTATAAACCTCAAAGGGATGAAAATGATGCAGATAAATTATACTCCTCATCGAATCAATGCTGGTGAGTTAGACAAAGGTTTATGTGGCTTTTTTCCAATGCAGACGCCTTCACATGTAGCCTGACATGCACCTACCAAAAAAATTGTACCGCTAAATGTTTGTCAGCAATTTATTATTTGTGAATAATATGGGACAAATAAGACTTTATTTAATTCTGTGATGAAAGAAATTGCAATGAACAAATCTTTTTTTGTCCTTATGGAGAAAATAATAAGTCAAAAATCTTTGTGGTGGACAGTAAGTCATTCATAACCCATGATTTTTCTCTCACTGTGTGTCTCATCAGTCAAAATACAAACAATGCATTCCTGTTACTGGCGTTTGGTGATCTGTTACACAGATTTATTGAGACTGTCTGTCCAACATGCACCTGCACTGAAGGTGCATTAAGTTACAGTGGAAAAAGTGCAACACAGTCCTTGTATCGTAATCCAAGGCACGTTTTGAAGCTAGTCATTAAAAAACAGGGCAACAGTCTTTCCATTTGACTTGGCATAAGGATCATTCTTCTATGACACTACTTTTATTTGTGTCTAATGACCTTTCCTTTCTTCAGATCAGAAGGGACAGCACAGCAGCGATAGAGGAGAGTCCAGACTAGAATAATCAACCAAGATACTACTTTTATCTGTGTTACCAGAAGGTAATGTTGCAGATTTAGCCTCAACACTTGGAACAGCTGTAATACCAACCTTTGGACTGCTGCATGAATATGTTTACAAAGAAAGTGTCTGACCAAAGTAAAAATGTGTGATGACTAAAACTTTTCTAAAACACTAAAAGGTCAAAAAAGGATTAAACTTGATGAAAATTTCTGGTACATTTTAAAAATAAAATACCAAGAATAAATTTCAAACAGCTTACAGAATTAACACTAATGTAGACAACACTGCCCACCAGTATTTTGGTTTTGGAGTACTGCAGAGTGACATGGACACATCAACACATGAGTGTGTAGTACACACAAACACACCCACAACTAAATATAAACTGTACTTTAGATCCATTGATCATTGTTAAACATATTGATTGGTTGTCACTGTCACCAACAAATAGATTACAAAACAGTTGCTGAACCCTGTTTGACATATAGTCTATTGTTGGATTATCCACCATGATAAACTCAAGGACTGTCTGCATTTGTAGCTAATAATTAAATTCATTGCTTCAATGAACTTCATTCCCATTGGACAAACAACATGTGGATTTCATTAACTGACCAATCACACGCCCAAGTTGACTTTTTAAAGTGTGTGTATATATATATATATATATATATATATATATATATATATATATATATATATATATATATATATATATATATATATATATATATATATATAATTCTTAAAAGTAGGTCAAAATTGCAACATGTGCTTTCGACAACATTTTAATCGCTTTTAACAACAATAATTCACAAACTCAACACATTATGCGTATGTAAAGTTGTCCACTGCCATGGGATCTATTCCACTTGACTTTGAACACAACCATAAAGAAATACCCATTCACTTTGGTCTTTGACTGTTAGAACAAGAGGTTACTCTGTCATTTTTACCCATTGGCAAAAGACTTCCTCATATAATCACTTTAAGTAGTGTTCAGTTCCTTTTTTTCTGAAAGGCTGAAAAAATCCCCTTTCAAAAGCATGGTGTAGTTTGAAAAATATTTTAGTGTCAGGATCATTAATTTCTGTCAAACATGGGCTTTAGTGATAGTAATTTCCTTGGCACTCAGAGATGCTTCATGTGCTTGTCGTTCTAAAGGGACAAACACGAGACAGTCCCCTCTAATTTATATTCATACCATATGGCAGATCATATGGGAATATGTAACTGCCACCAAGCACTGACAAGGACATAAAGCGACACGCCATCACTACCATGTTACTTCCCGTGTGCACCTCCTTACAACAGATGGAAGATTAAAGAAGGGAACATTTTCCTGTTTTTTATCAAATCATATGGATTACTGCAGCATATGGAGGGAGTGCAGTGTGGAAACACCCATCAGGGTGGCACAAATATGTTTTCAACACATTCCTATTTGTAGTTTTTGAAAATTAAAAAAAAAAAAAAAACATTTGCTAATGGTATATGTTGTGTCAGCATGGTCTGTCATTTAAATGAAAGGTAACATGTACAGTTTGATCCCACACAGCACGCTGGTCTGTGAGGCTTTGATGTAAATGATAACTTATTGCTTCCCTTAGTGATAAGATAACTGTGACTTTTAGGAAGATGAATTTTCAATCACTTCCTACCTTTTTTTTTTAACTCTCTTCAGGTGGTGGGTGGATTGGCGGACAGTGAAGAACCATCTTCATTTCCTTCTCATCCTCCTCCTCCGCCTCCAAAGATCTGTCCTTGTCTCCAGGAAACAAGTAACAGAATTAGCTACACAGAAAATGGTCCACAGTATGTGTTCAGAAATTGTCTCCTGTGCTGTAATACAAAAAAAGTGCTTCTGAATCTTGTCTTTATGTTAAGGTGTTTTAACAATTTGAACAGTCAAGTCTAAAACGATTAAAATGTTCAAAAATTCCAGCAGCAGTTTTTTTTTAACAATATTTGTGTTTGTTGTTTTGGAAATCTTATTGCTGATCTTGAACTTCACATGATCTCATTAGTGGCAAGCTTTTGTGTTTTCTGTTTCCTTTCTCTGTATCTACCAAATCATTTGATTATAATCCTTTTTTTAATTACAGCATAATGTCCAAGTGTGAGCACAAAAACAAAAGCCCGTCTGCTTCTGATTCCAAAAGTTAATCCCTAAATTTGAAGTTCTTGTGTAAAATGTCTAAGACGCATTGTTCTACCTCATTTTGCCTGAGAAAATTGACTACTCTTCTCAGGCAAAAAAAGGGGGTGGCGCTCTTAAATTGATGAATAGCACGTTGCCTCTGAGGTTAATGTAAGGGCAAATCCCCTAGCGTGATGTGCACCATATTAAACCCATTTGCTGTACACTCAATTCAATAGATTAATCAGTCAAGCTTATGGCATTAAGCTTATAGACTGTAGATTACGGCATTTCACAGCTGAGGGTATTTGGACTTCACAGCTATACATTAACCTGTCTTCCACTGTAGGGCAACACAAAGCTTAACAAGGACTAATTCAAGTTTTGTCTGCTGAAACTAATGATGGCACCAAGTTTTTATGACTTCTTTTATGCATTTTGGTTTTAACTTGTGATGAAAAAGACGGTGTGATTGTACAGCATGTACTCAGTACCATGTGTTCACTGTGTTCTGTTTTTACGATCCCTGCAAACCAGGACAAATTTCAGCTTCTCTGTGTTCTGTGATAGCATCAAGTCATCCATGTGGCCGTGGGTGCAGGAGGTCGTGCAAGAGGAGCTGTAATATAAGCCTCACCCTGCTATGTCTGTCTATGTGTGTGTGAGCACGCTCTTAGGGCATTTATCTATCAGCTCACCATTAGTGCAGGGAAAGAATCACGCTAACCTAACACTTGACCTCTGATTAACTACCTCTGGCAAACTTAGGGCCAGAGGTCTCTCCTATCAGATGGTCCCTGTGCACGGCTGCATGCCAGACTCTAAATGCCCTCACAAGCCATCAGAGGGAAATAGAGTGAGAGGACACGCGGTGAAATATACAGCAAGAAGTGTCCACAGGCACGATGCACACAGACAGACACATATCTGTCAGAAAAGCATTTAAAAGCTCGTGCAAAAGGTGGACAAGTTGGAAAACCACCCAATACAACATTCAAGCAATAGCACATAAACAAGCACATGTGCTCTTTCTGCCTCTTTCTCAGTCACACCAGTGCAGACACACAACCCTCCCCAATCAAAAGGCAAGCTTCATGCTCATGCACGCTAATAGCCTGATTGCCCCCCTACTGTCTTTAGGCTCCACATCTGAAACGCAGCAGAGATCCTCAATCTCCTCCTCACACAACAAGATAAATTAGTAACGCCCTGTGACAGCATTAAGCAGGCCTATCCTTTTAGATGGACCCGGGTAGAAAGGGCTGATTTTGCATGACAACTGTTCCCCCGTGACATTTTGTCCATTTTAGCCCTGATTGAACTATTAATCAGTCTAATGTGAGAGAGGCAAGCTGTTCATAAACTCATCTATTCTGCATGGCTGAATGCTTCAATCGTGAGAGGAAATATACACGAATGTATCAACTCATGAGGGTCCACGGATCAGCACGAGCATAAAGACAGGCACTGAAGGGCAGGAGACATTTAGTAATGAGGAAGGGAGGACCTGAGTTGAGAAACCTCTAATATAAAGCAGATGGAGTTGAAATAATTAGAGTTTATTGATCCACATCCACAATTTTTTAAGTAGAGGTGGAGACTTTTGATTTATTGATAAATAAGGCTTTTCGCTCACAGTCTTTAGAAAATAACAACACTGATGTTTGTGGGGTTGAAAACAAGCAGCTTAGTAATTTCATATCTTTTCAGCATAACCTGAATATCTAAAAGCAAATGCCATTCTAAAGATTCATTTTTCAAAACCAGAAAATACTAACATACAAAGTTGGACATTTTTCCATTAAAACTAAGAATGACCGGTCATCTCTGCCTTATTTCTATTTTCTTCAGTGTGTTCAAGTCCACTCACTCCTCTCTCAGGTTCTAGCCGCCATGTTTTAGATCTGACAAACTGGAGCCCTCAAGAGCTGACATGACTTCTAGTTGCACAACCATAGACTGTATAAAACATGGACGTACCCTCCGTGACGTCACCCGTCTGTTCCTGACACTTGAAATGAAGCCAATATGTGGTTGTAGCCACATTTGTTATGACGCCAGATGTGACTTTCATTTGTAACAGCTACAGGGTGTTCGTCAGTCACGTGACCTGAGCTGTGTCTCTGATTGGACAATCAAACGATCCTAAAAACTTCTAAATCGCAGAGTTAGAAAAAAAACTGGCTCACCATACAGTGTAATAGTGAAATCAGCGGTTTAGACCCAAGCAGCAGGAAGTCAGAAACAACAGTAGAGCCCCAGGTTGATTTTCAAAATAAAACAAAAAACTGATGCCAGATCTTTTTTCTCTTAATGACAAAAACAAATCAGCAGAGCCAGAGAGTCTGGAGTCAACAGGTTAGAGGCTTTCCAGGTCCTTTAATGGCTGATTTAGTAATTAGATGTTTGGAGGCTTCTTTTTGATGCTGCATTCTGAAAATGTAACGGATAAGTGCTGACAAAATAGGGCACATGGAGCCGAGTGTTACATAGGCGGAGATGGACCAAAAAAATTAATCCAGCAGAAGCTGGGGAATGAAAGATGCAACAGTTATTGTTCATGTGCATTTGCTAAGATGGCAGGTCACGGGTACTTTATAATTATAAGCGGGTACACACATACTTATACGTCTGTTTGGTACCTTTAAGTTTAATGGTGTGTAGAACTTTACTTTTATACCAATGTTTAAGGGTTAGTACATGCAATACACTAAAGCCGTTTCCACCAAGCAGTCCGGTTCGGTTTGTCTTGGTACGGCATGCATTTTACAGCATTTCCACTGACTTATCCCTGGACAGATCCCCAAATAACAGAGACGAGCCGTCCCACTTTTTGGGACCCTTTCCAATGGATGCCAGACTGAACCGATCCGCTCTCGGAAGGTGGAGCAACACTGCAGACCGTCGATTGGTCGGAAGAATCATCACTTACCCCGACAGCGACTGCATTTCTAGCACTTTGTATCAGAGAGCTACATGCCAATCACAGAGTGGAAGAAATGCTGCATGTCTTCCATCTGTGCTCTTTGTTTACTGTGTCGGGGTTTTTCCTCGTTGGATTTATTAGCGGGGTAAACTGTATCACACTGCTACGGTGTCAAGCTATTGTTTAACGGCTGAGGCTTTTGGCATCCGGCTTACATGCAGCCTACCATGAGAGGGCAAAGTTTTGCTGTGGGAACGCAAACAGGATCAGGCTTCACTGTAACAAACTGTGCCAAACCGTACTGAACCGAACCAGACTAGTTTTACAATTAGTACTTGCTGCAGCTCAACACACTTTGACATGACAGACTGAAAGAAAGAAAGAAAGAAAGAAAGAAAGAAAGAAAGAAAGAAAGAAAGAAAGAAAGAAAGAAACTATCCTTAGAAATGTCCATAGGCTAATGACCTAAATTGTAGTTAAGTTAATGCATGTGAGAGATTAACTATCATCAGGTCTTTGCTGCATTGGATAATGTGGATTAGGGATTGAGTCCAGACAAGCAAACAAACAAACATACAATAAAAAAACTCATGACAAATAAAGTAGTCAAACTGTCTTCAATCTCTGACACAGATCTCATAAACAAACGTCTGTGGTTAACGATGTAAACAAATCAGTGCCCTCACATATTCCAATAGGTACCATCAAGTTTCTCATTTTAGCGCAGGAACTTTTTTCTTACCATCAAAATAAATGCTTTCTTTTACAAAACAGAGAGTTTATGTCCGTTTCTGCATTTAATGTATTGCAAAACTTATCAAAAGCAACAAAGCTGATCCAGACAATACAAAAGCTCTTGCTTGAAGAGCAGACCAATTCTGCAGAGAAAAGTCAAACTAATTGAGGCCAGTGTTCACCCAGTAATACTCGTCATTATATTTGTATACTTCAGCAGCAAGAATCCTGTTAAACATTATGGGAAAAAAACTTTGAAATATTTCTGTAAAAAAAATTATTTGGATTCAAATTTCAAAGAAGAAGCCTTTGAGTCACATAAGCCCAGCCCTGCCTGCTTGCATGCATAGGTCACACTCTGTGCTCTGTTTGGGTTTGTGTGCATTCAATTCAATGCATCAGAAGTAATGTGAAATAACGGCCAGACATTCCCGCTGGGGCTTTTACAAGACCAATTTTTTCATGGTAATATATGGTTTACAAATGACTTCAGACGGACTCTTTATGCGATATTATTGCCCTCATTTCTCTGTGGCTGACCAGACCAAACCCGTGTCTTAGTCTGGACCAGAGTGAGCCAGCCTAATACAGAGCGAGGGAGAGAAAGATCTTTGCAAGGATTTCATTTGCAATGCATGTCGTGCTATTTCTGGACCCGTCAATGAATCGTGCAGACACAGCCGCTGTGATGCAAATTGCACTCGCCCACTCAAGTCTAGCCTACCTTCCGTGCTTGTTTATCTGCCTCCAAAGCAGAAAAAAAATTGGTGAACGTGACAAGAGAGGAAAAAAATGTTGTTACTCAGGCAGAGACAATAATCAAACCTCCCACCCGACTGTGCCAAAGAGGGGAGAGGAAAGCAAAGCCCTCTCTCTGAACCCCCCACTCTTCTCCCCCTCCTTCTCTTTCTGTCTCACTACCCTCACTGAAACGGTCATAACCTCAAATACCCCTATGGCAAGGGCATAAGATGAGGGATTTGGCGCATACTTTTAAAGCAGCATCTGTTACAAAGCAGTTAATGAAACCATTATGGATCAATTTCATCAGTTTTTTTCCCTTTCAATCAATCCAAGAGTAGAAAAATAACTTTTCTATTTTTCTTTAAAGTCAATCCTTTCCTCTACATCAGTTAAGTCTGGTATCACAAACAGGATCTGGTTTCAGCTTTGATTTCTCTGTAATAATAACCATGCTCCTATCTATCCCCTTTCAGCTAGCCTTATCATTGAACCCTAACTTGTTAATAATTGATGAGATCAGGGATTTGGAAAAACAATAATTGAATTGTTTCTCTGACATAATTGTTTGTAGAACCACTAGACTGTATTTTGGACAGTCTCTGTGGCAAAAGCAAATTAACCTAATTTGGGAAGGTGCATCCAGTGTTTTAGGGGCACTGAGCCTGCAGGGACTGGGAGCTTGGCATCTATTGAGTCTGTTTCCGGCACGCTATGCTGTGTGGGCAAGTGTATAATGAAGCATGCTGAGTGTGTGCTTGCGTGCGTGTGTAAGAGAAAGAGAGAGAAAGGAGATGGAGGGGGAGGGGCGACGGGCGAAAGTGTGCGAGTCCGTGTATGTGTCTGTGCGTGCAAGCATGGGTTTAAGAGGCGGAGGAGGGGTGAATATGACCCACTATTCTTTTTTTGGCATGAAATGACTAATATTGTTACGCTTGACATATTTGGACGAGGCTATACAGGACGAATATGATGGGCAACCACGCAGGTTGAACTCCCCAATCTCTGCCTGATATAAACTCCTCACAAAAAAAAAAACTTCTAAAGAAAGAAACACATTATGACTCCAATGAAAGAGGCTGGCACTCAGAGTACATACACAGTGAAATTAAAAGGTCTGCTTTTGTTCTGTGCCATGATATAACTTTTGTGTCATAAGCTCCTCTGCACTCACGCCCTCGGTTAACCCAAACACTTCATTCCACCCACTGCTTTCACTGAGCACGTCAGATGTGAGCTGCTATCCTTGGTATTTCTTAGGTGATGCCAAATGGTCTTTTTGTGCACGCAAGGCTCTCCTGAATAAGCTCCATCTCCTCTGTCTAAATGTTGGTGTTGTCCACCTGTTAGACTACGTCACTGTGTGAAGTCCTCTGATCCACTCACGGAGTCCCTACTTTTCTTCCTTTTTAGAAAGATGTAAGAAACCCTCTCATCTGATTCATAAAACATTGGCATACCACTCATTTGTTGACACGCTCATGACAAGGGATCTGTCATTGGCTCGTGTATCTGGCTTATGCAAACATATGAGGGCAGAGAAGCTCAAAATAAAAAGAATGATACAAAAGTCCTAGTTATTTCTTTAGTCGTCAGTTGAGGATGTAATATAACTAAAAGAAAAACAGATGAATCCTAGCCAACAAACAACAAATACCTTAAACATGTATGTTTTATGTCATAATCCTAAAATCCTCAGTTATCCTGTAATGGACAGTTTATGATCATATACACAAAAACAAACAAGAAGTCACTATGGTGTTTTTTTGTTGTTGTTGTTGTTGTTGTTGTTGTTGTTGTTTTTAAAGGAAATCACTTTAACAGAGAGCTAAGTAATCACATCTTTGGTTTCTAATGTCTGTCAGTACACCCAGTGGTACAAGCAGCGTTCAGAGTTCAAAAACCTGCCATTTCAGAGTCCACTGATCTTTGGTGTTAGAATACCTTAGATATGGCTTCTCTTTTTCTCAAAAGTCTCATGCTGCCTTTGATGGACGTCGTGAAGTAGTGAAGTCATGAAGTATTGAGGTCATGAAGTCAAGTTAATAAATGGTTTGGCATTTAGGTGGTGGCTAAATCAGAGCGGTGTTTCAGGGAGGAGCTAAAGAAAATACAGCAAAGCTAGCTATCGAGGTCAACAATCACCAAAGTTTCTTTTTGCCCCCTATGTGGCTTATGTTGTTCAAACGACGTATTATAAGCTTCGTTATTGCGTATGTTAACTTCTTCAGCTCCTCTAGCCACAGACCCTGATAGTAATATGATACAGTGGTCCCCAACCAGTACCAGTCTGTGGGTCAATTGGCACCGAGTCGCACATACAAAATACTCAACTTACATTATTTCAGTTTGATTTATTTTCTGATTCTGAATAAGTTTTTTTTTTTTTAATGACCGGATTCTCTCCGTCATACTTGTCTATGACTCATTCTTGACGCCAACCCTTGAGCTAGCAAAACAGACAAAAAACAAACATCTTTGGGAAGTTTCTTTAATCAGGGCAAAAGAGCCAGTCAGGAGACAGAAAAAGAGCCAGTCTGTAAAAAAAAAATGTCTGACATTAAACCGGTCTATGGCACAAAAAAAAGGTTGGGGACTGCTGATTTAATGTCTTTACGTGAAAATGGATTCCATGGGCCCAACCACATTTAAGAACGCAATCAGAGATGTGACAACTTGTGCACTCAAAGCTTTCTGAAAAACAAACCAAAACTCTGACTTACAGCATTGTGATAAATAAAGAAAGTGGCGTTCAAATGGTCACTTCTTGTGATCACTGAAAGCATGACCCCACTTGACCCCATATAGGTCCGTCCCACATTTGCCCTAAAATGGTTATACAGTTTTTTTTATTTTTCTGGTACATTTGTTTCCGTGGTTTGTGTATCGTTGCTCTGCATTTGCTATGATGTGGGACATATTTTTAGTCATCGTTGGTCACTGAGGACAGCTTTGTTAAAAAGTTTGTTTGCTGTTGGACTTTAACATCAAACAGTGACCTCTTGCCATCACTTGGAGCCACCAGCGAGTGAAAACAGCTTGTGACAACTTTCAAACTTGAGGACTCACACAGTCAGTTAATTTATGAATCAGATCCTGCTCATGACAGTCAGGTTAAGTATGTGTGCCTGTGTGTCTTCAGCTGGGCTTGTATGTCTCTCTCTGTCTGTTTTTTGTCCTTCAGTCACTTTGTTTCTGTGTCTAATGGTTTCCTGTCCACCTGTCTCCCTCAGCCTGATTCTTTACACGGCTCTCTGCTTGCCTTCCTGCCTATCTCTCTGTCTTTTTGCTTATCTACTGAACTATTAAGTGCGTGTGTGTCCGTGAATGTGTGTGTGTGTGCGCGTGTGTGCTGAATGGATTTGCATGAAAGCCAGTGGGGTGACCCTGCTCTCTCACGCCAAGGCTTCTGTGGAACAAATAGGACTAGTCGGATGTCGTGACAGCACTCACATCAGTTTAAATAAGAGTGCTGTGTTGCAGCCATGTGTGTGTGCGTCTGTGTGAGGGAGAGTGTGTGTTTAAGCAAGCAGCCAGGCACGCATTTAGTCAGAAAAAGCTTTGCGAGGCTTTGTATGTGAGTGTGTGCGCGGGGCTGTGTGTTTCAGCCACTGAGCATGCAATTTCTTGTGAGGTTTGAGGTTTTTGTGAAGAGGGAGCCGGCGATATTAACAGTTTAATGAGCTCTGTGGGGTTCGCACACACTGACACACGAGCCAAACGCTCCACAGAGTTCCTTTGAAAAGGAACAGGTTTGTCCTGTAAGGCCAACCTGCTCTCTGAATAAATGAACGCCGTCACAGGGTTAAACAGAGTTCACTCCATCATACATCACTGCAATATAAATGAGTGCCAAGTACAATTATGAATCATAACACTTCATTATAGTCACGAAGCCTTGGAATTCAAAGGGAATAGTTTTTTGAGGAGGTGCAGTTAGGGACAGCCAGTTGTTAGATCAAATTAATGTGATTATTCATGGCTGTTAACCCAAACAAAGGTTAATTTTATGTTTGTTTCCAAGTCTGCATGCTCCCATTCTTCAGTTTAAGATGATATTAGGTTTTATTCCCTGTTACTTTTAGTAGCTACTGGGGATTTTCCTGAATCCATAAAAACTCGACAGCTCCTGCTTTTGTTTGTAACACAAAATCTTAAGAGGTTTCATGAAAAGATGAGAAAGTTCAAGGAGGCAGAATATCTGAGCAGCAGTTTTCTGCAGGAGACTTGATTTCTTTATTTGTAATAAAACTCTTCAGCTCAGTCAAATGATAATATAACAAAACCAGCACAAGCCATGTTTAGAGACGTTTTTAACACTTTAAAACATTAAAACCTGCATGGAACCAGACACATATGATTAACTACATACACTGATAGTATTTTTCATCAGTTTATCTTTTTATCACAGTAGTTGTTTTGCGACTGTTGGGAAGGTGCCACGCTAAGTGCATTTTGAGAGTTTATGATAATTACAGTTGTTGCCAACAACATTTTCTAGCTGTAGATTTAAAGTCCCATGAAAATGTTGTTTTCTTTAATGCCTGAATACAAGATAAACATGTTTTGCATCCGTAAGTCATGCTTATGGTTGTGGTCTGGCGGAGAGAGTGGTGCTTCTGGAAAACAATGAGTTTGGAAATTACAGGTTTAACAGTTTGGCTTCACACAGAGCATTTATACAGGGAAGATAACTTTTTATGATGGTTTAAGAAGCCTTGGACGATGATATTACTCAGGCTGTGTGGTGAAAAGATGGGAGAACTGAGGAAAGATAATAACTTGGACAACATTATCATCTGGTATTATGTATAGGACATCAAAGAGTAGTTGTGCTCTACTACAGAGCACTTTATTAAAGCAAGATTACACATGCTGTGAGTGCTGGTGCTACAATTTGCACATTCACTTTTGATTCGCTAGATTTGAAATCAGATAAGATAAAGCAACCATTGTTTTCATGTATAAAATCTGTAAATTTTGAGGTGAATAGAATAGAACAGAATAGAATAGAATAGAACTTTATTGTCTTTGTAACAAGTACAACAAAATTGAAGTCACATCAGTAATCAAGAAAACAAAAGTAAGTGTATATAAAGTGCAAAAGGTCCATAAGAAAATAGATGATGACAGCTTGTCCATCATTCTCCAGTTCAGCCAGCCTCCACCTACACAGAGTCCAGTTATTCTGCAGTCATGCTCCATCTCTGTCTCCTAGATCCTGTCTGCTCACAGCAGGTGACGCTCTTCCAATGTGGCTATGGTGTCTGGTGTTAGCTCCGTTAGCCATGTCTGTGAATAGCATGATGATACTCTACCCTCTGGTATTCCCTCTGTTGCTGGGTTAGCACGGCTAGCTCGTCCATCTTATCAGAGATAGCTCTTGTGTTCCCAGTAGCGATGGATGGAAGGACAGGTCCATGTCGTCACTTCTTAGCTCACACCTGAGAACCAGCACGTCTTTCTCACCTCCTTCTCCTCACCTTGTGGGGAGACATCAGGCCTTGCACCAGTTAGCATTGACATGCTACAGGCTGCTAACAGCTGATTTCACATGCAATCAATGCAGCCATGGTTACATGTAGGATCTCCAGACAAACACAGGATCAATTATGGTAAAAATATCACTGAAGCCACAAAAAGTTTGGTGTCCATGACCAACAAATGAGCCATACAAAGTAATGATTCACTCCAAATACAAAGTTGAATATATTTGTTGTCTTCTTGTAAATTTTGCACCTTTATTTATTTTCTCTTCCTTCCTCTCTTCCTTTCTTTTTGTAGGTACGGACTCCAAATAAGTTTCCTGTGGTTCCAAAGGGTATTGTGCAACGTTTTTACATTCTAATATTTGAGGGATACAGCTTTGCAATTTTTGTATTTTGAAAATATATGTGCATGAAACTATTTTTTTCTGTCTTTTTTCGTGACTTATTTATTAGGTTTATTCCACTTTTAAGCAATTTAGTGTGGTAGTTAAGTCACAAGTCAATACGTTTTATTAAAACCTTGGATATTATGGTTTTATAGATAGATAGATAGATAGATAGATAGATAGATAGATAGATAGATAGATAGATAGATAGATAGATAGATAGATAGATAGATAGCATTTCCAAACAAGCTTTAATTTTCTTCCTTGTGACTTAGCAAAGCTAACATGAGGCAGCTGTAGCTTTGTAGTAGGGTTTGTTGTTTTAAAGGGTGGGGGTTTGATTCCAGATTGTGAATGTGGTGCCAATGAGTGATTGTGACATGTTACATGAAGACCAGAGGGAGTGCTGTATAAACACAGTCTATTTACCGTTTAACAATTTTATATAAGCTAATTCTTCCACAGTAAGGGTTCCCCCTCTGAATGATTTCCACTGAATTGAGTCTGGATTTGGGATGCCCACAGACTTTCTGCGTCACCACACACCCTGAGGCGTGACGGTCGATGGAACACAAGGAAGATATGCGTCACAGTGGCAGGATGAGTGTGAAGCGCGCAGCCAGTGACTCCTGCATTAGCATCTCCTTTCACAATACAGGGCGTCAGGAAGGCACCAGCGTCTCCTTCTTTACCCTGAAGCTGCACAGGAAGTCCTTTGATGTGGGTTAAAAAAAGGTATTTTTAGATATTTATTTGGAAAAGGGAATCATAAAAATGATATAATACAAAGCTAAAAGATAATACAATAAAGACCATCACGAGTTACAGATACACTCACACTCACATGTACTGCCAGCCACCCCAGGCTGAAAAGGAGACAGGGAAAGAAGGAAAGAGGAGAGGAAAAAGGAGAGAAAGAGTCAAAGAGACAGGGGGTTAACGTATGTGTGTGACTGAGGGAGCTGACTGTGAGACATAATTATGGCAGATTAGTGAAGCCACACTGAGAACCTGAGTTGGAGCCGTCTGGACCCAGAGACAATGACCTCTGGGAGAGAGACACACATATACACACGCAGACACACACACACTCACAAAGGAGCTCAGATGGATCCTCACGGCAATGCAGAGGGGAAAAAAATACCAAGTATCCACACGCTGATCCCCTGCTTGTAAATTCCGATCTGAGCGGCGTGTTTTTAGTCTGTCAGCAGATCCATCCCTTCATGAGTCCCTGAGGTACTGCAAAGTTCCAACATGAATCACATCAGTGAGGTAATCATATCATAAACAGCCACTGTGATGAATAATCAGACCGAGGACACCTGTCAGCCCAATGCTGGAGAGGAAGCCTCTGTGGATGAAGCACAAGTGGTGGGATGGTAGCGTTGCTTTGATGGAAATGCAACATCGAATTTACCAGCTGAAGCTGAGACATGTCATCAGGGCCACCGTTGTTAAATCTGAACATCTGGAGGCTGTTTTTGCTTGTGCATAGAGTCCCAATATGTCATCACCAAAATAAAGGAACATGAGGTTCTGTAGCTTATTTAGAGAGATCGATGAAAGTTTCAGAAATTGAATTAAAGTGAAAGCACTTAATAAAACTATTTATGCATAACATTTGCACCAAAAATGCAGTGCAATGTGATTCACAAAGAAATAAATCAATGTACACAAGAAGACATCCAGAAGGTGGAAATGCTCAAACATTGCAAAAAGATTTTCTAAAAGAAGAGCAAGGCTACCGAGATGTGTCATGAGAATCTGTCCTGATCCATGATTATTAAAATCAATTTTGTCTGTTTTTTAACTTAAAAAACTGATCCCTCCTAACCCTAATTTCTGGAATGTAATTGACTAGACTGTGGACAGGGCTCAGATCAGTCTCATCTGTATAGCAGTGGAAACAGATGCCATGTCTGCGGATGATATAACTCTGATGGTAGCATGTGCAGACAGAGAGGAAAAGAAGGGGACCTTAGACTGAACCTTCAGGCTAACTACAAAATATTTGCTTTAACAGAACTCCAAAAGGGAAATAAAGTACGGCTGATGTGTTAGGTAAACCAAAAACCCCAGCCCACGTTTCTGACCTCTCTATAACACAATATCGACATGCCTGCTTCTATCTACTTCGAGTGCTGTGGGTAAAATAAGAAAGGGCACTTTTAAAGTTAGGTAAGCTGGTGAAATACACAGGAAGTAGGTAAAAGCAGAGAAGGGAAATAGTGAAACAGTTAGCACACCAAGTTCCACGTACAGAAATACTTCTGTAAAAGTTGACACGTCTGTTTTCACTCAGTGGAAAACAAAAAGTTAAAAAAAAAAAAAAAAAGGAAAAACAACTCTGAGTGATGATTTTCTTTTGACAGAATGGCCCTTACTTTTCTTCTCATTACGTGTGTGTGTGTGTGTGTGTGTTTGTGTGTGTGTGTGTCCGGGCAGCGCTCCAGTCTGTCATCTCAATCTGATCTGTATCACCCTGGGCTGTCTAGCTGGGGTTATCTCAGTGGAGGACCACCCCTGCTGAGGGAAGAGGAGAGCAACACAGGAGCACACACAGTTGAACACACTCCTTCCTCTTCTCCTCTCCTTTCTCCCACTTCTTATATTAGTGTGTTATTTACAACACTTTAACCTTTGTCCTCAGTTCTCACCTGTCTGTCTAAGCCTGTACTCCTCTTTTCCTCTTATCTACTTTGGAGGATAGACTTTTAGACTGACAGACTGGGGGCCAAAAAAAAGATGATTTAGACATCCTTTGTACATACTTTATTGTGTACAGAGGACACAAGATTCAGTTGAGAGGAAAAATGCTTTAGTCACAAAAAGCAAAAAATCCACTTAGCCCTGTGTCAATATAATAATAATAATAATAATAATAATAATAATAATAATAATAATAATAATAATAATAAAGTACACTCAATTAGACATCTTCGTCAGCGAAAAAACAAAACAAAAAAAAAAACAGAAACTGAGTCCTCAGAGTTCTGGGATACACATGCCTGCTGTTTTTATAAAACTGATGAAAAGAGGTTTTGATAGAACGCTTACACAAAGTTATTCTGTGTAGGAATTGTCACATGCTTACATGCATAAAGAACAATCTTTGATTCACATGTGATTTTACATGTTTTAGCTGAACACTGGTTTATATGAGCCACTTCTCCCTGGCGAGTCAAAAAAAATGTCTTTTTTAAACATATTAAAAGACAAAATGATGCCTGAATTACTGGTAGAGTATAAAACTAGAGGTAAAAAATGTCTTGTCAAGTTTTTTAAAATAACAATTCTTATACAGTTCTTAATACTAAAAATTAAATGAAAAACGTCTTCAATTTTTCCTTATAATATCTTGAAACAGGGATGGGTACCTTCAACAGTTGAAACAATATAAGCTCGGTACCTGGCAATGGGTACTCAACGGTATCAATTTCCGGTCCTTTTGTGTGTCTATGTGTTAATTAATATAATTTTGTGTAACAATGAAATTTCAGAGTTTTTCAATTTAACATATTTATTTCTCTATATATAAACTTGCAATCTGTGTTCATATCCAACATGGAAAATCACCTACTCTTCCACTCTCTCAAGGTCAAAAGAATGCATTTTGACCTTACCAAACCAAAACATGGTACCTTTTGACTTGAAGTAAACCAATACTGGGTAATACAGACAGATTTCAGCCAGTACCTATAAAAGTACCTAATTCAGTGCTCATCCCTGTCTTGGAATAAGAGATTTTTCAGGGCTTGTCAGGTGAATAAGTCCCATATATAGTCTCACTAGACTTTTTTTTATTTTTCCCAAAATACAGACATCAACACTCCCTTAGATTTCAGTTATTGCAGTACTGACCTGACGTCTTTGCCTTAATTAGATTTTAACCAATTTTTAAAATGCAGAGAGGAATAATTCCCATCCTCCTTCCACTCTTAGAAATCTAACAATTTCTCAAAATATAAATAAATAAATAAATAAATAAATAAATAAATAAATAAATAAATAAATTGTTGACAAATTTACTTTATTCAGCCAGTTGTATCAAGACTGACATTGAGTCTTTGATTTCACTCAAGTGTTAGCATAGAAGTCCTGGTCAATGCTCACTGGGAAGCTAACCACCCTAACTGATATTTGCTCTGAGCTCTCTCCTCTCGGACTATAAACCATGTGTCCATTATAATAAACTAAACACTCTGACTCTGGATAGGCCTGTTACCATAGAGCAAGTCTAACCTCCCACCCATCAGCAAATGGAAAAGTGCATCCAACCTAAAACACAGCCACCTCTCATCACAACTGGCCCTGCCTTTGTGCCAGCGTCAAAGGTTCCTTCCTCACTTCCTCACAGGAAGATAAGGAGCTGGTCTGGCCCTTTGGAGGGTGTGTGTGTGTGTGTTAATCAGGATCAATCTGTTTAGAAAGTCAAACAGAGTCAACAAATAAAATGTGGCAGAATGCAGTGGAGAGGGGTTTTTTTTTCGGATTGGGATTTAAGAGGGCGTTAAGGGGTACGATCATACAAAATTAGACATTTTGAGGCTGCTTCTCATTGTTTTGTCTCTTGAGTTTCCAACATTGAGGCGTAACATTTCCTTTATTAAGACATGGGGAGAAACAGAGCAGGAGAGGAAAAAGACAAATTGCTTTCCTTGTTAGCAAATAGAGCTGAAGCACATGCCTGTTTTTTTTTCCTGTATTTGCTTTTCTATACCTGCCTAATCCAGTCTTCCAATTTAATATCTGGCAAATTAATCCTTAATTCATCCCAGGCTGTGATCCAAGATCAGATAATAATCCTTTGATCATTAAATCTGCTATGAAAGCTGAACTTAATGGTGTCAGCCTGATCTTTTGCATGGCTAAGCAAGGTGTTTGCAGTTGAGTTCCTGACATTTTTTTTTTTTTTTTCAGATCCATAGTTCCCCCTCGGTAGTGATTTTCTCAAATAGCGTAGTTAATTAGCACATACAGCTAGACACACATGAGAAAGAAGCTGACATTGCATAAGCTCGTTTTCACAGATGTGAGGACTGGCACACACACACACACACACACACACACACACACACACACACACACACACACACACACACACACACACACACACACACACACACTAAGCTGGCCATGAATGCTTTCTCTGTACCAGAAAGTGCACATTAACACATCTTTAAAAGCTGACATTTATATCACCCCCTCTCTCCACTCCCCCTCTCAAAATTGTTTGCCATACAGGCTGTGGTGTTCTTGGCTCCATTCAGCGTCCCAGCTACTAATTAGGCATTTGTTTTGAATTTTTCTTTTGATTTTCGCCTGGTTGTTACTTTTCCCACATTTGCATGTGAAGCACAGGCACGCCCAGTCATTAAAACTATCTTAGCTTTCAGTGAGAACAACACACCAATGACATATGAGAAAGAGAGGAGGGGACGACAGCTTATCAAAGCAAAGTTCTTCAGATGGCAACAAAAAGAAGAGACGTGGTGATGGAAAACTTGTGATGTAAAATGAAAAGAACATCAGATGTGGAGAAATCTCAGAGGACTAACAGGAAACAGACAAATCTCCATCGATATGACTCCTATGTAATTCTATTCTATGTGGGTGTAATCTGCGGGTGTAATGTTGGACTCCGCAACTAATACATCATGTCCGAGGTCTGTGTTAAAGTAGGCCGCTGGCTTTGAGACAAAAGATAAAAGGTTGTATAAATAAAACTCGTGACATGCTGCCAACTTTGGTTCCCACTCATCAGCTGGAGTCGTGAAAGGTTCCTCAGCCCCAGCCTACTAACACTTACTCACGCAGCAAGCAGAACTACACTGACGTATTCACCACACGTCTGAGCATGTGTACAGCCAAAAACACACACACACATCACCTGTGTGTGTGTATGTGGCTCCCGTGTTTCCTTGACAACCCACTGCCGTTTCTTTCTCTGCTTGCCCTTGGAGCCGAGAGCGGGCTCACACCAACGCAGGAGCAGAAATCGGAACAGAGCGAGGACGGAGAATGTGAACGTCCTGGGCTTGTCATTTCACCTCTCCAGTGAAAGACTCCCACGGCTCTCCCACCTGCTTTCACCTGTCGGGCAGCAAACGTAGGCTGATCATGCTGATATGTCTGCAGGGAGAGAGGAGAGAAACGTGTCTCATCTGTGAGCTACACACTCTCAGGAATGATCTACGAAACTAAATCAAAGGGCTTTGAACTGCCTTGCTTCCATATCCGTATAGTAGTGAAAATTGATAATGTGGCACTCAACCATTATAGATGAACATGATCCTTTTAGCTGAGATTTTTGATAGATACCATTTTTAAACAACAGGCAGATGACTAGCTTTAGTAAGCATAAAGACCTGAAGTGAGCAATTAGCTGAAGATTAGATTACATTCACTTTGACTGATACCTGAACTAACATCATAATGACAAGTTACACTGGCGTCTCACAAGACAGTTTTTACCTTTCTGACTGCTGGCCCTTTAAGACCCCCCTCTCTATAGACCCACTTCTCTCTGATTGGCCAGCCCTCTGGAGGCTTGTAGGGGGAGGGGCGATTGGCAGACCTTGGTGTTTGAGTCCTGCCTCTCCAACATCATGAAATAGTTTCCTCATTTGATGAGCTCGTCATCTCAGCAAGTCTCGAGATTTTGATCTATTTTTGGAGCAGACTGTTAAGAGCAGTTTACAGACAGATTCTGGGCTTCCTACAAAAACATATAAATATATATGGGTTTGAAAATGTGCACACATCTAGAATGGACATCCAGCATCATGACTGAATATCCATGTTTAAAATATATGAATGCTTAATGCCCCTTCTTTAATGTTTGGGGTAACATATTCACAGTGGTGAGTCCACAGACCCAAAATCTCACAGACCTTTGCCGTTGCACACAACCTCAGAAGACAAACAATCATGGAGAGCGTTTGATGTCATTGGCAGGTTAACCTGCATGGGATCTGTTTAAATGAATAATTCCACAAACTGGCCTTCTTTCCAAATGTTCCACTTGGCTTGGGGAGCAGTTGTTAACTTTCGCTACCATGTTTGTGTCACTGCTATGTGAAAGGATCCATATTATGCAAAAATGACTTTATTAAGTCTTTTAGTGAAATTTTGGGGTCTTTGGCTTTCCTCCAAGCCCACAAAATGTGATATTTAATGACAAAACCTGTACTAAGTAGTGCTTGTGAATGTAAAATCCTGACCTAAAACGAGCTATCTGGCGTTTTGGGTATTTGCCGACATCAGCGATTCCATTTTATGACCAATCAGGAGCAAGTCTGACCTGATTGGTCCACCTGAGCAGATACCCCCACACCCTCTCCCCACCCACTCCCCTCCCCACTGCTGGAGAAAAATCTCTCCAGCGGCGGGGAGGAGAATTCTGGGGTTGAAGAGCCATCACTGCTCTGTTTTTGGCTGTAAACAGCCACATAGTTCCATGCACAAGCTTCCCATCGCAGAGGCAAAACTAAGTGGCTAGAGTTCATTTATGGGGGAAATGTGCCAGCTACACTCAGTAAAACTGTGCGTGTGTGTGCTAGTTGCTTCATGGCTGACTGCTTTTCTAACTTTGGACAGTACAACAGAGGGCTAGTGAATAGACTGGTCCTGAATCCAGGCACATTACCAACCATCCGCCAACAAACCTTGGACCCTTGAAATGTGAGTATTTTAAATTCTGTGTGCAGCTATAAGAGCTTTTCCTCAGTGTCCCCTCTGTCTCTGTGTTAGCTTCAGGATGCTAACAGTAGCTGCGGTTAGCCTGTTGCTTTAGCCTGTAATGTTACGATGAACGAGCTGCACTGTTTTCTAAACATTGTGCACTTGGAGCTCGGTAGTCATGAATCTCAGTGACGCGGATGAGCAGGGCGGTATCAGTGGTGGCTCATTTATATGAAGGTCACGCCCACTAAATCAGACCGTTCTGAACAGAGGGGCTATGAGATCCTGGAAACAATGCTGCTGTGCTTGATTTATTGGCTTTTTGGACCAAAACATGTTACTACCAATTCATGAAGACATCAATGATCCATTTTAAATTGCAGAAAAGGAGCATAATATGGGACCTTTAACTCAAAAAGTTACTCTGCAGTCAGGGATGGACTTTCCAGCTCTAGAAACATAGTGCCCTTCACGCTGCTCTTTATCATACCCCACAATCTCCATCTTACTAAACAGCTGTGTTTGGCAGTAAACATCAGTTGGCTTTTGAGTACAAACAGCTTAGGACTGAGTCAGGGAAAATGACCTAAAACAACCACGACCTGCGCAACAGAACTGCCCTGACAGTTCCAGAAACAGAGCAGAGCAGAGCAGCCCCTGGTGAATACATAGATCTGTTCCTCCAGGTCTGCTGTTTCTTCTTTTTTAGAGGGTGTGTGGGATATTAGCCAGAGAACCAGACGCTGTAGCCCCAAGCCCACCACAATATCCTGCAACCCCCCCTTTAGCACCTTGTCAAACTACAGAGTGTGTGTCCCTCTGTGTCTGTGTGTGTGCTGTTCAATCAGGCAGGACACCATGACTGTCTGAACCATGCCAGGTGATGGGGACCATTACAAACCCAATGTTTGTTGTCAAGGTTACAGTAGACAACTAAAGCAAACATTTAATAAAATTCAAAGAGAAAGAGGCTGTTGATGTTCACTGAATCTTTTTTTTTTTTTTTTTAAACAAATTAAGTCAATAAAATCTTGTGCAACATTTTTTTTTCAGTCCTGCTTTATATGTTACATTCTTCTAACATTACGTTAAATTGAAAGACTGACCGTCAGCGGGATAGAACGTACAGATTGTGTTCTTTAAAGCAACAGAAACCATAGAGTAGGAGGACTTTTTTTCTTGATAATGTTGCATTTTGTTCTGTAATTTCATCTACTAAACTTCATTTAAAAAGATAAAAAAAACACTAAATTGCATCATGTCAGTGTTGCATCATGCATTACAGTATGGAAAGCTAGCATTCAGTTTTGAAGATCCATTTCATGCTCATCTCAGCCTATAAATGTTGTGACGGCCCCTCCCCCTACCTGGCTATTTTAAAGTGAATTTTACGAATAAAGGATTTTAGAGAACAGCAGATAACCTGATATGACCAATAAAAAAAGGCAAGAGCTGCCTTTTTATTTTTTTTTATTTATTTTTTTTTACCAAAGAAATTTATCTTCAACCTGATGTGTTATTTACTTTATCTACTTAAAGCCATGTAAAGATATCTTTAACTTTGTTTAGAAAAGTGCTACTTACTGTAAATGAAGTTTATAGTAACTTCTATAATTATTATCAAAGGTGAGTCACTTGGTTTTAGAGAGCAGAGCAGGGTACAGAGTGTGCAGGCTGACTGCAGCAGGCTGGAATGCAGGCCTGCTGTGGCTAGTTAGCCCGCTCCAGCTAAGCAGTATACAGCTCGGTAAATAAAGTGCAGTCTGAACTGTTTTGTCATATGCTCTGCTCTGCTCTGGTCTTTGGGATAATCAGGACGAATGGAGAGCAGCTGTTTTTTCGAGGGGGTGGGGGGGCTGAGAGGAGGGGAGGTTGAGTGAGTGCGAAATAGAGGAGGCTGAGTTTTTACATGAGAAAAGAATCTGGATGAAATGAATGGGAAGGGAACATGCCCAAGGCCACTCGTCAGAGAAGTTAAAGAAAGTTTTGTCCTCACACGAGCTGCTGGCACAGGTGTAAAAGACACAATAGGATAAGATGTGCATACGATAAAGATTTTAGGTTAACACCACTCTGGACTCATTGAGTACTGAGGCCTCTTGCAGTGCAAGATGCAGGGGCGTCACACAACAGCAGCAAGTCAGGTACGACCATAGACTGTATAAAACATGGACGTAGTCTCCCTGACGTCACCCGTCTGTTTCCTGAAATGTAAAATGAAGCACATCGGCTATAGCGGCCATATTGGTAGTGGCAGGGGCTTCGCCTACAGTTATAGGGCGCCTGTCCGTCACGTGACCCTGTCCTGTGCCTCTGATTGGGAGAGCTTGCGATCTTAATATCCTCTGAACGGCCGAGTTAGAAAAAAATTTACCCCTCGTACAGTGGGTGCCGTTAGTGAAATTAGTGACTCAGACAGGAGACGTTTTTTGAACCAGGCTGTAAATATGTTAATTTCTGCTTTGAAAATGTCTTTTTTTGGCTTGGAGTGTATGTGACTTCTGGTACTTCCGGAGCCAGCCTCAAGCAAACACTCGAGAAATAGCAGATTTTAGCACTTCTGTATTGTCTCATATTCATAGACCGGAGGTTGCTGCTTGGGTACGATGCTCAACTTCTTGCAGACTTTAAGTGATAATGAGATCATATATCTGTCCAGTTCACGGCAGCTGTCTCATTCTCATCCTATATATGTATCACTCCTCCTTTGAAGGCAATCTCTCTGACCTTTTTACAATGTCCCAGATCCCAGAGGCCCTCTCCTCATCACTTCCCTCTTTCATCCTCTCCCCCTTACTTTTCTCACCGTCCAGGCTTTCAAGTGCCCCTCTGTCTGCCTGTGTGACTGCTGTCCCGTGCAGTGATGGGGGACAGCAGAGAGGAGAGTGGCAGATGAAGCGAGGGAGAAAGGAAAGTGGTGCAAACCAGGGAGGGATGAGTTTCACAGACGTGCCACCAGGCTGTACACATTCCTCAAGGGCTGTGCATCCTGTTCTATAGTCCCCACCTCCACTAAAGCCCACACCACACACTGCACGTACGCACAACCATGCCCACTCTTCCTCCAGCATTCTTTCTGACAGGGTATGGTGACTCTTTCACTTCCTTATTTTTTTCTTTCTTTCATTCTTGTTTTCTTTTTCATGTTTTTGTTTCACCTCTGCATGCTGCTCCCTGGAAAAGAAAAAAAAAAACCACCGGTATTTCTTTCCTGACAGGGAGAGCTGTTTTCCATTTTACCTAAAACTTGGCAGGATAATGGGGAACAAAATGGTTTTGATAAACTGAATTTGTACTCTTCCTCCCTGCTGCTAGTCACCCTCCTGCACTCCTTTTCTTTTCCTGTAACCTTTTTTATTGCATCACTTGGCCTCAGGGTTTTGCAGAAGACAAGGGATACAGGGGGGAGACAAATAGGGACAGGAGAGATAATAGACAGGATGAAGCATGGAAGAGAATTTGGACACTAATTTCTTTTATTGTGACTTTACAAAGATATTTTACAAATATTGAGCAAAAAAAGTCTGTCCAACCAACATGCATAGCATTATGTATTATGCAAGACTGGTTTTGTCTTGGTTGTGACGTGGTCGTGGTCTGAGCGTAACATGATGGTCGTGCTGTTTCATTCAAGTTTCATAAAAACAGAAATGCTACACACGTGCATACATACTGAACCCTGCATTGGCAAAATGAGTATGTCCCAGTGTGTAATTTCACATGGAATAATGGGGTTGTGGAGGAACATCTTGTAAACACACAGTGGGAGCGTCATGCACATATAACAACCACTGCTGTGCCTGATTCTAACAAATCACTTTCTGTATTTAAGCGTCATATCCGGTTATTACCTGCGGTGCCTTTTTTTCTTAATGCGTCAGTGTCGCATAGTTGGTTCTATCCCACACACTGGTTGGAAAAAAGCAAACACAGAAATACGAGCACCTTTCAGCCCATACGCCAACACTGATGTTAAAACTGAATGCATTAACACTGAGTCGCAACACTCTTTTGGTTCTGGGTCAGGTTAACCTAGAACTGCTCTGTTATTATGACCCACACTTTGACAATTTTTAACCAGTAATTTTATTCCTTCTGTGGTATCTATGAAAAAGTACATGTCACACAGAGAGCATGTTTATTTGCAGTAGTGGGGGAAAAGTTCAATTAAAAACCAAAATATGAAACTTTCTGTGAAGCATGTAGATATTTTAAACAAACCACAACACAATCAAAGGATAATTAGACTATTAAACTTAAACACTGTTTCAGTTAATTCTTCATGATAATGAATCAAGACAGTGAAATATGATGGACCACAGATGGTTTTCTTTTCTTTACTGCGGAAACAGGAATCATCCTTCCAAAATAAAAGTAGGTACTAATCCTCAAAGCCCCTGTGAAGCCTTACTTTTATATAAAAATAATCTATACTTTTATATAAGAAATTAAATGACCTGAACAGTATTTCTCAGCTTCCCAATCGGGTTGGACAGGAGCGGATTGATTTACAACATGTCAAAGTCTCCATGACAACATCATGCTGGCCAGCAAAGTTTAGCAGTAAGATGAGAGATCTTTGTTTTTCTCTGCTGAAAAGGATTTATTGGATTCATTTTGTAGTGATGGGAGACACTAAAGCTGAACTGGAAAAAGGAAGAAGGACAAAAGAGCAGAATAAAGCTGAAAAGTAGAGTGATAGAGCATGAGCTAAAGGCTAAAACACAAGCTAAATTGTTTATGACAATGTTCATTCCAACCCACAGTCAGCAGTTATTCTGCAGTGGTCTGTTCAAACTTGAGAGTCTATCAATAAAATGAAGAGTGAGGTTATGTTAGCTCTGCTTGGTAGATAATAAGAGCTGGCAGGACATGACCAGGATTCACTAACATTACAAGTTCAAACGCGTCTCAGAGCACCGAGCTGTGTAGCACTAAATATTGCCGGCTTCAAAACTACGCTACAAACTGAGTTTATAAAGTTTGCTTGTTGTCACGTTTCAAACAACAGGGCTATGTAACTGCTGATAAATACCTTACTTTGTTATGTTGTAACTGGTAAAAAGTTTTCTTAAAGAAGAAAATTTGTGTCCAAAAGAAGAGCCAATCCCTGTTCATTTTTCAAAACAAACACATTCCTTGGTTAGAGTCATATCCTCATGACAGCATGGAGCAAGTGCTCATGGGAAGTGGAGTCTTCATATCATAAAAACACTAGCTTTTCAAGAAAATCCTCACAGCACTTTTAAGTATTTCATTCAAATTCATTACTATTTCATTGAAAAACAGAAAAAATAGGCCCCCTGGAGGCCTATCAAGAGCAAAGCTATGGGCTGACCTTGTTGATTGAGGCCCGCGCCTCCAACATGCCACACTGGACCCGTGCAATAAAGATTTAGTGAAGAGCTAGATGCTGTTTGAAAAATCTGCAGAAAATCTGCATATCTAGAGTTAATACCCAACATCATTACTTTATGATTAAGATTTGGGAATCCATAATACCCCCTCTCTGAGTTTGCGAGTTATTTGCATAGAGCTTCTGTACCATTTAAGACCTAAAAGTGGCTAAAACACAAAAAGCTTCAGTTGCAGATTTAGATAAACTAGCAAAACACTCATTAGTTAATCATGTCACGAGCAGGGTGACAGCTTATTATATTTAGAAACACATCAGCTGAGCGTGAAAAACAGAAAAAGTACTCTGAATCATCACCAGCTGTCATTCTGTGACTGTCATAATTTTGTCACCGCACAGTCAAATGAAAAGTGTACACAGGTCTGAATAAAAAGGGATTGGAGAGGAGTTGTGAAGTCCTGGGAGAGAGAAACAAGAGCCTGCAAACTAGATTCTAGAGCAACCATGAGCTTTGACTGAATCTGTTGAACCAGTGTTTGTGAAATGTGTGTGTGTATATGTGTGTGTGACTGCATGCGCTATAATCCTTGAGGCCTTGGGGAGGTGTGCACACATTCAGTCTTTTCCTGTTGCTTCCCATTAATTCCACCTGTATACACTGGGTATGAGCCCCTGCTGGCCCTCACCCTTCCTGCACTCCTCCCCCCTTCCACTCCTCCAAGGCTCTAAATCCCCAGATGTAGGCTTACTGAACACCCAGAGAGAGCAGGCTGCTCCCTTCTGTTGCATGCTGTTCCTCACCGAACACTGTGTCCTCAGCTGCAGCCCCATGTTGAAAATTTGAATGGAAAGGATTGGCATATTTATTCAAATCACAATTTGAATGGCATCTGACTGGAGCCCATAAGCCTGCTGCCACATGGCTGCTGAACATACGATAATGTTGCCATGGGAATGTGCACATGGATGGTGCATGAGCCTCATGGAGCTGAGGTGTTGCCAACTGTGGCGAGCACTGCATGGTGTGTGCTGGTTTGCTGCTCTCTGACATATGCACACACAGAGAGACATTAAAGCAGGAACACAGGGTGTATTTAAGTGACATCAGAGGTTGGATAGTGCCTTTTTTCCACCATGATAACAGAAGAGGAGCTCAAATGGAGTCTGTTTCCTTATGCTCTGTTTTTGCTTGTTTAATTAAAGATAATAGAAAACCTTAATCTTTATTTTCCATTGCATGAAAACTGAGTTGCATATCAAGGGAAAAAAGACAGATTAACAAATTGAAACTCCAAAACATAAACAAGAAGACTTCTTAAATAATGTTCATAAATAATGTGTTGCATTTTAAAAGATTCAACAAGAAAAATAATCAAGTACGAATAGAAAGCAAAGAGCAATGCAATGACTTCAGAATGAAATTGTGGAGAAAATAACTCACAGATAGATCAAGGTGGGCTACATTTTTTTCCCAAAGGATTACCCTGCCTGCCTGTGCTCTGTGCTGTTTGTAGGACATTAGACTACATGTTTCCAAAGCCTTTGCCATTCGCTGACAGGGAGCTTTTTAGGTTTTTCTGTTTTCTCCAAGTGATAGTGTTAGTTCTTCAAGAGTCAAAGCTCCACCTCTGTGCTTCTAGTTCAGCTGTTTGAAGGTTGATAAGTCTGGTAAACCCAGGTGAGCTGTGTTCATTTATTTTGTATATTGGCAGATTGAGAGCAATGCTGGGAACCTCTGTTATTTCTCATGCAGGTGAACTGTAAACACAGAGGCTCCAGTTGGCACCAATTGTAACTAATTTATTTATTGATAATTTATGTTAAAAGTTTTTCAAAAGTAGTCCTTATGGTTTCATGTTTCCTTCCTTTTGTTGTTTATTTTATGTACTGTCTTTTCTGCAGTAAACATGAAGTAGAATTGAATACAAATCCCAAAACATGCAAACACTGCATGTTTTATTTTATGCTTTGCATAAAGTGAGTAAAAGGTTTAACATGTTACTCTTCACACAATAAGGTAGAGAAACTTTGCTCAGTTAAACCAAGTATTATCAGATAGTAATAAAGTTTAAAGTGGTTTTAAACTGTATTCATCAGGGATGGGTACCTTTCACATTTGAAATGATACGGTACCAATGCCCGGTACCTAGCAATCGGTAGCGGTACTTAATGGTAACAATTTTCGGTACTTTTATGTGGTAAAAAATATCAACTTGTTTACGTACATTTTTTATTCAACATAACATATATACAGAAACTTCCAATGCTGTGTTCATGTCCAGCATGGAAAATCACCTACTCTTACCGGTACCTATAAAAGTACCTAATTTGGTAGCCATCCCTGGTATTCATTAAATACAGCAACAAGCTGGTGGTAAAAGGGTTACACTTCTCTGTGTTGTTCATTTAGCAGCCACTGTGACAAAGAGGACAGTGGCAGGTTCGCTTGTGATGGTAAATATTTCAAATCCAACTAGTGAAGTTAATACTGAGAGCTAACACGGTCTCATCCTAAAAGGACTACTGGACAGAAATTAAAAATGTCCTACCTGACATTTATTTATGAATACTATTGAGTCTTAGACAAGTGGGACAAGTTTGCATGTCAGAGTTTAAAAACAAACACAGGGATTAGTTTTATTATGTTGTGGATACACATGCAAAGTGATGCCATGAAATCAATACCAGCATATGACTAAAAGTGATATCACATCACCTGACTTTTACAACTGGATTATTCTGCTGGAGTGTTTGTCCTCAACACTCTTTAAATAACAAAACAACTCAATAATGTAAGAACGATTTATAAAATAAGCAGTAACAACCATTCAAATAGAGCTCTGCATGTGAGTGAGGAAAGAGTCAGGGTTCACATTAGGCACATGAACTGGTGAATAATTGAGTTTAGACAAACAGGCTGTTTTTGCTGTTCTCATGTCTGAGCCACTACTGGCTGAGAGGGGGATCATGATGTTTTAACATGTGCTTGTTAAGCCTCAATTATTAAGACAGGATCCACTGCACTGTGGCACGGCTAACCTTTTGAACCCAGCACAGACAAGCTCAGTTTGCATGCATAGTGGCATACATGCGCCTGCATGCACGCATGCTCCATATGGCACAATTAACCTTTTGAACTTCAAACAGACAAGTCAGACGGATGCACATGAACTTACATAGATACACACTCACGGAGGATGGTGATTGGCCTAAATGAAGTCTTTCATTAGAAGCCATCTTTCCAGTTTTTCTTCCTTGAAAGGCCATGTTATACATGGTTGGACTGTTCTGAGCGTTAGCTACATGATTCTCACGCAGAACTTTGAGAGATGGAGAGAAAAGTGTCTTTTGTCATATGAAGATTCTCTGAGTAGTTTGAGTGAACGGTTGTACTCAAACTTGTCACAAAAACTCAAATTACTGCATTACATTTCAAACATTTTGAATTAAATTTGTTTCATGTAACCATATAACCTCATCTTAGCAGTATCTCATTGATTGAATCCTACTTCCAAATTGATTAATAGAAAACTTACAACTGATACATGACTGATACTTGTTGTGGCTCGCCTTCTGGTAGCTAACATCATGGCATGCTGAGTGAGCAGCATACATATGCAGTCATTTTGGTATGCCTCTTGTGTCACATCACCAAATGAATGATTGTACTTTTCCATCAGGCCATCACAAAGTCATACCAGACACAGTTATGAATATCTGTTAAGCAGAAGCATGGTTTGCTAAAGTTATGTGATAACATCAGCTCCATGCCCAGGGAACTGGTCCTTTCAGATACTGCAGCACAATGTGCTCAGGGAATGAGCTCTAGTAGCACTTCTGTTGAGCTCTGCAATACTTGCTTTAACAAACGCAGTGAGCGTGATTTCTTTGCTAGTCGGATTACCTGTTTCTGGATTGGCTATGTTTCCAGCTTGCTTGTGCACAGGAACTATGCCAACTCTGAGCATATTGTGTTGAATTAGAGCTGAAAAATATTGCTGTTCATCATGCAGCAATTATTAGACAGACATAAAGAGGAGTTACAGAGGAGATTAAATATATGGATGATGCTTAGGTTTAGGTGTAGGCAGAGCTGTTTTTGCTTTAGGTCTGAACTTGTTGAAGAAGTTTAAACCAAGTTTTACATGAGCTGTAAATCTTAGCATCAAGTGTCCACAAGCATAGGTTTTAAATCCTAAAAACTGACACACATGTGATGTGCATTTTGGGGGAAAATATGGCTCCTGATATAGTCTGTAGACTACATCATCATCATTCAACTTTTTCATATGTTCTGGTGTCAGAAAGCAAACTGAAAATGGTAAAATTCGGAACTATCCAAGCATTGCAATTAAAGTGAATCGACACCCCAAAAATCATAAAAGAATCAAATTAGGTGAAAAGCAGATCATCCCAGCCCAAATAGATCTACCACTATAAACTCGAGTGCAACACTCCAAACATATTAGTTTAATCTGATTTGAATTGTCCCGCCTTTTTGGGCTCTATCAGACCTGTTCCTGAACTCTCTTTGTCTCATTGTATCTCTCCTCCTCCTACTCATCTCAGTCTTCTGACCCCCTCCCTGCCAGTCCTCTGAACCCCAATTAGATAAACAGGAGATGACAGCATGACTGGTGGAGCACAGCCAGAGAGAAGGATGATGAGGGAGGGGAAAAAGAGCTTGAGCTGGACCCAGCCAGAGACAGAGGGCTTTATTGTGTACCTGCTCAGATCAAACTAAGTGACAGGTTGAAGAGAGAGATAGTGTTTCTTTAATTGGTCTCAAGTGAATTTACTCACACCTGCACATGTGAGGTTCTTTTTTACCTCTGTGTGGTCATTCAAATTCACCAGTTTGATTATGATCTCTGTTTTTTTTTAGCTCCATGGTTATAACAACAGTCGTCACTGTAATCTTTTTCCACATTATATAATTGGAAAGTAGGGATGTTCAATACCACTTTTCTTCAGACTGATATCATTTATTTGTTAACTCTCCCTGGTTCATTCATATTGCCTGAACAGGACCAGATGCCAGTTGCTGTGGTGTCAAACCTCAGCAGTGTAGCGCCAACTACTGGCGGGGAGGACTCACTCAACATAAGATTTTTTTGCCTTGTGCAGCTGCTGGTGTCGGCAGGCTTCACTAGTACTGATACCTTAAATAAAGGCCGGTATCAGTCCAATACCGGTACCAGTACTCGTCCATCCTTATTGGAAAGCAAGTATGTACCTGTGATGTTGTTAATCTGGTAGTTATCACCTACTTTAGAAAAGTAAATCACAAACAGTAGATGGGATTGCCACTTTTTACTTTAAAGGCTTGTTTTTAAAGGCCCTGTAAGGAATGTCTCTTTTAATTGATCTAGTTATGTTTAAATGAAGATCTGCTCTCTCATTTGCCTCCAAAACAAATTCATGCCTTAACAAGTGTCATGCCAGGATAACAGCAGGTGCTAGTGCTCATGGGAAATAGAGTCTTTATCCTAGAAAAAACACTATCCATTCCAGCCTAAGTGTCACTGCTATGAACACCAAACTGATTGTCCTCAGAGTGCCTTTAAAACTTTACAGCATTAAAAATGAGGGGGAAAGGGGCAGATAAAAAATGTATCACCAAAACAAAAGCTGGAGATCATTAAAACACCATAACGCTTGGACTTGAAGAGTGTAAAATGAGCCACTAAATAGTCAGAAACACTCAGTAAGTCACAGGTCATGAACTCTGTCTAGGACTTAACGTAGACAGCGTGCATACATGCACATGCACATCTGACTTTTCTCCATAGTCATGCAAAACGGTGCCTAAAGCTCAGCCTCAGGCAGGGTCTTAAAGGTCACGATCTCGATGCAGCTTTAGAAGGTCGCACAAAGTTCATGACACAAGCCTGACCATATTTGGCTGCTGGCTCTCTTAAAGGCTTAGAGCTGAAATTTGAAATGATAGAGAGAGAGGGGGGAGGAAAAAAACAGTAACTGGAATGTTCATTGGATGCAGCTGGGCATCGTTGGAGCAATATGGACCTGGCTTAATGCAGGAAGTGTGTGTGTGTGTGTGTGTGTGTGTGTGTGTGTGTGTGTGTGTGTGTGTGTGTGTGTGTGTGTGTGTGTGTGTGTGTGTGTGTGTGTGTGTGTGTGTGTGTGTGTGTCTGTATGTGTGTGTGTCTGTGTGTGTCTGTGTGTGCATGCGCGCTAGTGTGTGAGGGGAGGAGATATTGGGTCAATACACAGCAAAGCTTAGACATTTCCAGAATCCAGAGACATGTGTCAGTGAGAGCGAGTGTGTGAGAAATGAACTCATGTATTCAAGCTCCTGCGTGATTGTCTGCTTGCATGCCGGCGTGTGTGTGAGTGACAGAGATATTAGACTAATATGAAAAAGCTTAAGCCGGAAGCACAGGGCTAGAGTTTGAAACCTGCCCAAGTGTGTGTGTGTGTGTGTGTGTGTGTGTGTGTGTGTGTGTAAGAGAGTTTTGGTGGAGACCAGAGTGTTTTGAGCTCTTTCTTTCACACTCTGCTAAATTTGAGTCCTTATTTCTATACTTCATCATTCTGTTTATGTATTTCTTTATGAATTTAAGATTTTATGTGAAGCGAGCAGCTGTGTGATGAAGCACAGAGGCGTCTCCTCAATCTGTGGAAGCTACTGTCTCGTGTGATATGATGCGTCTGCGTGGCTTCACTCTGTGCAGCAGATTAACTTTTGTAATGTTCTGATGCTTTTTCCCGGTAATAGCGTAATCTATCAGTCTAAAATAACACTACTAGTCTGCTAAAACTAATTTAACAAGGCAGCAAAGGCAGTTTTTCATACAATCATTGCAAAACGGCATGTTATAAATCAGTGTGAGAGTGTTAAAGTGTCTCATTTGTCTAAAAGACCCCCCTCTTTTTTGCACAATGAATGATTTAGAGGATAAAATTGAACAAGCTTGGCTCCAATGTGTGTGTGTGTGCGTGTGTTTGTGTGTGTGTGTGTGTGTGTGTGTGTGTGTGTGTGTGTGTGTGTGTGTGTGTGTGTGTGTGTGTGTGTGTGTGTGTGTGTGTGTGTTTGCATGTGTAAGTGCACTCTTGAATTTAATGTACAATGAGACACAAATTAATAATTAATGCATTCAAAATAATATGCACCCTTTGTGGAGCCCAGTGTCCACTCAGAGTTAAAGCAGCAGCATCAGGCGTAAAAAGCAGCACAATGCATCAAACCTCATCTGTAACAATCCTGACTGCTTTTAATAATTCAGACCCCTTTATCTGCTCTTTATGAAGGCTAGTTTACTTTTTTTCATGCTTGTATCTCTCACAACCTCTCCTGTGTCCCTTGTTCCCCTTGACTCTTTCATCTCTTCCATTTCCCTCCTGCACCTTCTTCTCCTCTCTACCTCTGACTCTCGTTTTTTAAGGCCAGCCAGCAGGTCTACTGTGTGCCAGCAGCAATTCCTGGAGGGCAGTCAGGCAAACAAACCCAGTCAGTGCCCGCTGCATGACTCACAGAGAGACAGAGAGCCAGAGCTAAAGAAGGAGGCAGAATCATTAAGATGAGAGGGCGAAAGGGTTTTAAGCTGTTAAGAGCTGATGAGAGGGGGCAGGTTGGGAAAGGAGATTGAAAAAAAAAAACAGAGGAAAGAGAACGAAAGGCTGTAGGAGAGATTAAGAGAGGGAAGCTAGGGAGAGAGGGAGACTGGGAGATAGAGAGAGATGGGGGCAAACAGAGGGCAACCTGCGCGATCTTGCATGCACACGAGAAGAGCAGACAGGCACGCAGCTCAGCGAGGAGGCACGAAGAGAGCAAAATAACTCCTCCTCCCGCTCTCTTTCACTCCAACTCCCCCTCTTCTTCCCTGCTCTCTATCTCTCCCGTTCCCCTCGCCTCTGCCAAAAAGCGAAGCTCAGCACGACAGTCTTACACGACATGATGACCAGAGGCTCAGCAGAGAGAGGAGGGGAGGCCGAGACACAGAGGTGAACTCCCAGAGAGGAAAACAGGAGTGAGGAGGACACGGGGTGCTTCTCACAGTGATATGTACCTACAGAGCAGCTGACGTGGTGTATTCTTTACGCAGACGACACTGATATGTAAAGAGAGGCTCCATACACACGCAAAACTTTGGAACCATTCAGTCACATTTTGATCACTGAGCATTTTAAATAAACTTGTCTTGTCTTAACAGCCAGGGTAACAAAAATTAATGAATATTTGACCTTGTTTAGATCATGAACTGGAACTATATCTATAACCAACACTGTCCAGAAGGAATCAAACAGATTATCCAAAATCTAGCCAAAATCTGTAAATAATCACAGATGATGTTAAACTGAACTTTTTTGCAGTGCTTTTGTCTGACTGTGCTTTCAGGAAGAGTTTGTTGCCTTTGGACCATTTCTCCTTTGTCTCCAGCTGAACAGACTCAAGCACAATAAAATCTTGTCATCCTCCTCTTAAGAGATTAAGAGTATTTCTGTGAATGTTGACTTATTTCAGAGAGAAGACCGAGTCCAATGAATACACAGTGAGCTCATGACCTCATTGTCTGCAGAGACAGCCATGGTTCCTGAAGCAAATCAAGCCCCCAAATGAGAACAAGTGGGATGGGAGATAGAGGAGTTAGATAAAAGGATTAAAAAGACAAGATGGGGTGAAAGATAGAAGAGTATGGAGAACTTTGTTAGAGACTGAGGAGGGAATGAGGCGGAGCAGGAGGAGGGTGGGTCATGAGTTCTGCTGCTGTGCCCCATATGTGCTGTCTCTGGGCTGGGATAGAGAGCTTCCTTAGCCAGCCTCCCTCTGGACCACATTAGACATGCTGCTCAGATAATTCATTGCTAGGGACAGAGGGAGGGCGGGGAAGAGCCTGGGGAGGTGGCAGACGGAGGGAGGGCTGAGTATGGGAGAATTCTTTTCTGATTTTAATACCACTGGACCAAGACGAGAACAAATAATCAGACTAAAAAAACTCTCCCCGAAACTGCTGAGCATGAAACATCACGTAGGTCTTATTGAGCGCAGGGGTGCAGTCAGAAGCATATGGCTCGCAGTTATACTCAGACCTCTCTTTATGTGTTGTGGGTCAGAAGTTCTTTTAAGCAGTTGTTTGGCAATTTAACAAAGCTGTATGTACTCCTCCTGAGAACGACAGCTGTGTCTGTGAGGTAAACATAGGTATTGAGCAATTGCAGTAATGTGTCTGTGTGTTAGCATTAGCCTGGTGGTACATTCAAGGTGTATTTTGATGCCTCAAAAGTAACAGAGAAACATTGTAGGATTAGCCCACTTCACACAAATGTTAATGACACCTTAAGGGCACTATACAACTGGACATATGGAGAGGCACTTACAAAGACAGGTGTTATGGTCCTATTCTTACAGCATTACAGCAGCATGCTGCTAGGTAAACACAATAGGTCCGGAAATTTCAGGCAAAAATACTATTCAAAAGTCATCACTAACTATTTGAGTGGTTCTCCTCTCCCAGCAGACATAAGGAGATAGAGAATCATTGAAGTACTGTGTTGGAAAGTTAAATGTGATGTACAAATTGATATACTAGTTCTACCTTTTTGTTTAGAGTCCTCCCAGAACTCTTTGACGCTGCAGAGGTCTCTATAGATTTTTTTTTACAACCAGTTCTGAATCTCACCAGTTTTAAAAGAAACTGGCACTTGTGCTTTCTTAAGTTATTTAGCTGCTGTTATGTTCTTATGGAAGTTTTTTTTTGGTATTTAAAGGCAAAAAGCAGCTTTCAGGTACCCTACAAACAGCATGTGGGGGTTATTTCACATTACAACTAGGGGCTGATAAATACAGAAAAAAAAATCATTACGATGAGGTAATGGATGCTTGAACTTTTTGGTTCTCTACTATCAAGCGATAATTATTCAACATTAATTCAGAAGGATGGTATGAACAGGACTAGTGTTTGTGAGATGTCTCACTTTGTCAGAGTAATTAAAGAAATGAAGCACACATAGGATTGGAAGCAGATCCTTTTGCTAGTTCCAATGCTAACTGGTTTCCGCAATCCAACAGTTAATAAAAACACTACAAAAGTAACTGAATGCAACATAATAGAATTAGCCTTTCTAGCACAAAAGTTAAAGGTAAGGACTGGAGGAATTTTCATGACTTGTTAGTAAACAACAACATTCACACTGGGCTCCTCCTCCTCTTCCTTGGCTCAGTGCCAGCGGCAGCGCACACCCACAGCTTCTGACCGTGACTCCAAGAATATACTCACAACCACTGCAGCATTGCGTTTCAATGTTGGAGAGACTTGAGAGCCATGCACCTGACTTGGCATGTTAGCACAAGCTAATCATGCAGCTAGGTTATTTGACACACACCTGTTCAGTAGAAAGCCAACTCTCTTCGCTCTTTGACCCGTGCTGCTCTCCAAGTGCCCAAAAGCGAGTCAAAGTTGAGTCAGGCATCACCCTCCTTTAGTAAAAAGCTTTATCTGTTTGGCGTTTGGTTTTCCTTTGGTTGTGTTTTTCGTCCTCTGTGTTACATTCTTTGTCGTAGGTGCTTAGGATAGCTTTGTCCACTCACTATCTTCATCATAATCATCATTCTCACTGGCTGATCTAACCACATATATGCTCCGCCCAGGAACGTCCCGATACAACCAAAACATCAACATACATGCAGACACAGACCCTGACACACTGTATGGAGGCCCGAAGTGACAATTGAGCAGGGTTACTCCTATAAAAGTTGATATTTCATTGTATAGACAAATCATGCAGACTCTACCTTTAGGCATATGATGGGAGGTTATATTAGCTTTGCCTTGCCCATCAGTACAGGAGCTTTTCAAGGTTGACAGTGTAGATTACAGTTTACTGAGGAGAATTTGTGGACAAGTTTTCATTTGCACTGGCACCCAGTAACATTTCGTGTTGCAGTCTGGACATGGTGACAGCATTTATTGTCAGTATAGCTGGAGTCTGGAGACAGTTAGAAGGCTATATCAGCCTTACCCAGCTCAGCACAACTTGATATATATAAATATATATATTATTCTCTAAAGTTGTAGAAACATCTACAACATTTTATATTTTTAGTGATAGTAGGTCATGCAGTTTTTTGATGTGGTCCAGAGATTTAGGTGACAGTGTAAATTTTCTATGGTGAAAAGAAGCAAAACACTAGTTTGATGAATCACAACGTAACCACTTTGTCATTTTTCTTTTAGTCTTTTTATTAAATCAATGTTACATTAAACTAACATAAATAAAATTTTTATGAACAAAAGGCACACAGTTCAAATATAAACAAAGAGAACATCTGTACAGTTTGTCTCAATGAAACATGTCTACTGTCTCTGACTGAGAAAGCGGTCCACGAGAGATGAGTTTCAGGGGGGTTTGTTGACAAAACGCTACTGCACCACCGATGCTGCGGCAGCACAGAGTCTCAGCGTGAAACTGTACTCTCTTCAATCCCCTCGTGAGGGACTAAAGCGGTGGGCACAAAGGCAAAATCACCAACCGGGAACAGCACTGGCTTCATGAGAAACCTCTGCCTGGAGGTCTACAGTACTAGGATGTCAGTTTGTAAAAGGCCCGCTGAAACTCATGTCCATGACTGTTTGAAGAGGCCACAAGATTCATGTCCACTAAATCAAAAGATTCAAACACACTGCACATACACTTGAGAAAAAAAGAACAAACGTATGGGCCAGAGGCTGGGTAAACACACTATGATTTTCAGACTGGGATCAGAGTCGCCTTGGTTTCTCTATGGAAGCGTTTGATTGGTTGGCTGCTTCCTTATAATAATACAACCAGTTGGTCATTCACAGTACAAGCAGGACCACTGTCTACTATAGCATTTGTCCTGACGCGAGTTCAGTTACAGCCATACGACTAAGTCAGAGTGATAAAAGGACTATGTTTGGTTTTTCCTGCATCTGCTCCAGATCAGTAAGGTAGATTGCATCCTCTCTTGTCCGGGATCATAATGAGGCTCCTGTTCATACCAGATTACAAAGAGTTGTTTGAGAGTCCAGCTTAGTCTGTTGTGGACGCAGCTGTTGCTTGCTGTCATCCACCTCTGAATGTCGGATGAAACAGGTGTCCTTTTTTGCAAGTCCAGTTGAAGCCAGTTTAATCCGGTGTGGACCAGTCCGTTCTTCCTGAATGCAGACCAGTGTGGTAGGATCCAGTTTACTGCAGAGCTAAATCACTGTGTATTTGCAAACATGTCTTAGATTGTTTTAACCTGTTTGAAGCAACAGATGGGTGAGGTTAAGTCTTCAAAAAGAGACTCTAATTTCAGCTTGTTATTGGTCTAATGTGTTTCCTTTCATCTTGAGAAGCAAACTCCACCCATCCCGCTGTGTAACAGACTAAAACAAACTGTGAGTAAGTATTGGCAAATACAGACAAAGCCAGGTCTGATCCAGGTCTTAGACGGCGACAGTGCTGGGTACCTCCTCATAGTGGATGATGAAGTAAGGGTAGCTCTGGTCATCGTTGAAGATGACATAGATCTGGGGGTCAACCCAGTTGTCAACACAGGAGTCATAAAGGTCACTGGAGGGGTCACGAGGGTTGATAGGTGGAGGTCGCCGCATGGAGGGATTTCCAACAGTGAACCTGTTTGAACACAACAGAGGGAACAGAGTAACTGTTAGCTGTGTGGTCAAAAATATACAAAGCCACTCAGAGTGGATCTGGAAAGAGTTGATTTCCTTGTTTTTATGTGGAAAAATACTGGGAGCAGATGTCTGCAAGTCCAAAGTTTCACAGAATTTCTCCATTTAAGAGTGTCATCTAAATTTAATGATCGAAGCGGTGTATTTTAGAGCACATTAAATGATATAAACTGATGCTGTGAGTGCATGATATAAATTCACAGTAATTACACAGTCTGGAGTGAGATCCCATCTTGCCCATCAGTTTGTTTGTTCCTTGCTTTAATATTCATGTAAAGCTCTATATAAAAGCAGAGATCCATCATTCTTAGTATCTCTGTCTCATGGGTCATGAATAAAATGCCTTTGAATAAAAACATTTACAGCACCAGACAAAGGCTTAGGGCAGAGATGTGTACAAATCTACAAGCCAGATATGCTTCAAACAGGAGAGCTTCATTGCTTGTTTACTAGTCTTGAAGCAAAGACTCTGCAGAAAACGTTGAACCCAGGTTTGGTTTTTGAAGTTTGATAGTTTGGTATGTTTCCACCCAGCCCCTGCGGTCTGCAACAAGGCTGGAAATCTATGATGGGTCCAGCTATATCAGCTGTTTTACATGTGTGTCTCTAGATTTGACTTGAAGGGAAGGAGCATTGCACACAGCAGGAGTAAATAATGGTTTATGAAAAGGAGCTTAAAGAATTTACATGATTCAAATTGATGCTGATGCGTCTTGTAAATTTAATTAGAGAGCACTAACAGCAAGTAATCAACAGAGTTAAAAACAGGCATGGTGAAGGCAGCACACTATAAAACTTCTTGATTGGGTGTTTACCGAGCTAAATCACTCCTAACTGACAAATAAAAAGACATCCGACTGAAACAGAGAAGAAATAAGCAGCTTCATCTCTAAACATAAAGGGAATAGATTCATACAATAGTTAAAATGACAACATTTGTGGGCTTTAAATCAACTTAAATACAGGCAGAAGAAATAGCAATGCTGAGGTACATTGTGAAGTTGAACTGTCTCTTTAAAACCTCCAGTTAGCTTTCTTGTTTTGGTGGACTGCTTTATTACTATATTGGATTTATAGGATTTAGAATCTGTGAGGTTGTGTACCTTAGATTATTAAATCCACAAATAAAAGCATTCACAACACAGAAATGTTGCCTCCCACAAACTATTCACACATACCTGCCGGTGAGGACTTTGGCCAGGAACATGCAGTGAACTCCTTTGGGTGAGCGCTTGGAGAAATTGTGGGAGTAGACAGCCTTGCGAGCAAAGTAGGAGCCCTGGCCGAACATGGTGGCATGCTTTCCACAGACACGAGGGTCGAAGTTGTGCTTGCAGATGCCCTCCACAACATCGGCCGAAGTGCCGTGGAAGAGGTGCCGCTCGCTCAGGAGTCGATCCATCTCTGACATACGCCGTGACATGTACTCCTTCTTCCTGTGGGAACAGATGGACAAAAGCAAAGATTATGTTAGTGAACTATTTCTAACTGTTTAAATTAAGAAAAGATATAATTAAGGTTACAGAAAATAAAATAATTCATTTTTCTAATGTGCAAATGGACTGAGACATGTCATCTTTCAGGTGATGTTGTTTGGCTGCGTCAATTCAGAAGTTGCGACTGTGTCCTTGTTTGCTCTAAAGCCTGGTAAGAACATTTGGCCTAATCCATTTTCTTGAGCAACAGACACACGCCTGCACACACGCACACACACACATGCATGCACACACACAAACAGACACACACAGCTTGTTTGATGTTAGCAGATCAATCAGGCATGCGGAGGCGAAAGGATTGAGAGCGGCTGTGACCCGGGCATGACCCTCCCTGACCCTACAGCTTGTGCCCTGACACAGACTGACACCGCACGCATCCAGGCACGCACACACATACACACACACTTCAGTCTACCTATTTGTGGTTATGGTCACATTTTTAGAGTTGTAGCGGCTCAACTTCCTTGAAAATAAGCAACAAGCCATTTATGGTCTAGCTCTGCTGTTATCACCCGAGTGTCACTTTCAGAGCCAGTCACACACAAACACACGCTGTCAGTCATTGTGAAACCTTGTGGTACCAGTCAGTGTCGGAGAGTTTAACTGTCACAGCTGATGGGACCTGCCCTCCTCTAACCACAGCGGTTAGCCTGCTGTGCTCTCAAAAGGAACATCATCATCACCAAACATCTCCTTCCGCTGCATTCACACACCACTGTGGACTCCTTCTCACGAAGTCCCACACAGCTGGTCCCAGTTGGCCTATTTTCTTCTCTTTCTTCCTGCTCTCTCATTGTTCTGAATTCACCTTGTGTTAGTTGTTAAGAAGTGTCTTTGTTCTGGTTGCTGTCTGCGAGTAAACTAGCAGCTGTGTGTGGAGCATTAAGTTAAACAACTGAAATCTGGTTACAAAGTTCGAAGAACACTCAGTGATTTCCCAAAATTTAATCAAAAAGATGGAAAATAATTGTGCTTTTTTATATTTCATTAACTTTTTAGATCCCATTACCTATTTTTGATTTCATAAAGACTAATTCATGCTTTTACAGCCCAAACACAATGTCACTTCTCCATGTGTTGCTTATTCGTTACTTTGAAAAAGAAATCGCTGCCAGACAGACAACAAACCCCAAAAAGACAACTTCAAATTTCCTTTCTCTCAAAACTTCAGCTTTATGTGAAATTAAATGCAACAAAACATCCAGCAGAGGATTTAAATCTTCTGCCAAAGCTGCAGCGAAAGTCATGTAAACAGAGAAAATGTCACTGACAGTTCTGACCTCGACAAAAATGTTTTTTTTTTCTAACCCTGGGTCATAGATACTGGTTTTGATTACAGTGAATCATGGGTAGGAGGTTATATAAACAGACTGTATCTCCAGCACTGAGGAAGCGTTAAATCAATGTTTGTGATCCTTAGCTCACCTCTTGTACTTCTCCCAGAGGAACGGGTTCTGCACACGCTGGATCTTGATGATCCTGAACTTGGTCTCAGACACTGTCTTATGGAAAAGGCTGTACACCGTCCTGTAGCTGCGATCTTCTCGTGACACCGGCACCTGGAGGAAGTCCTGGCTCATCCCCATGGGCAACCAGGTTTCTGGATAAAGGCTTGGTGGGTTGTTGGTGGTTGGTGAAAGAGGATGTGAAGTGGAGAGATCCATGGATGAGGAGGAGGGGGTGAGGGGAGATGAAGAGAGGCCACCCAAAGTCCTAGGGAAGGAGAGAAAAGAAATCATGTACACATTAGAATTGCAAAAATGCATTGCATTCAAAGTCTGATTAGTATAAAGTGTTTATTTCTAACAGACATTCCAGTGGGGATCAGCCATTCTTGTCGAAACTTGAAAACATTTTTAAAAAGTTGGCCGTTACAAAACAAAATGAAAGGATGCCAACATGTTCAAATGTAACTGGTTCTTCATGCGCAAATATTTTATTCTCACTAGGTTCCAGAAACCAGCATACCAGGTCTGTTCATTTTTAGCAACCAAAGCATCAACCACAAGTCAACACAACGCTACCTATCTCTCCCCACTTCGATCCCATGTGTTTTCACTTAGAGCTGCATCTGAACTAAGACAGAACTGCAGCCTGCTGCGATGAACCCACACGTGTGAGCTTCCAAAATCATGTCACACCAACTGTCAACAATGACATCACTGCTCTGCAGAGTGGAGGTGCTCCACAGCAGCAGTCAGCCATCAGCGGCGGAAAAGCAGGGCAGCGTAAAAATGAAACCCAGACACCAAGCAGTGACGCTGAAGCAGAGCCAGGCAGAGACCGGAGGGAGAGGTAGAGGAGAATAAAATAAAACGCCAATTGCAAAGCTGTCATGAAAGTGACAGCAAAAACTTCTGTGTCTGGCATTTTGAGTCAATAACAGTGGTTTGCCTGTCAACTTATCACTCTGTAAGTGTAAATGCTGTTGGCCCTATCAGCTATAAGAAAGTGTGCATGTGTGTGTGCTGTCAGGAGACCGTGAGCAGCGTGACTCTCAGTCACTGTGACAGTTTTTCTCATCTCTTCTCTCCCTCTCCCTCTCTTATCTTGTCTCCACGGTCTCGATCTCTCCCTGCAATCGATGTCTCTATTCCCTACAAGCTTTGAAGGGAACACAGACAGCAGGCTGCAGAACACAAGTGTGAAATGAAAAGGGACAGATAACGAGAGGGATGATGAAGTTGTGGGGAGAAATAGTGAAAAGGAGGAAGATTAGGTTGGATAATAACAAGGGAGTGGGAAAGAGAGGGAGGAGAGGGCTGAAAATAACATCATCAGGGGAAAGAGATGACAGAGGGAGAGGAGGAGGAAGCAAGGGAGGGTGCCAATCAAGCTAATGACCTCAACCTCCAAGCCTAGCATGGAGTGTTTCTGACACACATACTTGTTTTGGCCACAGAGAGTAAAACTGCTCGGACGGAAGGAGAAAAGAATGACCTCAAATCTAGTCAGGGCCATGAATTGAACCTGTATGTCAGACTTGAGGGACTTCATGAGATGAGGACACAATAAATGGATTCAAAACTCCCCTGCTTCTGCTAATACCCCACAGTCACATTTCACACTCCTTCACTCAGCAGCCCCTCTCCGCTGAGCACCCAGTCTGGAAACCATTTAAACCAGCTCACTCACTTCCTTCTCACTGTGCACTCTATCTCTCTTGTCTCTGTTCCTACTCCGTCTCCTGCTTTCTCCATCTAATTTTCTCCTTCTTCCCTCCCTCTCCTGCTCTCCATTTTGTCCTCTCTTGACTTGTCAAGCCTGGCAGGAACAGCTCGTGCTAATGTTCGCTCTGTGCGGGACACTTGGGCAGGACACAGTGACAGCAGCCTGCTCGGCACAGGAAGTGAAGATTTTCTGCAAATGGGGTGAGATGATTGCGGTTGTTTACAATCTGGTATCACTTGGTAAGGCGAGTTCCATTTCACTGTTAGAAAGAAAATGGCAGATCTGGGATAAAAAAAATCCACTGTTAACTTCTAAATAAATGTGAAAAGTCAGATCTGAGAGCTGTTTCAATTCTGAAGGAGCAACGTGTCACATATTTATAAAACATTTCTTTCTTTGTGCTTCTCTTCTCACTCTCCTCTCTCCATGGTATCTTCATCCTCATCTGTTCTCATTTGCCTCATTATCTCATTTTCCATCTGTCTGGTTTGAGCCAACTACAGGAAAAGCTCTGTGTCCTGGTGACTCTGTCTGGTTTGCCAAAACTCTGAAGCGTTAATATGGGTTTCAAGTTCGACTCGGGCTGTCAGCATGCAACAGTACTGCAGTGGATTAAAGGTGAATGTGGTGTTCAGAGGCCTTTCAGTATTCAGCCCTGACGGGGACATTAGCATTGTGTACGACCTCTGTGTGCCTGCCTGTCTCCAAACAGAGACTCGGGACACTCTGAGAACACAGAGAGCCACAGGGAAAGGCTGTACCACATACAGAGGAGCCAACACTTTGTGCGGGCAAGGGTGTGTGCCCATGAGCTTGCAGCTACTGTGCATATGTTTTTAGGTAATTTCTGTTAGACTGAGGACTCTGAGTTAATGTGTTCATCAACAAACTACACGGTGTTCCCCAGCGAGGGAGAGTTCTAAGTATTGGATAATCTTTGGGGCTGCAGTAGAACAATAAGAACCAGGAGGCAAAGAGGGAGACAATGAGTGACTATTAATCATGTATCAGTGACCTCGACTGAGGACTGGCTGTTCATGACACTTTTCCTAACTTTACATATTAAGTTATAATAATGATTGTCAGACTGCCATTTCTTTTAATATGAGTTAACACATCACTTAGAAGCAGTCGCTATTAAACTTGCAAAATCCAAAGCATGTTGTTAAGATGAGCTTGTTATTCTCTACATTATTGGATGGCTGTCAAATCCAACAGCCTACATCCCAGCACCACAGTGTTAACACGCTCATGACACACAGGAGCAGCATGATGTGTCCCATGTAACCATCACAAACACAACAAGCAGCTTTTCCAAGATGAGCTTCATTTTTTTCGTATTTAAATGGTTGAAATGCAAAAACTGAAAGTTGCTGGACTCATAAATTGATGGAGCACTAAAATATTGGTACGACAGTCAATGACTGCAGACGTGAAAAAAACATCATGAAAAAGCAATGATGCCAAAAATGTTTTTAAAAAATGATGACTGAAGACTTGAAAAAAAATTCGTGGAGGAATGATGATGCTAAAAAATGATCAAAACAGTGACGAAGGTGGAGGTGAGGACTGTATCTGATGCAGAACCAGTAAAAAAAAACGATGATAAAAAAAAACCCTGAATGAGACATAAATCTCTTTACTTATGAGTAATAATCATGTGAAATGACTGATACTCAGCATCAGTACCATCGAGGACAAGGTTCTGTGTGTGCTTTCCTCTTTTTGTTAGGAGTCATAAATATTAAATTCATGTTTTTAATGTCTTTACTTACTGCAGGATTGGTGTCAGCATGACAGAGGACATGAACATAGGCCGCTTCTTGATCTGACGTCTGAACCCGAAGACAGCGTTCTGCTGGAAGCCCTCCCTGATGTTGAGGATATACTGGTTCTGGAGCGTTATAAATCGCACCTCCTTAAGACCCCTCGCACTCGCCTCCTCTATGAGCTTTACCACTGGCTGTGGGGGAGAAGAGAGAGGAGACAAAGACATTCACAGTTTCAGTTGTTTCATTCTGTACAAAGATTAATCAACAGCAGAATCATCTGGCAGATGAAAGAAGAATGGAGAGTTTAACACAGTCAACATAACAAAAAAGTAGTGCTACTGATACTTAGTGTTATCACAGTGCACACACACACAAAGGAGCAACAGTTAATCTTTACTAGTTTGGTGAAGTAAATTGCAATCAACTGGGCACAGCTGTGTCACAAAGGGCTGTTTAGGCGTGTGTATGTGTGCCTAATTCGGCCCCATTACAGTGGCCAGACAATCGATTGGTGTTAATGCGTCTGGCCTCATGTTCATGGGGCATGCAGGCAGACACACACACACACACACATGCTCCGTGGCTCACCTCAGAGTATTCCCTCCAGCCAAAGTTGTCTCTGCAGTAGTACTTCCACACTGTGTGACAGCTTGGAGCTGGGTTTGGGTTGGTTGTAGGCAGGGGCACAGGGCTTGCTGGAGAGGACAGTCGCCGAATGCGGTCAAACTCCAGGTCACACACTCGCATTGCCCCAAAGTCTAAGGAAAACACTCGACCCCTGAAAGAAAGGTTAAAAACACGTTGTAAAAAAAAATCTGATCCTGCATGGAAGAACGTACAGCACGTTTACATGGCCTGCTAACATGTGGCTGGGACACGCTGACCTTGTTGTTAAACGGTCACAGTTTAGATTTCCATCAGCAGCCTGGTTGGGTAATGCAGCCACTGATTAAGGCTTAACCAAACCCCAGTGCCCTGGAGCAAGACGACCAAACCTCTAATTGCTGACTCGCATCGTGAGTCACACAGGATGACAACATTGAGTACACAACTTATATGCCACATGTAAACATACAAAGCATAGAAACAAACAAGACATTTATGATCAAAACGGCATGTCTGCAGACACTGAAAACACAGATGTGACTTTAATGATTCACACATTCATCCTGCTTTTGTGAAGCTAAAGAACTCTTCAAACCTCGGAGATTCAAACTGGGAGGCTTTGACGGTGTTTCTTCTTTGTTGTTATTATGCAGCATGATGGCATGGTTTGGATTTGAATTTAAACCAACTGTAGGTGGATATATATTTACTGTAATTGACATAATTCTTTTTTTGCAGGAGGGGAAATAAGTCAGCTCAAAAAATGACGAGCTGTTCCTTTAACTGCTTTCAATCATTAATTGAAGGTGGAACATGAAGGTGAATCCAAAGCTAAAGGTTGAAAACAAGTTAAAGTGCTTTGATCTGCTAAATAAAAAACAGTGAATGTTAAAAATCTTTTCATGCACAACATCCCCTCAAACCCCTCGTCTGTCTCGACAAGCGTGTGTCAAATCCCTATCACGAGTGTGTGTGTGTGTGTGTGTCCGTCTGTGTGCATCAGTCCCTCTACATTAGTACTCCACGGGGCCTCTGGCAAATCATTTCTGGGTCAGACATACCACTCACATAAACGTGGGCATCATGCTCTTGCACGCTATGCCATAGACAGCAGACAGACAGAGACGCGGCAAACACGCACATGCATGCGCAGGTATACACATACAAGACATGCAAAATGCACGCGACACCTGCAAAACAAACAAAAAACACAACCTGACAGTGCTTGTGGGCTCAGTGAAGCTACGTGGAAATAATTTCAGATAAAGGACACATTTGAAATATGTAAACCTTTAATTGTTTCTAATCAGAAAAGCTGAGCAGGAGTTTTCTGATCTGTGAGTAATTCGTCCCAACAGCCTGGAGAAGTGAAACCAGATACTACACTATATAAAGTATCAAGTTTCATCCACTGTGAGTGCAATTACCGGTCACTGGGATAACAGGCACATGTGCAAGACCCAAAAACACACAAGTTTCAGTCGGAAACGTGACACCAGGAAGTGCTAAGTCACTTTCAAGAGCAAAACTACATTCTGATACAATAACAGGCTATATTTACTCTACATTTTCAGTCTGTGCTTCTGCTAAGTCATAGTGTGACCGTGTCCCTGTAAGAGGAAGTGAAAGACAAATTCACTGAGCAGAACGTGCACACACATATCAGTAAATCCGAAGTGCGTCACTGCTCTTTCAGATCACCTGATTGCCAGAAAGAGCAGGCAGAGAGGTTTCACAGATTTCAGTTTGGATAGGTAAGCAGAGAATCAAATTTTAAATAATTAAAAAGGGGAGAGAACTAAGTCAGGTGTAGGACAAAGGACACAAAAGCCCAAAACTGTAGCAGAGAGAAGACCGTGCACCTATAATTCACCTCTGGTCAGCTGTTTCTTTTCTGCTCACTCTGCTCTGTCATCCCCGGCTCTGTTTCTGTTTCACTCTCCTGTCTTTCTGTCTGTCCATAAATCCTTGTTCCCTGTACTTTCCTTCTGGGTGCACCTACATGACCATGCCTCACTCTCTGTCTCTGTCTCGGTCTCTCAGTACGGAACAGTATCTGCCTGCTACAGCGTGTAATGATGACATGAGCTTCTGGGTTATAATGCACACAACAGCACATATTCAGAGGGTTTTTATGAGGAAGCTGAAGGAACTTTGTCGCCTTGTCGGAGGCCTGATTACCTCGGTCACTATCTCTCTTACACTCACTCAGATGAATACAGGTCTCCGGAGAGGTCAGTCATTGAGTCCTTTTCCCTCCCTCACTCCCAGAGTACTTTGTGCTGTTCTAAAAATAAAATTCCACCGGTTAAATTAGGTGCACTGAGATTCAGTGCTTTCGGTGAAGAGGCCAATCAAAATGTTGGAAAGAGACATGAGGCACGCCCGCTCTGGCTGGGAGAATGCTTTCAAGACCATGCTTGAAATGTTGGGCTGCTCCTGCACCAAAGTCAACTGAAATCACAAACTGAAAGTGCAGATTTGATGCAGTAGGTTTAGCTTTACAAATAAATAATCTTCAAAGAAAGAAACCTGTCTTTGTATGCTCAAAGTTGGATATGAAAACTGGCTCCAATGCGAGAAGGTGTGCATCACTGCTTAACGTGTGAGCAGGGTGTTGCTGGAAAAATGAGATAGCATGTTCAGCGAAACCCTCCCTTGAATAAATAAAGGTTAAGAAAACCCACTGCACTGTCAAAATGGCCGTTAATCCCTCACACGCTGCCTTTAGCACACACACCTTTAAAATTTCTCACGGCTGCATCATCGCGGACCTGCATACCAGCATCAGTCACGCTGGAGGTAACGTCACAGGCTTGGAAAAAAAAAAACATTCGCCCTCACTCGCTCACAAACACACACACAAGCACACACAGATTCCTTTGACAGATGTACACACGCACAGTCCTCATCCAGTCACGCCTTGACAAGTCAGTCAGTCAACCAAATCTGCTGACGAAGGCTTCTTCACACACACCTTGATGTGTTGTTGGTGTTTTTCAGCATGTTGGAGCTATTCACTTTCCAGTTATCTATTCTGAATGTCCTTCATCTCCATTTTTTTCCTTTGGCTGTGAATAACATGAGGTCTTGAACACACAAACGTTAAGAACAGGAAGAATTGTGCACTCTTGTTCCCCGTGCGTCCTGAATCGTACTGTTCAAGAATGTCTCTTTTAAGAGCCGACCATGAAACACACAGCTCCAGATGTCCTCTCTGTTACTCAGGTATTTAAACCTCTTTCTGAAATTTCAAGTACAAACAGGCAAACGATGGGAGGATGAATGAGTTTGACTTTCAAATTAACAAAGAGGTTTGACGGAGCTAATGTCAGAGAGGGGAGAATGTAAGAATGAGTGAGAGAACGCCACGAGGCCCAGCACACACACACACGCGCACACACCTCCACGTTTTCACACCTCTTTGAGTCCCCGAGGAACAATTGAGGAATCAAAGAAAAGAAACAAAGAGAGAAGAGAGGAGAAAAAAAGAAGGACCAGACACTGAAAGATAGACCCAGTGAGGAGCCGGAAAAAGAGGATGAAGAGGAGAAGCAGAAAAAAAACTGATAGAAGGATGAAGGCAGACTCTGAGTAATAAGAGACAGAGCGACCCAGACCTCGCCCCACTGATTCATGGCATGAGCTGTCTGACACGTTAGAGTCACACAAACACGCACACACGCAGGCGTACACGACCCATTCAGTCCGATTATTTTGACACCGCCTTCTTTTTTTTAATACGCACAATCACCTCATGCAAACAAGCCCTCAAAGACAACATTGATTTTCTTTGATTCGTGACACAATGAACTCGCATGGAATCCCCCCATGATATAAACACACACTCACACACACTCACACACAAAAACACGCACACCTTGGTGTCAGGTCGCTCTGCCCTCGGTGCTCTGTGACTCTTTATGTCAGTTAATGACAAGCAAGGCTTTTATCACCTGGCCGACAAAGACTAGCCCGTCGCTCCCTCTATCTTTCCCTTTCTCCCTCTCACGCACACATACACACACATACACACACATACACACACATACACACACATACACACACATACACACACATACACACCGGCCTTTCTGCCCTGCCATAGTAACACAGAGATAAGTTTGATTTAAAAGAAATTGTTCTTTTTATTAGAGCTGAAACGATTCCTCAATGATTTGAGGTACTCGATTACAAAAAATACTCAAGCGATTTTCTCCGCCTCGAGGAATCGTTTAATTTAAAAAAAGATCAAAGAGTGGTATTTCAAATAGAGCTGAGGCCATATTAAGAGAGTTTTCAGACCCCTCAAGCTACATCTTATACAAAAAAAGCAACAAATCTAGCTTCTTTTCTGAAGCTAGGAGACTGGTCATTCTACCTAATCTAACGGGTGCCATTGGGGTCCGCAACATTTGATGAGATGTACAAGGCACAAAAAATGTGTCAAAGTGTGTTTCCAAATTTTGGAGCTACCAAAGCAAGTGCTCTTATTGACATGCTGTATCAGAAAATTCTAATTTTCAAAGAGAAAAATTTTCATTTGAAAAATAACTGCTCTTTAACTAAACAGTATTTTATCCGATTACTCAGTTAATCGATTTTCAGTAGAATACTCAAATACTAAAATATTTGATAGCTGCAGCCCTACTATTTATAGTTGACTTAGTGCAGTTTGTGTTTCCTGAAAATTAGTGTACAGCGACAGATTATCACGGTGTAACTTAGAGAAGCGATGACTGTGACATTCCTCCTCGCCTCTGAGTTCACCACTGAGGCGGATTAGCCAGACTTCCATTCCTTCTTATCATATGGATGGGATTAACCTGCACTATGGATCATACACACATGGGAACAGCTCAGCACAGAGCACACACTCATGTACATGTACCTAAAGAGGCTGTGCAGGATATAATCAGATGCTGACGCACCAAAATCACATCCACTCACCTTCACACACACACATCCACTCACCTTCACACACACACACACACACACACACACACACACACGCACACACGCACACACACACACACACACACAAGTGGAAGAAGTCAAAGCAGGCCTTTGTTGCCATACCTACAGTACAGCTTGTCAAGCCACCGCCTGCTCTTTAGATTGTTAACAGTGTTATCATTTGGCTGTGGTAACCACAGTGACACCCCCCTCCTTCCTTCTCAAGAGTGTGTGAGTGCTTTTACACATGAAAAGACAGCCTGGACCTTGTCTCTAAAGACGGGCTCCCAAACGCTCCCTGTGCAACACAAAGCTTCATGTTAATGACTGAACTGAGTCTTGAGAACCAGAACAGTGTGAGCCAAGTTTGCTGACTTCCCTGTTTGTCTCCCCTCACCTGATAGGCAGACCCCGAGCTAAAACTGGATGTACCCAACGTCAACTATCACTGTAACACGCACACACACACACACATGCATGGCAACAATCAGTTCTTGCCTGCAGTGAAAATGAATCGTTCATCAAAGTAAGAGTTGAAAAAAAACAGAACATAACTATTCACAGAAAAAGGAAACAGACTATGTTTGCTGACTGGAGACAACAAATTTTACACAGCCTTGCAGGGTTATTAGTCGTATATGACGTCATGTTACATAATGTATGCTATGTTTTCACTCAGCAATGTGCAAACAGCAACACATGTTATTGAGGTCAGAGTTTAAAACTACATTCATAAGAGTGTGAGACAGAAGCCATTCAGAAGATTATATCAACACAAAAAGGTGCAGACTCAGTAATTCATCCTTTGAGAATCATCAGGTGAAATATGAAATCATATGACGGTGCATGGAGTGATATAATTTTGTGAAAATGAGAGGGAATTTGATTTTTATCTTGCTTCTTACAAAGCCTGGAAGTGTCAAGAGACGTGGAAATAATCTATCAGGGACTATGTCTGAGTCACACTGAATCAAATGTCTCATGTGCTAAGCCATCCTGACCAAACCCAGATAGCAGCAGTTTGAGCTGTTCAGTGTGACCACTATTCTTGACCTTATATCACAGATACAGTGTATATCTGAGGCAAACTGCTGCGTTTTTCTGGCTTTTCGAGTTTCCTCTAAGTATCGCCTGAGAGAGCCAGATGGTCATGTCTGCCTGTGTAAGAGCGCTACACACTCCAAAAGGCCTCTGAAGAATTTGGGTTGACACCACCAGGTGCATATCCTGTTTGTGCAGCTATACGCACTTTGAATAGAGTTTCAGTTGAAAACATGAGTCAACAAGTCAGGCACACGGACACATACAAATCTTTGAGTCAACACGCAAACCTGAGTGTGTGTGCGTGCGTGTCCACACAAACATAAACATAGACAAACACACATGGCTGCTCAAAGGACATTCTTGGGAACTGCTGATGTGATCGAGGGTGTGGATATTGTGGATAGCGCAACTTCGTGTCACTGACAGCTTGAACTTTAACCTCATTCCAGTATTAGACTCTGACACAGAGTTTAAATGATGTGATCTCAATAAAACTAGATGTGACACACTGAGAACAAACATTCAAATGATACACTTCTTTACTTTACACGTTTAGTGGCCTCAAGGACACGTCTACACCTTCATCAAACACTGACTATATGAGTGTTTGCTCTTTTTTAACCATTTTTAAGTGGCCAAAAATATCTGTCGACTTAATAAAAAAATGCAAACAGAATGAAAATAAAAGTTTCCACTGTCTGAAAACTTCACAGTTGTATTGGTCTTTTAAAGAAAATAATGTAAACTTCATAGAAATGTGTGTGTGGTTGACTGATTAATAGTGAAAGAGAAATATGACTGAGACTGATCTTAAATAAAGATTATCTTCATGGTCTTGGCTATGACTCAAAATGCCAAGCTGAAGTTTTCATTTTTGAAAATGTTATAAATAGGGCTGCAGCTATAGAATATTTTAGTATTCAGGTATTCTACTGAAAATCCCATCGATTAACCGAGTAATCGGATAAAATACTGTTTAGTTAAAGAGCAGTTATTTTTCAAATGAAAATTTTTCTCTTTAAGAAATAGAATTTTCTGATACAGCATGTCAATAAGAGCACTTGCTTGAGTAGCTCCAAAATTTGTAAACACACTTTGACACATATTTTGTGCTCTGTACATCTCATCAAATGTTGCAGACCCAAATGGCACCCGTTTCGTAGAATGACACATTAGTCTCCAAACTCCAGAAAAGAAGCTACATTTGTTGCTAGTTGCTATTTTGTATAAGAGGTAGCTTGAGGGGTCTGAAAACTCTCTCAATATGGCCTCAGCTCTATTTGAAATACCACTCTTTGATCTTTCTAAAAATTAAACGATTCCTCGAGGCAGAAAAAATTACTCGAATATTTTTTGTAATCGAGTACCTCGAATCATTCGAGGAATCGTTTCAGCTCTAGTTATAAATATAAATCATTAATGTATAATATGACGCATCAAACCCAGAGCAGCTTGTCAGCAAAGTTTTTCAGAAGTATCTGAAGTCAAATCATGGGATAAGAAATGGCTCTAAGGCGGTGTCTGTTTAGAATAAGGTCAAAAGAGTCAATGTAGACATACCCGCCGTATGTGAGTGCATGTGTGTGACAGTACTGTTTCACAGGAAGTGGTGCATGCTCCTTTATTTCACCCCAGTGGGGCTTGCCAAGTGCTCGCATGTGTTCGTATCTCCGTGGGTGTGTGAGAGAGTGAAAGAGAGGTTTATCTCTGTCTGCTAAAAGGCGTGCATGTGAGCACTGCAAGCCACTGAGCTCCTCTGTACAGCCGATTTATGTGAGCGACTGCGTGCCAAGCCTTGTGTGTGCGTGTGTGTACACAGTGGTGTGCATGTCTATGACTGAGGGAGGGAGAGAAGCTGCCAAGTGCGTCTGTGTCAGTGACCGCACAAGGCAACCGAGGGTCATGGAAGTTCAGCGCTTGCTGCCATGAGTGCTGTAAAGTCTGGTGTGGATGGTGCTCCAGCCAATCACAGGGTGAGTATGGGAGCAGGGGAATACAGGAAATGGATAACCAATATTGAAGTTGGGTAATGTCGTGCCATGTCAACAAAAAGACACAATAGCTGGCACGATTATGTGTTAACTAGGAGACACGTCAGCCGAAACATACAGCTACATGGACTGGAACACACACTCTCACACACACATATTCATGAGCTGCTTTTACTGTAAAAGATCAGCTCAAGAAAATGCTCTGACAGGTACTACTGGCCTCACTCCATCAGCCACACATGTAGAGAACAGCTGTGGACTGAAAGCTTTCAGTTTGTCACTAATGGTGAAACCAAAGAGGAAGCCCTTGAGCTGAGCACTACAGTTTCTAACACACAAAACTAGAGGTGCTTCTCATTCGCAAGCAGCATATCAGCATATCAGCTTACCGTGCTGTCGTTACCATGTCACAAGTGTCAAATATTTGTTAAATCATAGGAACTTGTGACTAGACACAACACAGCTGTCTGTTTATCACACACGAGCATGCTCACACTTTAAACTCTGGAGCCTAGGGGGACCAAGTGTGTGGGTGCACTTTCAAACTATATTTCAAAAATAAAAGTAATGCAATAAAGCTCTGGAGTTACTTGAAATTGCATGAGTATGTTGTTGTCAAGTGTTATGTGATGCTTTCCCATAACGGCATGCATTATATTTTCAGTTCCTTGTTTTGAGTTAAATGAACTGAAAAGAGCAGAAAGCACAGATGCACAATAGAAATACTTTGTTTCTGCTTTCCTTCACAGTGGCAACTCGTGTTTCAATAAGAGGAGGTGCAGTATTCTCAATACAGGACCAAACAGTGTGCAGGTTGCAGTAAACAGAAGGACACTTACTGAAACTTGAGCCTGACTTGCTCATTGTCCGGGTTGCAGTACAGTCTCTCCAGCTGTTCCTGGGAGTCATCCGCTATGCTCTGCCACTGCTGACTGCTGCTCCTGCGGATCTGCCAGTGGTAAGGCAGGACAGTGTGGTGGTGTGCACAGTCACTGCCATAACCACACTGTCCTTGGAGGAAATTCACACAAATGTCCACTGAGTCCGATTTGTGTGTGTGATACTGGAGCTGGGTCAGCAGCTCAAAAACCAGGTCTAAAGAGGCCTCTTCACTCTTATCCTGAAACAGCACTCCTTTGTCAGGCTGCAGCAGGAGGGGATGGGGATCCTGGAGGCTAGGGCTGTCTGTTGCTGGAAGGTTTTTAGCCAAAGAGGTTAAGAGGTCATTGTTTTTAATGCCCCCCTCCTGGTGAGGAGCCTGGGGTGCAGCTGTGGGAGGTAAATCCCTGACGGGAGGTGTTATTGTCACTGTGCTCCCAGTCGCCCTGAGGCCAGGTTTCGGCTGAAAGCAGCGGCTGTCTGGGGTCGGATCAGTGATCTTGGGTCGCTCCCCTCGTCGCTCCGTCTCTTCCAGCTCTGCAGTAGTATCGGCTATCTCCACGTCACCATCCCGGGTCATCAACCCCGGTACTCCAGCCCCAGCTGTAGCACCGTCAGCTGCCCCCGGGTCCTTGAGACACACCGGGCCTATACAGTTTTGTTTCGCGACAGCCGCTGCGCACAGGTTGCTGGGAGTCCGACCCGGCTGATTCCGGGGAACAAACACCCCATCCCCGGACACCAGCGTGTCCGTGCTCAGCAAGGTGGTTAGGATAGGATCCTCTAGGGCACGGTGGAGGCATTTGGCGTCCAATTTCCTCTGCTTCTTTTTAAAATATGGTTTCACTAGAGGTATTTTGTCCGTGAGCCCCACGATCTGCTGTTCCGTGAAATCTTCCCCTTCGTCCATATTCAAACTCACATCCAGAGAGATCCCAGTCGGCACATCGTCTGTGGGTTTCTGGAGGATGTGTAAAGTTTTATCCATTACCCTTCTCCTAAATCCCAAGAGTCCTGAGAGGAAAAGAAACAGAGTGAGAAGTCATCAGAGTGAACACCTAAAACCCTCTAATCGTATTAGTACTGGCACCCTTAGTTTCCGAGTGAAGTCATCCTGATCATAAAGTGATGAGTAATAGGCTGCGTGGAAGCTGCGAAAATAACAGTCCAAACTCATCTTTCCTTTCCTGGAAAGGGAACCCCTCGCTCTCTACAGGCTGAAACGAAACCTGTTTAACCCTTCTGACAACTACTGCACCGATCTCACGATGATCCTGCAGATAAAACAGGAAAAACACGGCGGTAGACACGTTTGTGATGAGCCAACACACTTTGTGTTCAGCCCGTGCAGGGACCTTTTACAATAATACACCGTTTATAACTGATTAGTGAAAGAGTGGTTAGCACATTTGCTTCCAGGCGGTAATCGAAGTGGAAAAATATTACCTAATCCTGTTTTTCAGAGTCACCAGCTTCAGATTAATATAACGAATAATGAGGAGAAATGATCGGGCATGCTCTCTTTCACTTCTATTCCAGTGTAGCTACTTGGGCTCTCACCAACACGCCTGCAATTACAGCTGCGTCTACATCAGGAACGATAAAATCATCACTGTAACAAAACCTCTCTCTCCCGAGACTATATATTTTGATCACGGGAGTCCGATACGCGGCCCTGGTCGTCTACGTGCCGCTTACACATTGCTGCCCGAGCAAGTTTGCACGTAGGCTACGACCGACACACACACAGGCTCCGTCTCTCTCTCTCTCACACACACAGACACACTTACTCACACACACACACACACACACACACACACAACAGGCACTGCGGCTGAGCAGTGACAAAAGATAAACGGGGCACCCTGGAGCTTTATTTCAACACGCTGCTTCAGCAATTTCCTCGCGCTCACTAACACTTCTTTCTCGAGCAGGACTGGAGCTGCACGAGCTGCGGAGTTGATAAGCTTTTTTTTTCTCAACAAAAATCCACTGCAGCAGACACGCAGGCAGGGTGATTTGTTATAGCGCAGCTTTCCCAGAGACCATAGTCTGTACGAGACGACGCTCAGTTCTCACAGACACCAAGACGACCAAATCCCTACCTGCGCGATAAAGTCGGCCCCTCTCCCCCCGGTCTCGACACTTTTTGGTCTTTAAAATCCAGTGCGTACATCGGACGAGCTCTGTGCCCGGTCTGAAGGTCTGAAGATAATAGTATCCGTGTCTGGACTACACTGTAGTCCGGTTGGGTTTCTCGTGTCCTTCTGCTGCCCCCGCCACGCTCATGCTCTGTCTCTATTTCATACTGTCTGCCTGTCTCTCTTTGTATCCTACTGCCGGGGTAGAAAAACGCAGGAGAGTACCGACCGACAAAGAGCCTGAGCACAGCTGTGGTAAGAGACGCTCTGCCTGCCTCCCGGCTTTGCACAGATAGGCCCCGCCCCGTAACCTGGTCAAGGGCGGAGCTTAGCTTCAAAGAGAGCGGGAGGGAGAGAGTCGTCTGGTGGAGGAAGCTGTTGGTGTGGGGACCCTTTGAGACTGTAATGAAAAAATAAAAACAGAAAGGAAACTGTACACAGGGGGCTTTGGACTGAGTATGTCATCACGTCATCACACTGTTGTGGCAGATGAAGACCAGCAGTGCCACAAAAAATGTGAAAATTTAAAAAAAACGTAAAAAGTGCGAGTAAAATATGACAAAGCTACTGAATGAGCAGTGGTTTGTTTTTAAAAACCTGTTTAAAATATTTTGCAACCATCTTGCTAACATCTTCTACCCTTATAAGTTATTTCATACATAGTTACCAAGTAGAATGTCTTTGTAACATATGAAGTAATACATTTCAGTAATATAATATCTAATTACCTAAAGTAGGCTTTTCAAGCATCTTAAAACTTTACAAAATAATGTGCTTGGGTAGATAGCTTCACATGGAACTTCTTGAAGCAAGTCTAATGAGCAGATGTGACAATAATGAGTCATTTTCTCATACGTTCCTGGTAAGTTCAGGAAGCCTGGCCTTCATGTGCATAATCAGTCACATTTCCATAAGGGAGGAGGTAATATTTACAGACTTTGTGTTGAGTCAGTTTCTCTCTCCTCCCTGTTTTACCAGAAATATTTTTTTTAGGAACCTGCTGTGCTGCACTACCTTCCACCCTGTTTTTGCAAACAGGCGTGATCAGCCAAACAGTTACATGAAAGGGCTGGTCTGAGAAAGAGCCACGTAGCTATGTACGTCAGACTCTCAACAGCAACTCTTCAGAGATTCCTAAATCATACTATGACACGCTTGGTGTGATAGGGGTTAAAGATAAACTTAGACCAAAACAAAAGAGTTCTCCTCCTTCCATTTTCACATGCATTTACACACCAACTCAAGTGCAAAACCAACCAAAACCAGGATGAGAGAGAACAGAAACTTGTTCTTTTTTCTGTTGTTCTGCTGTTTTTCTGCCATAAAATGAATAACAGGAAATTAGAGTATGTTTTATTTCCCCATCATGAGCCCTGAGGGAGGAAACACTTTGAAAGTCTAGTCTCGAGATTAATCCCTTTGGGGTATCCTCCCACCAGTTTAAGGATATGTATCTTTTAACATCTTTAATGAAGAACTCGATGAACTTTAATGACTAAGGTCAAAAGGGGAAACCTCTTGAAAATGCCCTCAGGCAATTTACATTCAAGCACCACAACCACAACCACAACCACACCCTTTAATCTGCTCACGTCAAATACAAACATTTCCAGGTATCACAGGTAACATGCAGCAGCTCACTGCTTCAGAGATTTTCAGAAACATATTCCATCATTTTACAGGCAAACACCAATGCCGTCAAAACAGTTCCAATGAGAGTTAGTAATTGGGAAATTACAGGCTTGATGCTCAAGGGAGAGCTGACGTATATGAGGGTAATTGCTTGGTTGCATACCGACGGATCTCGAGCATTCCTCCTAGGCTGACATGCATAACGATGTCCTATTGTTCAAGTTTTGACTTGTCTCAGAGGACGCCCTATGAAAAAGATACCTGCCTGCCAACTTCAGCCTGCCCGTTTGTCTTCAAAAAAAGCCAGTGAGTGATCTCCACACATGAAACAACAAGTACTTGGTGATGCTTTAATTCATCAGGGGGAAAGGGCTGTTAAGAGGCATAATAACCTGAGGAAACACATGGATAATTAACTTAGATAGCTCAATATAAAACACAAGGTATGATTAGTTGTTACTGTTTAAAAAGAACAAGATTGTACCCATTTACTTGTTTATCATCAGCACGTGTGGTTACATTTCCAGTCACTTGTATTCCTTAAAAGGAGTTCAGAGGTCTGATCATCAAGGTGGGTGATTGCAAGAACAGAAATCAAGGTGTGTTTCTGATACATTTCTCTCATGCTAAGCTCCACATAAAATGGATGATTACGTAATTCTACAAACCGAAACAACATAAGAGGGAATTAGGTGGGTCTTTGTAGGTGGCAGGGTAAAGGTGCCGTGTTACAGCCCCCACCCTTTGAATCTTATCTGCTCACATGCCTGCACACAACACAATTACTGGAGGCAGATCAGTTAACTGTGGTGACAGGCCTTGAGCATTGACACGCCTGTTTTACGCACTAAACTGCACCATGGCATGAAAACATAAAAATACATTTTATTGAGGTAATTGGTGTCAGACTGGCAGTGGAACCCGTGGGTGTCATAAACAACATTGAAAGTCTTGATGTATAATTATTGTCATTACAGCAAGTACGTCCATCGCTTTCATGTTAAACTCAACTTGTATATTTCTGTATGAAACAGAGTGTTTTGCAGACTGTATAAGCAAGATTTTGTTGTTCCTCCCTACTCTTGTAAATTTTTTCTCCTTTGGCGTCAGCTCAGTGATATGACAGGAAGCACATTGAGTGACCCAAGAGTATCTGCTCAAAATGACTAAACTTCCAGATATGAGTGACTTCCAATGCCCGTAATAACAGGTGCCTTATTCAGTGAGTCAGCGACAGTCCAATTGTTCTATTCTTTCGAAACAAAACTAACTCTATGTTTTTGTAATACAACCCATGAGCTTAGCCTTTCTATGACTGAAATTGTTCTAAAGGAAAGATGATAAACTATGAAAAATTAGCTTGTGGCCTGAATGATGACTGGAAAAATCCTGTCAGAATGACTCAGTGAAGGTTATTAATCCATTTGAACAAATATTTTTTCCACTCTGAAATTGCATGACAACAAACAGGACTTGCGTGTGATGTTAACAAGGATAAAGAGATAAGGGTTAGTCTTACACTCATAAAGGTATAAACTTTTGGACCAAATCCAGCATGGCTTCATCAAACTGAAAGTAGTCATTTCTCGGTCAGAGGCTTAGTAAGACCTCTCAATTTTGTCTTGCATGTATAACAAAGAGTTCTGCATCTTCACTGTCAAAAATAACAGTCCAAAATAAAGCCTATGAAGGGCAAGCAAACATATATACATGGGTGTTCAGAGCCATTTGGAGACACGTGTAGTCTGTATTCATCCAAACAGATCCAGAGTCTAGTACATATCTCTTTTAACAAAATAGTTGAAGTAGTCAACAATAAATAAATGTTGTACATGGCGTCTTCTGTAACATGCAAGCTAAATGAGGATACTGGTAACTGAGTTGCAATTGTTTTGTGTTCTTTTAATTTAATTAATCATTTTTAATGTTTTATGATGTGATTTTATGCAATGATCTTATTTTGCCTATTGTGATTTTATTTTATGTTAGCTGTAAAGCACTTTGAATTGCCTTGTGTATGAATTGTGCTCTACAAATAAACTTGCCTTGCCTTGCCTTAAAAGTAAGATCTGTAGGATTTTTCTAAAATTAAATAAATAAATAAAAATCAAATTTTACAGGAATAACCCAACTTTATCGTCTCCTGCGGGCCTCAATGATGTGTGCCAACGTCTGTGTCTGCCGGTTTGTTGATGTTTTGGTTGTATCCATGGACTGTATCGGGTCGCTTCCGGGCGGAGCTGACTCAGCCAATCACAGCGCGCACGTGACTTTGCGTGTTGATAATACCGAGAGTAAGGAGCTTTCCTAACCAAAAAATGCTGAAAAAAAGATAAAGCTTTTTTTTTTCTAAACGAGGGTGAAGTTTGGCTCAACTTTCACTCGCTTTCGGAAACTTGGAGTGCAGCACTGGACAGAGAGCGACGCGAGTTGGCTTTCTACTAACCAGGTATGTGTCAGTGATTAGCTTGTGCTAACATGCTAAGTCAGGTGCGCGGCTATCGAGTCTCTCCCACGTAAAAATGCGATGCTAGTGCTACTGGTGGCTCATGCTACTGGCTCTGAGCCAAGAAAGAGGAGGTTTCCAGTTTGAGTGTTGTGTGTACTAACAAGTCATGACAATTCTTGCAGACCCTACTTTGAAGATGGAGATATTTGCATTTTATGGTCACAAAAATTTACTCCTAAAAGACATTAAGCATTGTAAAGGTAGTGGTAGCCTCTCATGAAGTTCCCTGGCTGCTGTATGATGTTGCACACAGTTTGTCTTATCTGTGAAGCCTTCCATCAACACATATCCCATCACAATCTCTCTTTGTCTTCATTTTATGCACGCAGTCACACATTATCATAGTTATCCTCCCTTTTTTGACGTACATTATACACAGACATCATTCTCATTGTCATCTAACCAGTCACGCTACCTGTAAATTTCTCTCTGACAGCAGCATGTAGCCTGAAATAGCTAGAAGAGCTATGACAAACATGCTATTTTAAGTAGACTGGGTGGAATCCTAAAATACCAACTAGTTTAAGCTCGTGTACATGAGAGTGGTTTTCACATGTATGTGTTGTCTGCACACTTGTGGTTCAGGGTGCAGATTTCAACTTGGTTACACAGTAAGTTATGTGCCCTCATTCACTTTCACAGCTGAGTCACACATAGAAGCATGTGTATAGGGGTTTGCGCCGTTAAAAATGTGGACTGGAAACAAGGGATGCACTCGCGGGTGAAATCACAGCAAATCTGAATGTTTTGTTTGAAGTTTTTACCACTTATTCTTGAGCTTTTTTCTTAAAGAGCTGAAAAATTACTCCTTCACATAGTTTTCTGAACTAAATATAATTGTAGCTCTTCTGGATTCTGATTACACATTGGCCATCGTTTTTTAAACAGGTTGTAGGCAAACCAGGTCTAAATGATGCCCCAGTAATACGCAGTGACTCTGTATTTATTTATTTATTGTGCTATACTTGTTTCTTTTTTAATGCTTTATTACTGTGTTTGAGTTGTATTAATGTAGGTTTTTAACTCCTGTTGCAAATCAAATTGCCCTTAGGGGACATTAAAGATTGTCAATTCATCAGATCTGTCTTAGAAGTCCACAAAGGTGAGACTGACCTGGTCCAACATAAGTTCAAAGCTATCAGGAGTTCTGCTTCTACAGCAACACAACAAGAATGCATGTGTGTACGTGTGTGTTTGGTGTGTATGCATGTGCTCTGGTGGTCTACTCCCTTTGATGATCAATTCCAAGAGTTTGGCATTAGGATATGTTTGAGGTTCAAGGAGAAAAGGAGAAAAGGTCGAGAAGAAAGAGAGGGGGAGTAAAAGGAGACGGGGTGGAGTGGAGGAGAGGTTGAGGGTCAGCCAAACAAAAGGCTCTCTTGGCTGTGGTTCCCCGGGTCAGGGCTTAGAGGGCAGGAAGTAGCACAACAATATCCGGCACTCCAGGTTGAGACCTCCTACCCCCACCACACTTCTGTCCCTCTCCCTCACTCACACAGGTCACCCAGTGTGCCTTGACAATGTGTGTTGATCAAAGGCAGGCTCTGGCAGTAGGGGGTGGGAGGGAGGGGGGCAGTATGAGAGATTAGCCCGGGAGGCGGTGTGAGCTTTATGTGACGGTTCATGAGCGCTCTGGGTCAGCAGGTCTGAAATTATTTCCCCAAAGCCTTTCATTCGCTGACGTTTCCTCCAGTGGCCAGTTTTCACGACAGAAATAGGGAAAAGTTTCTGAAAATTTACAATAGTTTTTCTTCTAATGAGACAATTACAGTTCAATTAATAAAGCCATTGACACTAGGGGTGGGAGAGAAAATCAAAAATTGATATATCAGGATTTTTAGTTTGACAATATCAGGATTCTTTGTCAAAGAAATCAATTCTTCATTTCAGTCTTTGTGTATAAACTGGATTGAAAAAAGTTACCACTTTTCTCCAGCAGAGGATGAAATATTTCTGTGTGAATCATGTGGTGTGCATTTTGTTGGAAAACATGACTCCTAATATAGTCTGTAGACATTATCATCACCACACAGTCATTTCACATGGGCCCTGTTCTACGAAGCAGGATTACTGCCTAGCGAGGTAGCTTTGAGGATAGGTTCAGGATTCCCTGTTCTACGACACGGGATCATTCCGCAACGAGGCGAGTCTCCATGGCAACATACGCTGAACGGCTAACCTGCTCCGGGGCAGGTTAGGTTCCAGATTGAACTCGCGCACTATAAAAACCCCGCCCACTGACCAATGAGCCCTCACGAAAAAATGGCTTGTCCGTTCTTAGAGGATCCTGTGGACATCGGAGCCCGACCCACTCTCTTTTTCGGATGACCATCTTTATGAAAGTTACCGGTTTTCCAGGGAGAGGTTGGTAGTACATGACACTTTGTATAGGTAGTTAAAGGGAATGAAGAACTCTCATTGCCGTAATAAGATCTTCAATGCCAACACTTCTGTTCCATGACAATATTTTATTGCCCGTCCTAAAATTGTGACAGGAATTCATGTAGGGCTCATGTGGGCTACATATCACACAAAAAATGTAAACATGATAGGAATGAACAAATGAATAAATTCATCTAAGAAATAAATTAGGTATGGTGCATGTTACAGTAAAAGTGAATGGTGAACAGTGCTATTTCAGAATAATAATGGCACAAAAGATTTTTTTTTTTTTGTCTGTCTTTTGACTGTTAGCAATTTTCTGCCAGCACTCCTTCCATGCTTTAGCAGCAGCAACGGTGCTGCTTTTAACGTTAATTACATGTTTCAGCTCGTCATACTTCCTCATGATCACCTCCTGCTCCTCCTGTGTGAAGTATGCGGTCCTTCTCTCTCCGGTCTGCTCTGACGCTCCAGACTGCTCCATGTTCGCGATTGGTCAGATGCAGCGGGCTCTGCCTTACATGCGTGCACGCGCTCATTGCCTAGCTGGATCCACTTATGAGGTTGATAACCAGCGTCGTAAAACCGTGAAGCGAGACCGCCGGCTACCGCGCTCAGTTCAGTGAGGTAGCTCCAAGGATATCTCGCTAGGCTGAACTCGCTTCGTAGAACAGGGCCATGGTCTGGTGTTAAAAAAGCAAACTCAAACTCAAAATTGCAAAAATAGTAGCTATCAAAAAATCGCGATGTAAATCGTATCGGCACCTGAAAAAAATCGCAATAGAATCCCAAGAATAGCATATCATCCCAGCCCGGATTAACACGGTTATTGTCTGACTGCTGTTGGCAAGAAATCAGCCAAAGTAAAGTTTCTGAAATGCTTTGTTACACATTAAAAGCTGTAATTTCAATTGTGAAAAAAACAAGTATCACATGATGTCACCCTTGCTTGAAGCTAAGGACTTTGTACACACAGAATCAAGCATTTATTAGATCTCATCGTCATGATTAACAGCCATTAAATCAGCCTTTGCTCTGTGGACTATAAGCCGCTCATATTGAATCAATAAATAACTCATTCTGTTTACCACAGACAGATTAGTGTCAACACGTAAAGTCAGCATTAGTTAATGACAACATTTACCTAGTTCCGTTTCACAGTAGGCTTCCAGGCCTGCTTTTTGTAGTGGTTGTTGTTGTTTCCTGTTGTAAAGTTGACATTTGGAAGTGCTCAGAAGCTCAAGTTACATATTTCACTCGGGTCATGGCTCTTTTTTGCAGTGGTTGTTGTTGCTGTTGGCAGGGGGATACAGAATCAAGCGGTACTGAATCTGGGCAGGTCTGACGTTTACTTTGCTTTGCTTCATCATCTCGGATATGAGCAGACATGACACTCCAGAGGGTTCTGCCTCACACGCATGGGTGGAGACAGAGGGATCAGACACTGAAGAGAAGAAGGTGAGGTGAAGAAAGAATAAAAAAATAAAAGAAAGCTGTTCAGAGACAAAGATGAGGGAAGACTGTCTAGATCTGTGCCGTCAGAGGGATTTTATTATGATCACATCTGGACGTTGAAATGAAAGAAAGAATGAAAGAAAGGAACAAGGCGTGACTACGAGGGAAACACAAGACAGCCAGAAAGAGAGAGAAAACTTCTGGAGAAATTTGTCTTCCAAACTCACAGGGGGGAAAAAAGTGTGGTGTGCAGCAAAGAGATAGCAATGAAAGAGTGGGGGGTAGGGGGTGGGAGAGAGTAGGCAAGGCCGAGCAGGTGGACATGAGCCAACATGTCGCTTGGGGCAGAAAGTGGCTTCAGAGAGGAAAGGAAAGGAGAAGAGAGGAGAGGAGGAATTTTAATGACCTAGAAACCAGCCTGGCAGGTTTGAAGAAGTGGAATGCCAAAGATACTTTCCTCATACTCTTTTTTTTTTCTTAATCTTCTTCTCCACAAACAACAGAAAGACCCTCCCTCATGTTCAGCGTGTCATTATCAGTAGCCGTGCTTGTGTGGTTCCCCTGTAGCTCCATGTGTTTGGTATTTAAATCCTGAGGGACAGTTTCTATTCCAGTGTAAAAGCCAGTCAATGATTTCTTTTAGTATCTGTTTGCCAGGACCTGTATGTCTATTGGCTTTCCCTTTCCCTCTTCAGCACATGTCCCAGGCTTATCTTTGACCTGAGTATAATGTGCCAACACACTCTGTCATAGTGACGTGGTCTGCTATTTTCCTTTCTCCGTCAAACACAGCGGCGTGTTTCCCACTCTGTCTTTCTCTTCCTGTTAAGCAGTTTTGGAGCTGTTCTTTTTCTGGAAGTACCATACTCAGAACCCTTTTTTGTGCATGTGACTTTCTGGTGTTGGTTATGGTATGAGATGAATGGGAGGAGTTTTTGTTTTCATTCTGCGTTCTTGTTTTGGCCTCATGGTCTCATGGTTGGTGGTTACGTAAGCTTTTTGTCCCAATGTGTCATGATTTAATGTTTATGTATTGAAGAATTAAATACAAAACAGCAACACCAAAGGTTACTGATTGAGTACTTTTTGTCACTTATAAAATAATCACAAAGCACTTGTGCAGCTTCATCCGTCCACTTTAGCTCTACGAGTTATATACTCTTGTAAAAATCACCCACATGCTATTTGACCAGGGAATGAACTTTATCAGACTGGCCAATCATTGCCATGGTGACTAGTACCGCCCTTGGCGTGCAGGTTTGAGCCACAGAAACTCGAGGCTGAGGAAAAAGGCCAGAAAAGAGGACATTATAGATCTCCTTTTGTTCAGGAAGTGGTAACAGTTGCTTGGCTTGCATCTGTATTAATGGTAGAAATCGGCAGTTTTTACAGGATGTTGACACTCTAAGTGCGTTGCCAGCTTCATATTCCTCAGAAAATATTTCAAAATCTTCCCAGAAATGGACTGTTAATTGTTATGATTATGGTATGAAGGTGTCACTGTCAGTCATTTGGTTTATCTGTCCATCATCTGCCCCAAACTTCGTTTCAGTGAAGGATCACCGTGAGGTTCAGTATCTATAGTACCTAAGGAATCATTCTCAGTGATTTGACAGACTAGTTGTCTTTTCATCTGCCTTGATCACAGACTGCATAATACATGGACAAAGTATGATGTCACTCATTTATTTCTGATACAGAGTTTTGAGGCCTATTGTTGACAGAGGCCATATTGGAAAGGCTGAACTCAGGCTAGCTCTGTTAAAAAAAATAAAAATGTTAATTTTTGCTGTAAAAATGCGTCTGTCTCTTTGTCTCTTCCTATCCAGCTTATCTCTGTAACCTCTTCCTTTTTCTAACCCTGTCATATTATGTTTCCTCACCCTCCTCCCTCATTGACCATCCATCACTCCACGTGACAAGTACTCAGAGACACTGGAGGAATGGAAACACACATGAGGGAAAACTATATTTAAAAAATGATGAGAAAAACTATAAAAGAGATGCTTACTAGTGTTAAGAATCGCTTATGCTTTGGCTGAAGGATGATAGAAAGAATGACGCTCCACCGTTTCCTGCCTGGAAAAACAGTTGGGCTGAATGGTCACACAGACCCACTCACACACATGCTCAGATATGGCAATGTTGACAAGAAAACAACTTGTTGCCAGGACGAAGTCCTCATTTATTGCTTCCCCTCTGACTCTGTGGATGCAATATTGAGTATGAACACACACACACACAAGCACATGCATATTGTTCTGTACATTGTGTTTCTGCTTGCATGGCAACCAAAGTGTGCAAGTTGTGCAATAAAGCAATGTGAGACAGAGATGAACTCTAAGTAAGAGAGCTAAAGGTGGGAGGGTTGTGTGTCTTTGTAGGGGGTTTGTGCTTGATAATATATGCCCACAGGCTTTATTTGTATGGGGGTTGTAGGAAAACTGACTCACAGAGAAGGTGAACTTAAGCCCCTGTACGTTCTCTAAAGGAAGTGTGTGTACAGCACTTGTCTTTGTGTTGTGACTTGGCTTGAAATTGAGTCAGTCACCTCATTTCCTGGCAAAAGACCAGAGTGAGAGGAGAGAGGAGGTCTGCCTCTTGTGACACAAAGTCCAGGAAGTGTAGGCAGCAGGGTGGTATGATGAACAAGTTGTCCCCGGCCTGTAGTTCATGACCTTTTGAAGATAAACACACTCCCCTGCAGGAGTGTCCTTGAGGACAACAAAAGATGCTTTTCTCTATCCACCCTTGATCTTTAATCTCCTTTTGTGAAGGAGCAAAACAAGACACGGGTTATCATGTCCTCTTTCTTAATCATATTTCCAAACTCGTTTATGATTCGGATGATTCTGATAGATTAATACGAAGACTTTAGCTCCCCCTCCTGGCCTGTTGTGTTTACACATGCAGTGCAGTGGGAAACAGAAGGAATAGATTGTGTCAAAGAGATTGGGATGACTCAGTTCCTGTTCGGTGAGGAACAACATGCAAAAAAAACCCTCTCTCACACACACACACGCACACACAAACAAACACTGCACTTCAATATGTAGTCTAAACATGTGGGCTATGGGCCTTTGAGTGTTCCCAGAAAGTATACACAGCACTAATCTGGACCAGTTGGATTGTTTCTTTCCAACATATGTGAAAGTACTTCACTCCCCTGTTCTTTCTCCCTCTGAAGCACACACACTTTCAGGCACTTTCGTCAAAGTGTATGTTTTACTTTCTTAGTAAGTGTGTTATGTCATGTGCATATCTGTCTGTTCAACAAAGATTCTCTTAGGCAAACTTTGATAGAACTGTTCATGCTGTTCCTTCCTGTCAACAGTTTCCAGTCTTTGCTGAGCTTACTGGCAGTTAACAGGTGTCCTTGGCAGTTTTTTAAATGTTCAATTGAAGGAAACTGCTGGGAAGAGAAACACAAACACAGGCAGTATGAGATGGAATGATGAAGAGATAGAGTAAGTAATGGACAAGGAAAGCAGACAGAGGGAAATGGCAGTAAAGGCAGGAGTGGGGGTTGACACAGCAGCAGGGTGGAGGTGGTGATATGGAAAACGTGCTGCTTGCTACCGGCTCTGTGCATTGGTTGAGTCGTAGAGATCCTATGATTCATGGAGGACTGCTGACCCATCTGGATCGCAGCTGCAAGTGCACTTTATGTGTTTATGTGAGAGAGTGTGTGTGTGTGTGTTCATGTGAAGCTGCCAAGTGTAAAAACTTTAATCTTTCCTGGGTTTGCAAGGGATTTTTCCCCCTGTATCTTCCAGTACAATGCTTCAGTCAGGCAGTTCAGGAGGCACCAGGAGACCCTCACATCCTGATCGATATATAAGGACTTGACTAGAAGTATATGAGACACATTACTCACATTTGAACTCTTTATTTCCTTTTTCCACACTTATTCTGTCACACTGTCTTAAAATACATCCTTCCTGTAAAGTCACAACCATTTTCACACTGACTCACTGGTGTTGATTGACTAACAGTTGTTTTTTATGCGTCTGCACTTTTTCCCTTTAATGTACTGCATATATTGCCAAATGCTGGCAGGTTTCAAACCAAAGCCCGGGACGATAACAAATGTTGCTGGGTGATACATTGTCCCACAACTATTGACAGTATTATTTTGAGACCAGGAAAAGGACAACCGGTTCAACTTCAAGTTTATTGCTAAAAAAAACAAAAGCAAATGAACAGACAAATATGTGGAAGCTGCTGCAAAATGAGGAGTGTATATTGAAGATTTTTAAACTAATTTAATACACCTCTATATGGGCACCATTAGTTGCACACAGCACATCAAGACGGTAGGGGTGTCCCGATATTACATTTTCACTTCCGATACAATACCGATACTGCAGCATTGAGTATTGGCTAATACCGATATTAATCCGATACGATATCAGCATTAAACATGCATACTTTTATTACTTATTTTGTAGTATGTCTGTCATGTTAGAAAAGGCTTGATTAAGTGATATTATTCAAACAAAGAACAGTAGTCAGCAACAGTAGGTATGAGGAAAAACTGACCCATTTATTATTAACCAATGGGTAACAGAAAATTTAACATTAAACATGAAAAATACTAGTAATTGAATAAAATAAAGAATAAATTAGAAAACCCAGAAAATAACCTAAATAAATCAAACAAAAACAGCAGGAGCGGAGTCTGGAATGGACTGCTTATATCAAAGTGCTTATATCGGAGATTTTAGATGCATTTCGATACGATACCGATATTTGTTTTTTTGCTGATATCACACCGATATCCGATATTAATATTGGACTGGGACACCTCTACAAGAAGGTACTCGGTTTCTTGACATGTTTGCCGTAGCGTATTCTCATCAGTGCTGGCATTGGCATCAGTGAATCAGTGAGTTTTGCTTGAGATCAGTGACATACTGACCCTGAAGTTTCGCTGTGTATCAGACTTTGTTTTCATAAACATGACACACATTGTGGGTTCATTGAACAGTTTCTCTTTCATCGACAGGATACCTGAACTTTGATAACTACTGAGTACATGAAACAAAGCTGATTGAGATACCTCTTCAATTGTCTTTGTGAAATATTTATCAAACTGTAAAGAGACTTTACGGACACCCTTTATAAGGACCTCTTTCACAATACATGTAATTTTGCCCACAGCCATATTTTTTGTTTATTGTGTGGTATTTGTAGCACACCCAGATACTCTCAAGAATATACCTTTAGAAAATCCAAAAGTCATCCAGGGCCTGTACTATGACCTATTTTATGATCATTGCCATAGGTGTGAGCCAGGGTGCACACTTTACCCCAAAACTTACTCAAACACAAATAATAAATCATCAAATTGGGTCAAATCACCTTCACTGAAGTCTGGTGCATCTTTTGAAATCAAATGTAAAGCAAAGTATTACAAGTGAAAGAAGTTATTGAATTTTAACTGGAAAAAAAAGTTTTTTTTCCATGATTTTTTCAACAAATTCAATTCTTTAGAGATGTGTCTGACCAACTTACAGTTGGTGTCCACCTAAAATACTTACAAATTATTTGGCCACATATATATTCTCAAAGTGGGAAAAAAATCATCAAATTCTGAGACCGGTAAAGTTGTTCAATTAACAGGTTGCGTTACTGTGGTAGAATCAGGATACATATCTTGTATATCAGGGAACCTTTAAAGAGTTGTTCAGAATTCATCCTTTAAGTGTGATTTCTTTTAGAATTTGAATGCTAGATTCAAAACAAACATTTCACATGAAACGTTATTCATTTTGATATTGAACAGCCACAAAGGGCCTGTATATTATGCCTTTGTGATGAGATAATTATGAGCCATTGATACAAGTAAAAACTGATGCATTTTTGGATTGTTGTAATCAGATTGTATATATCTACAATGACAGCAATACATAAACATTACTTCTGTCAATTTGTTTCTAGTACTTATAAATACATGTAATCTGTTTTATGGCCTTTCTGTCTTTTTGCATAGCAATGGCTTGGACAATTTTAATTTGTAGACTGGAACTATAGTAAGGGAAAGGGGATCTGAGAAATCCATAAGATGTATGATGGCTTCCTTTGCATTTGGAAGGCATTTTGCATTCCTCGTATCAGGGTTTCATGACCACAAAGGGGGTCTTGACCCCGCTTGGGAACCACTCGTCTATGGCACTGATGTAATGTAAGTTAACTCGACCTTCAGTTGGAGCTTTAATGATCTCAACTCTTCTGTTGGGTGTTTTCCTACCACTGGGTGCTGGGTCAGGTTAACCCAGTGTTGAATCTGTGCTGCACTGAACCCTACTGGGTCATTTTTTTTCTAACTGTCTATTTTCTAGCATGCATACAAAGAACATATTGTGAGACCATTTTTCTATTTTATTTCCTGGTATTCTCACCGGTCACTCAGAAACCTAACCCAAGGAAGTAAGGCTGGTACTACACGTGTCTATCTGCATTTCAGTCACACAGATGATGATAAATAAAAACCAATAAGCATGAAATAACCCCAAAACTTTATCAGTCAATCCAACCTTTTCCTGTTGCCAAACTTTGGCCTCGTTTACACGACAACGTTTCATCTGAAAACGCTAAAACGCTGTGAAAAAAATCTGCATTTACACGAAAATGCAGATGGACTGTGAACACTGTAGTAAGCATGCCAGGCCTGTAGGTGGTGCTATAAGTGTCTTGTCCAGAAGCTGCTTTTGGGAGATCTCCACCGGAGTAGAGTTGATCCGATCATCTGGTGTATTGGGGAATACCAAGTTAAAAAGTGGAGCCAAAGGTTCACATTTTGTTGAAAGACAGTCAGCAGATTCAGCAGATTGAGCAGCACAAGCACAACACGGTAGTTCACGAGGATCGTAACAACGGTACTGTTGTCCTGTTGTATGCGCGCGTGCGAGGCGGAGTGTGACGTCAGCATTTCCACTGAAAACCCCGGCTTACTGTTTACACGGCAACGGTGTTGGCAGCGTTTCAGAAAAATCCCACTCTAGAGGCCGTTTTCAAACGTTTGCGTTTTAGGTTGGCTGAAACGCCGTTTCCATTTAAACTCGAGGCTGAAATGCTACAAAACTTTTGCGTTTCACCCTAAAATCGTCGTTGTGCAAACGGCCCCTTTATTTCTTGTTTCAGCTCATTAAATGAAACATCACACCCTCCATACCAGCAAGTTGTTTTTCAGCCTCTTACTACTCTTTCACACGTAGATAAATCTGTAGCATGTTGTTGCCATGTGTCATTGCTTTAACCCATTCACACACTAACTCAACACACACATGACCGTGATGGTGAAACACGCCATTGTTATCCTGATAATGCTCCAAGTGCATGTCAGGGAAGCTGTCTGCCTTTCTGGTGTCAGACCCGTCTATCCTTCACGCCAGCGGCTTCATGACCTACTGCCTAGCGTGCCTCTGTCTGCATGCATGCATATATCTGTGTGTGTGTGTGTGTGTGTGTGTGTGTGTGTGTGTGTGTGTGTGTGTTATTGTGTGTCTGGAGGCTCCTGGACTGCCAGCTGTACTCTCAACATGCCCAGGGAGAGTCTCGCCTCGCAGGATAGAGGAGACAGAGAGAAGACCTCTTTCCACGCTAACACTTCCATGTTAACACGAGCTGCGCACACATGTCTGTTTATGTGTGTGAAAGAGCAAATAGAGAGAATGGACCTGAGCTGTGTGTGTGTGTGTGTGTGTGTGTGTGTGTGTGTGTGTGTGTGTGTGTGTGTGTGTGTGTGTGTGTGTGTGTGTGTGTGTGTGTGTGTGTGTGTGTGTGTGTGTGTGTGTGAGAGAGTGTGTGTAGGAGAGACAGTGAGAGGCAGACAGGATTTAGTGCAGTAGGGGGGAGGGCAGAGGTGACTTGGAGGGCTTTCACATTTCATTAGCACAGTGCCTCACACATGTAAACACACACACTCTAGCACTCACACACTTCCTGCCCACCTCGTCCACTCCTCATTTAGCATCAGATTCACCAACACGTTCATTGCCCCTCTTCCCACATGCAAACACGCACAACAGTCTTCTCATAAGACCTTGGCCTCTGCCTCCACCAGTAGCACACAAACACACGCTTTTACACCCTCTCATGCGAGTGTGTCAACCTCTCGCAGGGAATTGGACATTAACATCGATTCACACAAGCACCTTTACCATATGATCAAAATCGCACGCACACCAGCAAACAAAGTACTTCCATATTCACAGCCTTACATGCACACAGGGAAAGTGTCATGCAATTATGTTTTTTATTACCATGCCATCATCAGTGGCCTCGGCACACAATTCCTTCTTGACAGAAGTGCACATGCAATGAGTTCACGCAAGTCACACGCCAGGGGAGCGGGATGTCGTTTTGAGGGAGGGTTGTTGTGAGCTGGGACTGACAAAGATACAACCAGCCAGAAGGAAGGAAGGGGGATCCTGCGGAAGCGTATTGCATTCACTTGAAGAAAAAAAAAACAACTAAGGTTTTTCAGAGCAATTTATTCTTCGGTTTGTTTTTTGTGGTAATTAATTTTGTTTTTCTAAATAATAATTTTTTATTGGTTTGTTTTTTGTTATAATTATTTCTGTTTTTATGAGTAATTTTTTGTTGTAATTAAATTTGTTTTTCTGATTAATATTTTTTTATTGGTTTGTTTTTTGTTATAATTATTTCTTTTTTATGAGTAATTTTTTTGTGATAATTATTTTGTTTTTCTGATTAATAATTTTTTATTGGTTTGTTTTTGTTATTATTATTTCTGTTTTTATGAGTAATTTTTTGTGGTAATTAATTTTGTTTTTCTGATTAATATTTTTTTATTGGTTTGTTTTTTGTTGAAATTATTTCTGTTTTTATGAGTAATTTTTTTTTCTGTTTTCAGATTACATTTTTCCTGTTTTTAGGAGTAATTTTTTTCCTGAAGTATCAAGATACTTAGAAATCCTGCGAGAACCTGTTCTGCACATATGTGCCTTATCCTTAACTTTCTACCGGCTTTCCAATGTAGAAGCAATGCATTTTTTTTATGCATTGCTATTCCTTAAGTATGACATTGAACAATAGGCTTATATAAAATATAAGGATAAAGTCGAAAACATAACAAGGGTTTCATACCATGTGTGTGGCTAATACCTTACCTTTATTGACCCGGTACAGACCGGTAGAAAGTTAAGGATAAGGCATATATGTGCCGAACAGGATCTCTGATCCGTGCGGGACACAGGAGCCACCACACATCCACGGGAGTCGTCTGCAGGTTGGGGGTTCTCGCGGGATTTCGAAGAAGCTCGATACTTCAGGAAAAAAAATATTCCTAAAAACCAAACAGGAAGAAAAAATTACCACGAAAAACAGCAGGTTGAGGTTTTCGTGGGATTTCTAAGTATCTTGATACGTCAGGAAAAAAATACTCTGAAAAACAGGAAAAAGGTAATGTGAAAACAGAAAAAAAATTACTCATAATAACAGAAATAATTATAACAATAAACAAACCAATAAAAGAAAATATTAATCATAAAAACAAAATTAATTACCATGAAAAAATTACTCATAAAAACAGAAATAATTCTAACAAAAAACAAACCAATATAATGATTTTAACAAAAAACAAACCAATAAAAAATATTATTTAGAAAAACAAAATTAATTACCACAAAAACAAACCGAAGAATGAATTACTCTGAAAAACCTGAGTTGTTGTTTTTTTAAGTGAATGCAATACGCTTCTGTAGGATCCAACTACTGCATCTGTAGAGTGTTTAAAAAAAGATACAAGAAAACTCTTTCATCAAACTACTGAACCACAAAATCTACTACAGCTGAAATCTGTAGTTAAAAGTACAATACTGTGTTTCTTATATGCTAAAACTATGATGCAGCCACAAGGTCATGCTCCTGTTTCCCTTCAGCTTTGCAAACTGTGCTCAAACCCTACAGTTTCAGAGCCAAACCTTTGGCCCATTTGTTAAACCTGCTTCGTCCACAGATCATCAGCTCAAAGCAAGTCTGAGCACATGTGCTGTCAACATGCAAATCTGACAGCTAGAAGTCCCGAGACAGCTGTTTGGTGGGCTAACACATGATTCTGCAAACTCCTATCATACATCTCTTTGAATTAGCCCTGCTCATGAAGGGTGGAGCTTAGTTCAAGACAAACAGGATGCGTTATGAAAGGTTACATAAAGACAGGATATAGAAAATAAGTCAGATCTTACACAATAGGCATTGCATAGAATGTGAATATGACTCTGTGTTTAAGGAGACTCAGACGGTCTGCAGCAGTAGTCCTGCAGCTTTGATCCCAGTTACTGGGTCAGACTTGAAGTATATTTTAAGAAGAATTCCTGTTATCTCGCACATGTTCTTCAAACACACAATCTGATCTCTTATGCTCGCCATATGGTGATATGTACAAATCCCAAGACTCAAAAACACTCACAGGGGGTGTGCAGAGTGGTGTGTTCATGCACACACAAACTGTCTCATTTCATCTGCACCACATACTAACCTTTAATATGCGTATTCTGTGGTTTACAGTTCAAATAAATACCAGTTTGTTTAGCACTGTCTGTCTCCTTTCACCACTAAGGATTCACCTTGTAAAATATGACATTCTTAGAACACAGATATTTCTTTTTTATTTTTAAGGTCCTTGTGTCTCATGTGCCTTAAAATTATCTTCACCTTTCACTGACCTGTTTGGCACCTTCATGCTTAGAAAACAGAAAAAAGTAAAAGAGTAGTTTTATTTTGTAAAAAAAAAAAAAAAAAAAAAAGGATCACATTATGACACGAAAAGTACAATTTTTGAACAAGAAACTATTTTTTTTTTGTCAAACATGAACATTTTTACCACTATCAGCTGATATGATCACAAGGGACAGCTCTTATCACAGCAGTTCACACCTGCACATCATGCATCATTAAACATTCCCCTATAAACTCATTTGATCTGGTTTCACTTTCTTGCTGCTTCAATGTGCAAATCTACATAAAAAAATAATAATACACCTATGTGAGCTTTAAAGTAACAGGAAAAACATGATAATAAAACGTCATACAAATGCTGGCAGAACAGAGAAGAGTGCACTTTGTCACAGGAAGCTCAAAATCTATCCATCCATTTTCTTAACCGCTTATCCTGCTCAGGGTCGTTGGTGGCTGGAGCACAGACTGTATATAGAGTGGACAGCGTGGCTCCGCCATTTATCATTGTATGTTATTGTATTGAAGCTGTCTCAGGCGCAGCCATTGGTAGCAATTGCAGCCAGAGTCTGTGCAGCAGAGACAATGAGGGATTCTGGGAGAATCTGAGTGGAGCTGGGTGACAAAAATAATATATTTTTTTCTTTCGAGAGTCTAATCACTTCTTGACTCTACCTCCCGACATGTTTTACAATCCCGGGAAAAATATGTGAGAGCGGCAGCTATCAATCATTGTTAAAAGTTACGTAAAGAATCATTTTTAACCTCATATAACTAATAAAAACATTTTTTTTTTTTAAAGAGGACTTGAATACAAGACCGCCAAATGATATCTTCAAATCACTACAACAATCGGACGTGACAAACATTTCTACGAGGAGTATTAATATTTGAAAGTTTGACCACAGCCCATCTGAAATGTCTGGAAAGCCGATTTTCTAACCTATGCTGCAGCCAGCCACCAGGGGGAGCAGTTTTTGTGGAGGCCTCACTCCGAGCCGAGCAAGCTGACGTCCATTTTTTTTTACAGTCTATGGGCTGGAGCCTGTCCCAGCTGTCATTGGGCGAGAGACGGGGTACACCCTGGACTGGTCGCCAGCCAATCACAGGGCTGACACAGAGACAGACAACCATTCACATATGTAATCACACCTAGGGACAATTTAGAGTGCTCAATTAACCTGGTGAGCTTTTTTTTGGACTGTGGGAGGAAGCCGGAGTACCAGGAGAGAATCGAGAGAACTGGCATGAAAGAAATATTATTCCATATTGTGTCAATTTTGCTTAAACATATACTATACAGATACTATTGTGTTTTCAGCTGAAGACTTTATACCACTAAAATACTACTGTATTTTAACATTTTGTTATCTCATCCATTCTGCCATGCAGCATGTCTCTTTACACAGCTTGACAAAATGCCAAGAATGCAAACCCAGCTTTCACACCATGTGCATTGAGACTGACTGAACTTCTAGCTCCTGACACTCCACACATTCAGTACTTCTCCAAGGATATCTTCACCGTTTTGCAAATCTATAAAATGGGCTGACACATACAGCCATGCTCCCATTGTCCATGTATTGTCTGTAAGACTGTGAACAGCTGGGACATGCTGACATGACAATGATAGAGTCTGCGTGCTTCTCTTTGAATCCAAAACCTGGGTGGGATCATGACCACCAGGTCACAAAGTTCTTATTTAATACGACACAAGGACAGACCTGCGCTGGCGTTACGACAGACTCAGACCATGTTTTGGATTTAAATCCTTGCAGCTGCTTCTACAACAGCTGATCAACTGTGAAACCTTCACACATTAAGTTTATCAGAGGTGACAGTGAAGTGAGCAGCCTCGGCATATCAGTACAGTGGATTGGGGTTTTGCTTGATCACCAGCCAACCTTATAAATGTGTAGTTGTTTTTTAATACCAAGTTCAACACAAGTCTGTTTCCTCATGATCTTCATCCAGAACATCCTGCAGTGTGCCTCTTCTGCTAAAATAAATTATATTTTAACAAGAAATGCATGTGAAAAACTGCATCCATTCAAAATGAATCAACAACAAGGCAATGTGGAGAGTTGACAAGCTGATAAGGTAACAAATAAGTAGAGATAGACCGATATGGATTCTGGGGCCGATACTGATACTGATTATTAGTGGGCAAGGAAGCCGATAACCAATATTTGAAGCCGATATTCATTTGCAGTCAAAGTGAAAATATTGGTTTTCAAAAATTTCTATGTAACTGCAATAAAATTGGACAGAATTGAGTATGTGCTGCCTTTTACAGGCATGTAATGCAGTTGAATTTTCTGTTTGGTTTTAACGTGACTGATTTTAAACGACCGTCTAGGGCTTCCATAGTGTAGACAGGAAGATTTTCTGTGCAGAAAAGCATCAGAGTCAAAACAACACAATTTTCATGGTTGGTTTCATATCGGCGGTCAGATTAAAAAAAAGACAGATGACGATATGCCCCAAAACGCCAAATATCGGCCCCGATAATCGGCCGGCCGATAATTGGTCTATCCCTACTAATAGGCAATTCCTATCAGCTAGAATGACAAACTAAGGGGACGTTTACTCAACAACGGTTTTAGGGTGAAACACAAAAGTATTGCGTTTCGGCCTTGCGTTTACACGGAAACTTGATTTAGCCGACCTTAAACGCAAACTTTTGAAAATGGCCTCCAGAGTGGATTTTTTTTTAAAATGCTGACACCACGCTCCGCTTCATGCATGGGCATACAACAGTCCAACAGTACTGTTGTTAGGATCGTTGCGTACTACCATCTTGTGCTTGTGCTGCTAAATTTGCTGAATCTTCTGTCTTTCAATAAAAAGCTGCTTCTGGACAAGAAGTGCCAACTACTGGCCTGGCATGCTTACTACAGTGTTTTTAGTCTCTCAGCGTTTTTGGGTAAGTGCCGATTTTTTTTCACTTTTAGCGTTTTCCTATGAAATGTAAACAGGGCCTAAAAATTAAAATGTTGAATGGACTTTGAAATGCTTGGTCTTTAACAGTCTGAGCTGTAATGTAACAGAGAATGTAGGGGTGTAAAATCTGCTGGAAGGCTTCTTCTAGTGTTAAAGAAAGTGAGTGTTTCACAAAGATAACACTGATCTTGATTCTTTTCGCTGGACTCAGCTGGCAGGACAGAATTTCTCAAAATGTCAGAGTATTCCTTTAACCGTAAATGTTTGCCTCTGGCCTGTTCCTACATAGTTCCTATAAACATCTTCAAAGCAAGAATTTGTGTGTGTGTGTGTGTGTGTGTGTGCAAATGCAAGAACAAATGACTGTGTGTGAGTGAGAGAAACAGGGGGTGGAGTCCAACCGTTCTGTTTGTGCGATGCCCAACACTTCCAGCATCTTTGTTTATAGCCCTCCTCTGCTCTTTTCACACAGAATGATGAGAAAGACACACACATTAAACACATTGCTTTTGGCACTCACAGGGATGCAAACACACACATGCACATGTACGCACTTGCACACATACCGTGCTCCAAAAACCCACCGCAGTGACCTTTCAGATGCAGATGGAACAGCAGCTTCCCTCCACTGCCAAAATGTCAACATCTTCTGCTCCCTCTCTGCAGCTGAGACAAGCCAAGTTGGCAGCAGGTTAGCCTTCATGTCTGTGCACATTGGTTACATGCGCAGAAATGCTTACAACCTGCACACCACACCGACTGCACTGTGCACATCTAACTTGTTACTGGATGTGCTTTGATATACTCTCCTATGTCATTCACTTACCAACAAATATCCTTGCAGTAGATAAGCACACTGTGATGCACAGTGTAACCACGCATTTAAACAGAGCAGCACTAACTTATCTCTTTGTTACACTGAGTACACGGTGAAATCAGGGCCTTACTGGAGTGAAGGAATGAACCACGTGAGTGTTTGTTTTGGGACTGAGCTCTGCCTGCAGGGTCACCACAACTCTGCCAGGCAGAGCTGGGCCTGTGTCATCGCAGTCCGAATAGCTTTGAATCTCAAAGCCCAGGTCTGGCTGACCTGATAAATAATGTCTATCTGACTGCAGCCTCACTTCCACGCCCACACCCTGACTCACGCTCTACTGTTGCTGTCATTGACCAGGAAACGCAAGAAATGTGCAACAAAAAGTGACGCACATTAAGGTCACACTGACAGTTTAACTGTATGATGTGAAGGTGAATCGTTTTTTCTTTTTCTATTCTTTCTTTCTTTTTTTCTTTCTTTCTTTGTTTCTTTCTATCTATCTTTCTTTTTTTCTTTCTTTTCTGCCATCCTTTTATCTCTCTCTTTATTTTGGTCTCTTATTCATTCTTTCTTTTTCTTTCTTTTTGCTCTCTTTTATTCTTTTTTTTACCTTTCTGTGAATTCTCTCTGTCATTTATTGACTCCTTACTTTGTTCGTTCCCTCTGTTTTTTCTGCCTCTTTCATTCTTTCTTTGCCATTCGTTCATTCTACATCTTGCCTCTCCATTTCTTTTTTCTGTCTCTCTGTCATTCATGCTGTTCTTTTCTTCCCTCACTCTCCTTCATCTTTCATTTTCTCACACTCTTTCTTCATTCTTTATTTTTTATCTTTACTTGTCTCTTTATACCTATTCATCCATTCTTTCTTCCTCTGTCATTTATCTATTCTTTCCATTTCTTTCTTTGACTGTCTTTTGTTTTTCATTTGCCCATTACGTATTTTGTCTCTTTTTACATTCTTTCTCTTTCTTTATCCTTCACTTCATTATTTCAATCTTTTCTTGTGTTTTTGACTCTTTATCTCTTGATTTTTGGCCTTTATTTATTTCTCATTTGCATTTGGTACTTTTACCTTTTTGTTCTCTTTTAATGTTTCTAAAATTTTATCATTTCTCAAAATAGAAAACAGATGAAAGATAAGATTTGAATTGAGTTTTGATCTCTTGCTCCATCTCTCTTAGCTTTATCATTATTCTCTCTCTCACACACACACACACACACACACACACACACACACACACACACACACACACACAACACACACACACACACACACACACACACACACACACACACACACACACACACACACACACACACACACACACACACACACACACACACACACACACACAGTGAGAGAGTGTCTTATGTTTGCATGATGGTTCACATGCAAGTGTGCAGCCCTAAGGCTGAGGAAACTATTTATGGAGAAAGTGGGCAGAAAGTGTAAACACATGTCCGGCATCCTTTGAAAAGACAAATATTTCACTCCTTTCCCTCCCTTCCTTCATCTCTCTGAGGGACCTCCAGCCCTCACCTCCACCCACCACCTCCACCATATCACATTCTCCTTCATGCCTTTGAGCCCAAAGGGGAACGTAAATCACAGCACATGGAGGAGATAGGAGAGGAGAAGCACACGCAACCATTGAGCAAATGTCTGTGAAAGGGAGAGATGTGACGGGTAGAGTTAGAGGGATGGATTTTAGGCTGGTGGGAGGGTGAATATAATCCCTTCCTCAAGGACAGAGGAGACGGTACATGACCCTAAATGATGCACAGCACCCCAGTTCAGTTTCACAGTAGCCTCAGCCCATTTTTCCCAAAATGACTTCAGACTTTTCCCACATTGGTTGTAAAACATATTTAATTGTAGGTTTGAGAGATTACAATACATGATTAAAACAAATATAGAAGGAAACTTCTTCCTCATGGCCTGTACCATAGAGCTGTTTAAACCAACACAACACCCTCACTCTTTTCTTCCCATATCCTCAGTAATGATTGAGTAACAGCAGGAGTCATGTTGGGCCATTGAATGTCACATGACCTGAGCCCAACTGCTGCCAATGTGCTGAAATTACCTCACAGCCATGTGCTGGACTGAGGGTTGCCAGCACAGCCAGAAACCTGAGACACTCTGAGACCAGACAAACAAAGTCCCAGCACCGCCATCATGCTGTGCATGCAAAATGAAGTGGAAAAGCATAAAAACTGAAGAAAAAGTAACAATCGTTCCAGTCCAGTTCTTATGTTTGCTTTCTGTGACTTAAGCTCCAGATTTTGCAAAAAGTTTATCCCCACTGTGCTCTGCTAAAGCATGTCAGAAAGGGTAAGATGGCTGAAGAAAACAAATTTACAACCCAATTAACCTTACTTCAATGTTCTGTTATTGTGATTACCTTTCCGCTGAAAAGATTCTCATTACTGGAAAACAAAGAACCACAGTATTATTTTTTTTCTAGACAAGTCTGAACATTTCTTTACCTAAAAAGTGGTTAAAATGGGAAAGTTTTGTACCTAAATGTGTTTGCTCAAAAGATACTTACAATGATAAGCCAACCTAAGGAGAGACCTTTGTAGAAGTTGGGAATAAACTTTCATGGAATTGCAGGAGCGGCAAGAGAAATGGTTCTCCCCATGTCAAAACAAAGTGTCAACCCTTGGTCTAACGATATGATGTCTGTGTGGAAGTGCTAAATAACTGCAGATCAGTTTCTGAAACAGACTGTTGAAGCAAATCGTCAGCTGGGGCCACATTTGAAATAGGGCAGGCTTTGAGCATCTACACTAAGGCCCCGTTTACACGACAACGTTTTATCTGAAAATGCTAAAACGCTGTGAAAACGCAGTGAAAAAAAATCTGCATTTACACGGAAACGCTGAGGGACTGAAAACACTGTAGTTAGCATGCCAGGCCTGTAGGTGGTGCTGTAACTGTCTTGTCCATAAGCAGCTTTTGGGAGATCTCCACCGCAGTAGAGTTGACTCAGTCATCTGGTGTATTGGTGAATAATAAGTTAAAAAGTGGAGCAAAAGATGCACATTTTGTTGAAAGACAGTCAGCAGATTGAGCAGCACAACACGGTAGTCCGTGGCGATCGTAACAATGGTACTGTTGTCCTGTTGTATGCACGTGCGAGGCGGAGTGTGACGTCAGCGTTTCCACTGAAAACTCCGGCTTACTGTTTACACAGCAACGGTGTCGGCAGCATTTCAGAAAAATCCCACTCTGGAGGCCATTTTCAAAAGTTTGCGTTTTAGGTCCGCTGAAGCGCCAATTCCGTGTAAACGCGAGGCTGAAACGCAACAAAACTTTTGCGTTTCACCCTAAAACAGTTGTTGTGTAAACAGCCCCTAAGATCTATGGGAGTAGCGCATGCAAGAACCTGCTGCTGGCGAATCCCAGGGCATGATGTGAATAAAAGAATGTGTCTAAAATATATCACTGCCACTTTCTCTGGTCCCAATCCAAGGATAAAGCAGGAGTATTGTTATTTTGACGTCTTAAAAAAAAACAATAATTGGCACAAGAAAGTGCATTTCAGGTTTTAACCATACTCATGGTGTTCTTTACTCACTTATTGTCTCTCCTACAATGTTTTTTCTCTCTCCTACAACTTCCATGACAATTCCATGCAAATGGTCAATTTTGCACATTAGGTGATAACATGCTTTAGCGACTCCGCTAACAGCCAATAGCTACTTCCTTACTAAGGAGTTAGCAATGCTGGTTGAGTTCAGCATTTTTAATATGGCGCTGTTGTTAATGAGCTTCAAAACCCTGTATTGACAACAAATGGGTGACATCACTAACCCTTAGTCCATATATTATACAGTCTATACTGATAACTTGCAGAACATATGAAGAATATACTATTTGCTAAGTCACACCTGATCTCATGGAAGCCAGTGCTAGTAAATGCAGCTAGCTTGATAATGCAGTGACTTGCAGCTGTTGACCTAGCCTGCTGTATCTTGTCAGGCTAGCACATAGCAGAACAGGAACACACTTTTCCTATGTTGGAAAGGATTTCAAAGACACATGGATGAAGAGTCAGGGTCATATTGTTCCTTCCTTTACCCCATAAAAAACAGAACTTGCTGTGTGATCATAGCCTGCTCTGACAGGCTGTTCCAAATAAGGTGTATGAGTAATGTTAGCAGAGGCTGGGGACTTCCATAATGTGCATTACATGGAAATATACTTCATTCTATTTACATGTTTTGCCAGCTTGTGTCTAAGTTAACTTGAAGATCATCCGGTTTTATGGGCATAGATTTGAAAGAAAACTATTACGTGCTAAGAGATTGATGTTGCTCCTATAGTCTGGATAGCTGATGGGGCAGTACTACTATTTTTACACAGTATCATTAAATTGCACACACACATGTACAGTGTTGTGGCTTTGAGATTTAAAAGATGTGGAGCTCCTGAAGCTACGCTTTGGGCAAGCATGAGATGGTAACTCAAAGAGATTTGTCACTATGATAGGTGATGTGTCATAAATGATCCTGTGGGTATGATCATAGTGAGCTATAGGATACAAACTGCTGCCAGGCATACTGCTCACAGTGTGTGTGTGTCTGTGTACAGTTGTGTTGTCCCTTTTTTTCCTGTCAGCTGTTGCTGTTCGGTGTGTGTGTGTTTGTGTGTGTGTGTTTGGCCCTGTGGATATGTCGGTGGTATCACCAAAGCCAGAGTAATCTGGCACAAACGTACACACTCACACATTACAGGGAGAGGCAGAGAGGGAGAGATTACCAGCCTTGCCTGGCATTGTGTTGGCAGGCCTCTCGGCATCACCTCCTCCCTCACTCTCTTCCTCTTCGCCTCCTTCCTGCACCCCTGAAGTGCACGGTTAATCCCTAAGCTCTATCCCCATTTAAAAGACAGGGACATCACGCAAACCTGCCTGGATGCATTGAATTCTAACACTCACTCACACACACACAAGCCCATGCACTGTACTCAACCACACGCACATGCTGCTTTCTCCTGCAAACACAGGGAAAGAAAGGGAACAGCTCAGCAGGGGGTTAAGCACTGCGGTGGCAGCAGAAGCAGCAGTGGGCAAAATATCTGTCTCTTTTTTTTCCCTCCATGCTTACACGTCTCCAGCAGTAGGCATGTGACAAGATCAGGAAGAGAATGGACTTTTGCTGATGCTCATTCTCTACTAATGGGTGATGTATCTGTCTGAGTGCGTGGTCACACTCTCGTGCTCACCACAGACTGTGGCATGTTTGTCAGATAAGGCTGTGTGCGAGGATGTTGAGTTTGTACTCCTTTGAAGCAGGAGTTCTACAGCAGGCAAAATTTGGCCCTGTAGGGAAGTAAGCAGTCATGTTTACTTATGTTTATGAAGACTAGGATTCTGTCTGTCGTTGCCCTTTGCAGAGAAACGTGGCCTACTCATCCCATCAGTCTCAAACATCTCTCTACTGTCAGTCCACATTGCTGCTTCAGGGCTTTCATTCATCACTCCTTGTGATGAATGAAATCCACCTTGTAACTCCTCTCCAAACTCTTAAAGCTGGAACTTCACTTTATTGCAGCATCATAAGGATTATATGGACCACGAGGACATGACCTTACTTTCCACGATTGTCTGTGAGCTACAGCCTCAGACTTGTAGATGTTGACCTCTAGTGGTCAAAATGAGGATGCAGCAAGAACTTGAGCTCAGAGCAGTGCTGCAGTGACTAGAAAGGTTTGTGTGTTTACTCTTTGAATGATGACAAAAATGAATTTCTAAAGGCAGTATCTTTCTTTCAGGTTGAGACAATGTACTAGTGGCCATGTCTGTTGTTTAGTTTAACAGGAGGAAATTTTATATAGGAACAAAGAGTTATTCTAAAAAAGAAAAGAAAAAAACCTTGAGCAAGATTTAAAAAGAAACCCAGAATCGGCTAATTTCTTTGAGAAAGATGTTTTAATACAATGAGATGCATGATAGCTTGTCTCCACCTTTTGTTCTGTAAGTATTTACCACAGCACATTAAAATAAAAAAGGCAGAAAAATAAAGAAATGTTTTTGCGTTTTTAATGTTTGAAGGAACTTTATTTACACAATAAAAATCAAACAGGCAACATTTAACAATAACTTAACTTTACAACATTACTATCAGTTAAAGAACATACAGGCCCAGGTTATTCACATGCTTGAGTATGCAGACAGCCACATCCCTCCATACTAAGTCTGGGGTCCCTCTGGATAAATTGTATCCCACAGGTGGCTGTTCTACTAGCCAGGTGGACAAGGCCTTGGTTCCCTTCTTGATGAATAGAAAACAATACAGACTGTGGCATCCCATGAAAGCCATTCAAATAAATAAATGATAAAAAAAAAAAGTAGAATAGCAGTTTCTGAATAAATTGTGCTGTGAAGCAGAAGGCTGAAGCAGCTTGCACCAAACTACAAATGCAGAAGAATGCTGAAGATGTAGAATGACTGAAGCAGGGCTGAAAACGGTTGAATACTTTGTGGAAAAGTTTGTGCTGAACTGCTGAATGCTGAAGAAGCCTGTCATAAGCTCTTGTATTAAAGTAGATGAATTAATAGATAAAGTCAAAAGTTTGAATGAATGAATGAACATTTTTAATGACTGAAGTAATTTATGAAAAAATGTTGAATGAATTGTGGAAAAGCTTGCTGCTGATGCTGAATGCAGAATGCTCAGTGCACAGAATATACCTCTGTATTTTTTCTGTGGTCGTGGTGTTGATGACTTGCTCATGTTCGTTAGGGTGAAAAAGGGCAAGGATCGGCTTGTTTTCTCTGGACAACAGATTTTCGTTGAAATCACCACAAACTAAGGTGGGATAATAATCCATGATTTCCAGTGCATCTAGTAAGCTCTGCAGGTTTAACAAGAATGACACAGAATAGCATGGAGGTTTGCAATCGTTGCAGGGATTGAGGCTTCAAGCTTGACAAAAGTCAACTCAGTTTCGCTTAAATACCTCTAAATACCTCTAAATACCTCTAAATACCTGTGCCTTTTTTGTTTGACATGTTGGGATAGTTTTTGTAGCAAGTTTTTATCACGCTCGAACATACTGTAGCCATCTAAATGGAGACTTTCAGAACAAAGGAGCCTTCAAAATGAGTTTCTCTTTGCCACAAGATATCTGTAAGATGCAAATCGACATGACTTTTGATGTCGGTAATGTGTGAAGGAAGTCCCTTTGTATTACGATGGGCAACAGCGAGAGTATAAGCTGTCTAACCTCTGTAACATGAAGTAGTGGCATTGCATGTCCTAGAGAAGCTTCTGTCATGGCAACAAGAGCGACATTCGTTAGCCATATTCATTCATATTCCCCTTGAGTTGTAGACCAAGTTTATTAACATATCATGCACCAACTCTTGTCACAATTTCTACAATATGTGCAAATTCCTGTTGCAAAGGCCAGAAAAGAAACTGAGATTCTTCAGCAGAAAAATGTATAATATATGCTAACCCAGACAGTTCATCTACAGTATTATCTACTAGTGTAGTATTAACCAGTCATGAACGGTAGTACAGTTGATAATTGGTATCCTTTAGTTCTGTGCTGTAATGTAAACAGGAATTGTAAACAGGGTTTAAAGAGGTGGTGATGTTCTTTTTTAGGCTTTAAACTTCTGCCACTGGTGCCCCCATAGTAGCTCTACATAATTCATTGCTGGAAAAGAAAAAAAACTATTTTTCTTACACTGGTCTTAAAAAAAAAAAAAGCGTATTCCAGTCTCTGTCTAAAACACGTCGTTTTAGCTGCTGTCTCTTTAAGAAGCTTTAAATATGATACTGCCGAAGAAAAACCTTTGCAACTCAACTGTATCTACTTTTCTTTTTCTTTTTAATGTTCAAACCAAACTGTACTCACTAGTTTAGTAGCAGGTACATTGTCGCAGTCTTCCAGGAGAGGGCAGCAAAGAAATGTGTCGTCTCTATCACGACAACGAAGAAGACTTACTTCCGGGTTTTTGCTGACGCGTCCCTCTTCTGTCCGTACACCGACGTGTCAGTCCTCTCGACTCCAGAGCTGAGTAGCACACAAGCCGGTCATTTTGCAGACATGGCACCTAAAGGCAGCAACAAGCAGCAGTCAGAGGAAGACCTTCTTCTTCAGGATTTCAGCAGAAACCTTTCAGCGAAATCAACTGCTCTTTTCTACGGAAATGCACTCATCGTTTCTGCCATCCCCATCTGTAAGTATCAGAGGAGCGGCTAGCTTCTACGAGCTAACAAGCTAACACTGATTAAACGAATGATTAATACCGAAAATTAAAAATATTGAACGATGTTCTAATGAAAATCTCTCCGACTAAATATCTTTAACCCTTTTAAAAGTTACTTAATGATTCTTCAGTATCTGAACAAGAATTAGTAAGGGTGACTGGTGTGTCAAAATGAATTATTACCAAGACTATGATACAAAGTGTGATTAAGCTGACATAGTTGCATTATTTTAAGGTGTAAATACGAACTCTCATCTGAAAACTAAAAAACTAACTTGTAATGATTACCACACAGATGTTTTTTTTTTCTAAGGTTATGTGTACCCTGCATGCTTGTAATTAATCAACCTTGCATTTGATAACTTTGTTATTGATGGATTCTGTCTTTTTAGGGTTGTTTTGGAGGATCTGGCACATGGACCTTGTCCAGTCTGCAGTGTTGTATGCTGTGATGACTTTGGTCAGCACTTACCTGGTGGCCTTCGCCTACAAGAATGTTAAGTTTGTTCTCAAACACAAGTAAGTAGAACTTGTTACATTTGCGTATCACCCATTTTAAAGTTTCACTGCTGTCTTCATACAGAGTAGCTATATATGAGGTGTAAAGGGCTAAACTGACAGATTATTTGATTGTTAATATTGATCATTCTGGTAATATGATGTTTTGTGGTTACAATTACAAGAAGAAGTAGAAAGCTCACCATATTTTTTCAGTCATGTGTCATAATTGTTTACAATCACAAATGACCGAAAAAGCATCAAAACCTTTTTTTTTAACTTACCATAGCAAAGGGCAAACATATTTGCATCAAAAACACTGGCTGAAACCTGATCCTTTTGTTGCTTAGCTTTTGAGGTCTGTTTTTGGAGTTTATGAAATATTTTGTGAGTTTTTCTGATTGTTCTCTCTCCGTCATTCAGGGTTGCCCAGAAACGTGAGGATGCTGTGTCAAAGGAGGTAACCAGGAAGTTGTCTGAGGCTGACAACCGCAAGATGTCCCGCAAGGAGAAGGATGAAAGGTGAGAAATTCATTATCTTTTAATGATTTGCCTTGTGTATTGAGGTCAGTGCATATATCTGGGCATTAGTTTCAACAGGAAAGAGAAAGTGCCACCTGAATGGCACACATCCCAAACAATGAGGCAAGGTGTAGAATTTGCAAATGAACGTTGAAGTATTTAGCAAGTAAATCCATGTGTTATTAGCTTACAGCGGACTAGAGAAGAAAGACATACTGTACTGCATTTGAAACAAATAGAAAGTGATTTAAACTGTTATTTCCTCATCAAAGGATCCTGTGGAAGAAGAATGAGGTTGCAGATTATGAGGCCACCACCTTCTCTATCTTCTACAACAACACTCTCTTCCTGGTCCTTGTCATCGTCGCCTCCTTCTTCCTGCTCAAGAACTTCAACCCCACCGTGTATCCTTTTTATCATTCATGTCATCAAATAACCATTTTCTTCTTCTTGCATCTCTCAATCCAGAAAGAGAGATGCCACTTGTTTTCACACAGCAGCTTTTGAAAATCTGTGCTACATCTGTGTCATACAATGCAACTAAGCTCTCTGCCAATGTGTGTTTTGTCCTTAACTCTTTTTTTTATCAGGAACTACATTCTGTCCATCAGTGCCTCTTCGGGACTCATAGCTCTGCTGTCCACAGGCTCAAAGTAAAAGCAGAAGGGAACAGGGGTGGGATTGGGTAGGAGGGTAGGGAATGGGTCTAAAATTGGTTTACTCTACAATGTTTTTCACTAAAGTTAAAAAAGTTTAAGGGAGGATCGGGGTATCACATTTCAGCTTCATGAAATTCATGATCAAATATCTGGAGGATCCTCCTCCAGGTTTGTCTCTGTCTTTTTGTAACAAATAAAGCTAGCTGGTTTATTTGTCCTCTGTGTTTGTTTTGATATCTCTTCTGAAACTCATGGGTAATAACTAGAGATAGACCAATATGGATTTTTCCAGGCCAATACTGAATATTTGTAGTCAAGGAGGCCAATAACCGATATTTGAAGCCGATATTAATTTGCAGTCAAAGTGCAAATATTGGTGTCAAAATTTTGAACAATCCGAACTCCAACACTTAACTTCATTCAAATACCTTAAGCATGAGTTTATTAAACAGCTCCCAGGCTTAGCAGCATGTTTTGTAAAGTTAAATGAAAACTTGGAAAAAATAAATAGCTAAAGTTTCTACAGCAAATAACGTTTTCCAAAATTTACCATAAATAAGAAATGTAAAAAAAATTTTAAACTCAAGACATTCAGTATTGAAATACAGAAAAATAATTTCTTTAGATCACATGAACTTTAAATGTACAATGCATTTTTACACATAACCAAGTTGGATTTGATTATTTTAGAGCTACTGTAACAACCTGGTGACAGACACAGAGCTCTACAGTGCAAATAAATGAAGTGCTACATTTTATTTAAGGAGCTTATTTTTCAGATGGAAAATAATAATAATCCTAACTGAATAGCACCTTATCAGCTGTGCATATAGGCCGAAATTTTCACATCTGCCGATACCGATAAACGTGTTTTTAAGCTTTTATCAGCCAATACCGATATTGTGCCGATAATATCGTGCATCCCTACTTGTAACCAATCAGATGGTACTGTAGGTGGGACAGTGCTGGGGACTGAGTAGTGACTGCAGACAGCGGTTGCATTAGAGCCGCAACAACGCAGTTTTAAATTTTTTGCTTATCGGCCGTCGGATTAAAAAAAGTCAGATGCCGAAATGCCTCATAATGCCAAATATCGGCCCCGATAATCGGCCCGAGCAATAATCGGTCTATCCCTAGTCATAACATACAGAGCCATTTTTCACACACCACAAGTACAAATACAGTTGTATCAAATAAAAGTGAGACACACATTTTAATTGGCAATGCATTTATTTATAATCACGCTTTCTTATAGAATATGTACAGAGAATACACTGCTCAGGAGAGAAATAAATCACAGATGGCTTGCATGGCTAACAGAAAGATCAACCTACCCTCTACATCCATATGTTGTCGAAAACAACACAGCCATAGAACACATTACACTCACTAACAGTTTCACCAGAATGGATTCAAGGTTTGCTTCACACCAGCACAGGAAATCTTCAAAGTGTTAAACGTAAATTCTACTAGAATCTGTGTAGAGCTCATTTCATTGATGCGGTTTGTTGCTTTGTTCTGATTTAGCTGGGATGTTTACCCCAACAACTGGACATAATGAAAAAATCGTTCCAGTTTTCTCTCAATTACCACCATGAGTGCATCCACAATGTCTTTTTGTTGGTAAAGAGAAGAGTAAATGGATGGCTTGCTTTCTGATCATGGAAGAGTCAAGAATTAGTTTTAAAAATGGACAAGGGAAGACACCCTTTCTAGTGAAAACTTAGTGTATGGGGGAATTTGGTTAGGGGAGGAGAAGACTGTTTGGTATTGTATAACAAGAAAAATCCCTGACAGCAAAATTACAGGGCCAAGAAAGGACAGGGTCAAACGACTAACTACAGTCAATTCTAGGAACTCTCTACTTACCGAACAGATAAAGGATCGAATCATTTATATTCTGCCTACGTTTAGTTCTGTTTTCACTGTGTGTAGAAGATCTTTCAAAGACATTTTTACAACTCATAATGAAAGACATCCCTGAATGTTTTTTTTTTTCCTGTAGCGGGACTCAAGTCAAGGCACTCTGTCAGGTGGAGTAGTCTCCACACACACTGGCAGGCCATGGTCCGTCAGTCACTGTTAAGTCAAAATGATTGAACTTGTTGGCTCATGCAGAAAGTCTTCATAACACATTCACAGTCATGAAATAACAGTAACAGAGGTGATGTGACCCAGAAAAGAGACTTTGTGTAAAGCAAATATTCAGTACTTTTGTTTACCAATCAGCGTATGAAACTGTGTGATGAATAACATAATGTTCAGATTTTCTTTGATAAGGAAATGATCAAATGCATCAAGTGTAATATGCATAGTTTTAATTGTAATGACTCTTTGAATCAAAATCACAAGCCAACAATAATCCTTCTGACAGAACAGTGACTGAACTTGAACCTGGCCATCATTTCTGTGGATCTCTGTGATGGCTTGTTTTCCAGAGGAAGAAGAACAAGAGCAACAACGCACAAAGATAACAGCCATAAACTCAAACAGCTGAGACGCCATGTGAGAGAATATGTATCACTGACGGTTTTTAAGATTCAACAGAGGCTTTTCGTGTACAGAAGACCGTTCCTCAAATAATGCCACTGTCATGATATCATGGCCTGACTTCCCATTTGAAAAACAAGTAACACAACCAATTATAAGTATACACACACTTATAATTAAGAGCACAAACTGACTTCTCCAACAATATGAAGTCAGGCAGGAGGAGGAGGATGTGATGAGTGTCAGAAGAGGAACAACAAAATAACTTTATTTACATCTTATTTATATATGAACCATACAGTACAGTGAAGTTCTCTTTGTAAGAGAAGCTTCCTCATGGTTTTATGTTACAAGGTATACTTTAACATTTTCTGTACATGTACCATCCCAATATTTCTTGAAACATAAAGCATATCTTTAAATAAAATAATGTTTTCTAACTACTCTAAAATAAATACTGTTATCTTTGCCACATCCCAAATACTTTTGTGCTATTGAGAAGCCACTTTTGCAGTTTAACACGACCAGACACAAGGTCATAGATTTTTTTTTTTAATTCATCAAAGTCTTTTTCTGCAAGGTTCATTAAGGCAATGAGCCATGCAGGTTCAGTTCACAGGCAAGAACAGAATCTTTTTGTGAAAGTAGTCCACTTGTTTGTTTGTTTGCCAAGCAATATTACTCTCTTGTGTATCTAGTGTTGCAGAGCAGTGGTAGCTCAAAAAGTCCACATGGGGGCGACATGCTCTACTCTTTCCCCCAAAAGAGTTCTTACCCCACTGACACTGCTGTTTCTGTGCTTCTTAGGCAGTCAGAGACAGCAGACAAGCCTGCAGGGTTTAGAAATAAACTCCTTTCTGTACGTCTTTGCTTTTTGCTCTTTGTAGAAAAGAAAAGAGAGGCACACTATAGCTGGGTTTACATGCATCTGTTGGTTAATACACTCAGGAGTTGCAGCCTATATATCATCTACTCACTTTTATTCTGTGCTATACTAAATAGGAGATAAGAGTACATTTGGTAGGTAGTTGAAAGCTAATTCAAGCTAACAGGAAAGTGGCTTGTTGAGGCCTCGTTCATAGCAGCATAGAGCAGTTCATGTGTCGTTGCTGAATCTCACGTTTCATGGGAAAATAAGTGAGTCACTCTTTCCCGTGACTTGAGCGTGCTCCTCTGACACAAGAGGTGAGAGTATTGAGCTCATATGGTAATCTTGTTTGCTGCACTGCATAGCAATTGAATGAAAGCACTGACTCGGGGGGTCATTCATGGAGCTGAAACTCTTCAATGTCACCTCTCTGAAGGTACCACCCAATTTGAAATCTAAGGTGTCATGATGTTCCTCTATGGTTCAGTGAATCCCATGGGTTAAAAACAACTATTTAATCTGAAGTTTGTGCTTAAATCAAATTATAAGACGATTGCACACAGGTGCCTTTGAGCAAGGCACTTCTGCACTTCTAAAGCATCTGTAAGGACTTTGAAGTTTTTGTCAATTTGAGTGACCTCTGCATACAAAGTGTTACTTTTACATTTTTAATTGCTAATCTTTTCTCTGACAGAAACTTGCATCCAGCTGTCTTTTATTGTCAGATGTGTCTCAAATTGTCAATATTTGCGTGTGAAAAAGTCTGTTAATTAGTATGCATCTCCATCGTCTGAAACGTACACCTGCTAAAAGATCACTAAACTGAATTATTCACACTTGTCGCAGATGGTCTCATTTGCTTTTGAGGCTCCAGTCTGTCTCATAACTTGTTAAAAACTCCTTACAGAGGATCCAAATGTTTATGCATGATTTTTCACTGTGCTGTTCAAACTGTAAATGTGTACAATTATGTGAATGTGTATCAAAAAACTGTCAAACTGTTCATATATCTTAATGAGACCCCTGAATGTGTCATGAGAAATAAGCTCTGCATAGTTATATTCAAATGGACCAGTGCTTTTAATTTACTGCAGTAGACTAAGTTGTATTCGAGGCTGCTAAAAGCTGAGTTAAGCGTCGCTTGGCTGATCTGGACTGGACCTGAGATGAACCTGGTAGAGTTGATCTAAAAAAAATCAGGAAAAGTCTCGAGATTACAGACGAGGTTACGGTATGCAAGGCCGGGTTTAGCAAGGCTTTATTGTTCCAGGCTGAAGTTGGCTGGAGCTGAGTGAAGCCCCACGGAGGAACCATGGACTCAAAACTTTGAACTACAGGTCCATGGTAGCAGTATGGTGAAGGAGCTGGGAAAGCAGATAGGCTGACCTCCACTTTGTCCACCAGCCAGGTCTAAGAGCGGTAGTCCTTCTTACTGTACGGCCTGTTGCCCAAGATGTGGTCGATTTCAGACACAACATGAGACGTCATCTTTGGAAGGACCTGGAGTTAAAAAAAGGAAGCTAGAGTAACTTAAGAACTAAGGGGCGAAAACTGTGCAAGGAAGTGTGTGTTCTGGCATATTCTCACCTGAATGGCCCCAAGGTTCTCTGTGAGTTGCTCAGGGTTGGATGTTCCCAATAACACTGAGCTCACTCCTTCATTTCGTAGACACCACGCTGGTGAGAGAAAAAAGAAGGTTGTAGTTCACATAGTGTCCACCTGATGGCAGACCTCTGCTTGTTTTGATCTCAAAAAGACAGCAAGTAAACTGTTTAGCTCTTGGTTTTGCATGTGCACATCTTGTGAGGGGGTGTGACAAATTTCTCATGATATCGATATTTTTTTGATCAGATTTCCAATCCTTTGCTACTCCACCTAAATTTTAGCCATGTTTTGAATTATTGGATGTATTTTGAAATCAGTTGTTATAACAGTCTACCTCACGCTGCTACAGCTACAGCTACACCGATGCCAGATCAGGGGGACAACTTCACAGCAAACGGTCTTCATTTTTTGAATGATTAAACAGATGAGCTGCATTCAGGAGCTGCATCAGCTACATATGCCATGAAAAGTGAATGTTACGGTATTCAGAAGCTACAAAATAGCTTCTTGATACCATGACATTCACTTTTCATAGCTTAGTTATCGCATTACTCATGTAATGCAGTACATCCTAGTGAAGTCTGTGAATTTGTCACCCTAATCAAACATCGGTTTATCATCAGTTTGTAAAATGGGTTTTGTCTGGAAGTGAATAAACAATCGCTCTGCCTAAAACAGCCAGCGAGCGTCTAGGGGTGATGACATAGCAGCGATTGAGTGGTGTTTTGTGTCTAAGGGATGTTTTTTACCATTTCTCCTTGGCCCTTAAAACAGAGGGCCATGGGGAAGGGGTAGACAAAGGGGTAAGACCAAGGGGGAGGGGTATTAGGCTTGTCTCTCACCCTGCTCCAATTGAATCAAAGAAAATCTTACTTATTAAAAAAAAGAAAAAGAAAATAACTTAATATCAGTAAACCTGGCACTATCAACAGACATTTTTCAAGCTACAAAGCCATCTTTCACACATTTGAATGCCTTAGTTCTACCTCTGGGCTGCTCACTCATTTTGTCCTTGATGAACAACAATGCAGTGCAAAAAAAAAAGTCAGTGTAATCTCTTAAAGCTGGAGGGAATGCAAAAACAAGCAGAGGCATTGCATTGTGTGTGATAATCTGCATTTAGTCCTGCTGTAAAGGAAAGCTGGGAGCTGTATCTGCTCCCGTTAGCTCGGAGCAGATATGTTTTCAAAGCCTGTCTTTAAGGCAGCTTTCACAGAATTTGTTCTTAGATGATGATCTGAAACTTACCAACAGCCAGCTGAGGCAGGGTGCAGCCCAGCCGCTCTGCGATGTGGTTCAGCTCCTTTAGCTTGGCTTGCTGCTTCCTTCCATCCTCACTTACTATTTTCTCCTTTAACCACTGATATGACTGGTGTAAAAGAGAAGGACATACAGATTATGTGAGCAAAGAAGAAGATCCTTGAAATCAAGGATCAGACAGAAACACAATAAAGAGTAGAGATGGATCAAAGCAGGTGGCAGGGATGTGTGGAGGTATGTGAGAAAAATGTCTCAGAGTTGAGACACTGTGCCTGTGAGTCATGTTGAACACACCACACATTTTGTAATATGTAGACTCATTAAATTGGAAAAAAGAAATTAAGTTGTGTTTGATCATTGTTGTAGCTTGTAAACCTATTTCTACTCTGAAAAATAAGCTGTCTGTGGAAAGCACATGCAGCTCCTACCCTTAAGTGCAGAGTATTGTGCCTTTTTTCATGGATTCATACCATCCCTGTGGGAACCTCATTGCATCACATTATTTGAATAAAAATAATCCATATTTTTCCTCATACTGGTGTTTTAGAAACTATTCTTTTTTTCGCTGCTGTCTTTTTAAGGCTCCCTGCCCCACAAAGCCCCTTCCCTCTCATTGGCCAGACTTTCAGAGGCCTGTCAGGGTCAGAACTATGGACAGACCTTGGTGTTTGAGGCCCTCCCTCCCAAAGTGTCATGAACTAGTCAGGATATCTTGATGTGATGACCTCATTATTTCAGCAAGTCTCACAAAGATCTTGTTCTACTTTGAGAATGATCCGTTTTGAGCAGTTCACTAACAGATTTAGGGATTTTTATAACTTATTAATAAAAACGTGCACACATTCAATATAGACATCCCGCATTGTGACTTTATATGCATGTTTAAAATATGGAAAACCATATTATCCCTCTTTAAAGGGTGAACTCTGAGTTTTCCACAGATTTCAACATAGACCACCTGTTTTTCATCATGTGCTACATTTGTAAAAGTAAAAGCTGTGTTGTTAATTAAAGGCACAGTCTACTATTTATAATCACTAAATAGGGAATAAAACATGTCACTGCTCATGCCCTCCCCTGTATGGTTGTACGACTTGTAAAATAAGAATGAAGGAGAAGTAAATGTTTTGCTTTGATCATAAATTGTGCTATTAAAATTCATTTCACACAGTCCTTGAAAGTCGACACGTAACCTACCTTCATGGAGGCCCTGGAAGATTCAGGAATGCCATTTTCATATTTCCCTGTGATGATGCCGCAGGCCAGCGGTGACCACGTCATGGCCCCGACTCCTGTCGCCATGGAGAGTTAGAAAGGGGGAGTTTTATTAAGATGCACAGAGGTGTGATGTGCGAAGAAATGTGCAAGAACAGTGCCGGGGAAGTGAAAATGTATGAGAGGATGAGAACAAATGCAGTGATGAGCAACAGAAAGAGGAAGAGTTTATTTATCTGAAGGTAAACATGGGATGTTTGAGCTGATTTTTAATAGAGGATATGCACGTGATGTCCCAACAAGCAGAATTTGCTGCGGTTACGCCCACTGAGTGGCAGAAGGAGGGAGATGAGTGGCAGCGTTGGCTTAAATACCGTCTAAACTCTAAAACAAAATCAAAAATGGGGAAGAGCTGTTGCTCGATTGATTGAACAAACAGGTTTGAAAAGCAATTAGAGCTATCTTTTGACAAGCCACTGAAAGACAAAGAGAAGAGAAACCGATGAATCGCTGCAATTTTCAGAAACAATCCAGGCAACTACAGCTGGATTTGCGGTTCCCATTTTGTCAGTCAACATGAATTTATGCTGTATTTTTGGGTTAAATCATTTACGAAATCTCTAAATGATAGCATTTTTTATTCATCATATTTTTCACAACTGAAACATTTTTGTCTTTGTATGATTATGAACGTTTTGCTCAACATGATTGGTAAACTAAGTCAAACTGAGGCTAACCCAGTTTTCTAAATGGGGGAGAACTACAGCACGAGCAGCTGTAGCTCTGTTGTATAAAGTATTTGATATTAACTGTACTTAAATACCGTCGCGGAGACTAAACATTAAAACAGTCTATGTTAAATACCAAAAGTACAAATAGATAATACTAGAGCTGGGCAATGATTAAAACTTTTAATTGTAATTAATCACATGATTTCCCTGATTAATCATAATTAATTTCATTGTAAATTCAAAATCTAATAATGAATTCAAAAGCAGTGTATAGTGCACTTTTATTGGAATTTGCCATATGAACGAAAGTGCCATAACATCTGTCATGCAAACACTAAATCAGTACTTGTTATACAGTAATAGTTAAATCACATATTTAGTGCAAATCAAATTTACAAAATGTAAATACAAAATTAAAGCTTATTGCCACTGTCAGAGCATTATAGTGATACTCCGGGATAGAACAAGTTGGGTCCTATCACAAGGTTTAGGGCAGAAATTACCCCTACAGCAGTGTTTTTGTGCAGCAGAAGCCCAGAGCGCTCACACCAAACACCCCCTCCCTGCTCGTCAGACGGTTTCCTCTGCACTCAGACGGGGCCATATTTTACTTGACCAAAAACACAAATGAACGGACTCCCACCGAAAAACTCTGATATCGGTCTGCATTCACGATTTATTTAGAGAATTTCCAGCACGTTACTTTCACACAAAAACACCGCTAAATAAGGCTCTTGTTCTCTTCGTGTCTCTTCGTCCTGGCAGACTGCCTGGGTTTGTTTATATCTGGCACGCCGTGCGCGTGGATTGATACACTAAGCGGCGAGCGCCTTTAAGTTCCGTGGCGTTGCCCCTCTTCTCCATGCTTGTTTTGGTTACTCATCGTGTTTTTCCACCAATTTCACTTCCGGTTCCGCCGCGGTCAGCAACAGACATTTACAAAATAAAAGCATGTGAGCAACATGCACTAATGTGCGATAAAATATTCAACGGTGTTAATAGATTGACGGGTTAACGCGAAAATAAGCCCAGCACTAGATAATGCGTGTATTCACTTGGGTAAATACACTTAATACTGTAAATTGAATCATGTAGAGGCTTTTGTAACTTTCAGGCTTTACATTGTGTGTTTTCCTGGCACTGAAATCAGGTACAAATAAATGTCAGGATAAGACCCCTGGTTCTTTGGTAGCTTTAACAAATCGATGTCGAGTCCAACTCTCCATAACTTTATGTCATATTCCACATTTTAACCGGTCTCATTGTGTTTACTGCCGCACTCAACAATGCTAAGTGGTTTTTTTTTTGCTGCTTAGTCCAACTGAAGTGGGCGTGTCCCAGAGGGGAAGTGATGTAAATGCATACCCTCAACAAGAGTTGGTTTTTGTACTTGCCTATCTTGTGGTAGAGTTCAGGGAGTTGAACTTCTACCTTCTCCCTCTGGAAGAGATGATACTCTGCCTGCTCACAAACTGGAGGAATAAGGTTAAACTGCCTCGCCACAGAATACGCCTCCTAGAGACGAGAAAGGAGACAGTAGAGAAAGAGAACAAGATATCTACATCACTCCATTTGTTTTTTTAATTTTTCTTAGAATAAAACAACATCTGAAAGAAAAACACAGGATCACAGCCAGGAAGAAGGATGCACAGGAGTCCTGGTGATGGGAGGTGTTAATCAGCCTGTGGGAATGTGTTAAAAGATCCAAATGCAGGGTCCCTAAGTAAGTAATCCATTAAGATTATCAAAACTCCCCAGGACATCAAGTTATAATTTCATCACATACTATCTTATCTAGATTCACACATGTTCCTCACGTGGGAGCTTATGCTACAGGAATTACACACTCACAGATATACATAATGTGCTCGGTTTGATCCCTTAAAAAGTGTCCCAGCTCTTTTACTTCATGGTCTTCTGCTGGAGGGGGTAACCGAGCCAACATAACACACAGATAATGTTGGTATCATCACTCAACTTACAAATTACATGTTGCCCTTTTCCCCTGAAAGCCACGACACAAGCCTCCAATCTCTGTGTGCATGTGTAAAGTGTGGGAGTCTGTGTGCATCTATACTGTGCTGCTGCCTTGTCTCCTACACAGAGCAGCCCTATTTACCCCCCTTCATTATTGATGCTATCTAAATTACACAGCTTTCATCTGGGCTTGTGTTCTACAAAGATATCTGCTCGCTTTCACCCTGATGGCACAGAGAGGATGTCAGTGTCGCGCTGCGCTAACTGGGGGGAAGGTGACACCAGAGAGAGGGTAGGGAGGAGAGGATGGGTGTTAGGTCCTTGATATCACTTTAAACATATGCTCGTTATGTAACTGTATAGTGGCTTCACGCTGTATGTATGCATATCTGAATGTATCACTGAAGTGAGAGTTTAAACAGGAGGTAAAATTAAAGAGACAGAAGCTTGAAGAAGCCGCTGTGTCTCTGTGGGAACATTTCCTGCAAACACCTGCTCGTCCTTACGATGTTAGACTGTCCAAGTTTCCATTTTCCTCTCGCTGCCTTTTATTTCTCCTTCACTATAAGATGGTGCAAAGTAATAGGCGGCTAAATCAAGTGGCCGTAGCTACACTTTTTATCGGTTTATTAAATGGATCATTGGTTCATCAGAAAGGTCAAATAAAATGGTATGGGGTGAGGTTTCTTTCATCAAAGAGAGTTCTGTCTGTAATTCAAATCAGTGGGATACAAAATCTAATCTACCAAACAGCATGAAACTCTCCTCCTCACTCTGAAGTGCATGAAATTAATTGACGTCATTCCTCACATCTGGCTGTGTGAGGCGACAGTGGGTGTTAACGTAACCTGAAACTGAAATTAACACTTATTCTGCTCCTTACAGTAGGTGTTGTTTAGAAACTTGTTATGGCACAGTTTAATTAGCGACTTAGGGATGAGCCATGTTTTACTATCATTATCTATTTGTCTATACTCAGAGAAGATGTTGGTTTAATTATGTTCTTATTCTACCAAAAGCTCCTCTTTACTTACCATGATCTCCATGGCCGTCCACCGAGATGTTCCCCAGTACATCGCCATGCCTTGGTTGATTACGTAGGTCATAGCCCGAACGATTTCTACAGACATACACACAAAACGAGATATCAGTCAGTTGATTTGAAGTTTGAATTGTTTTAATTCCACCACCGCGCACAGAATATAAAGAGAGGGGTCATCAGTATGTTCTTTCAAAAGCTGTGACACTAATCCTTAAAGGCTCCTTGTACAAGTACACCCTTCACTCTGAGAACTCAATCAATAACACTGTCCAGTCCTTCAGGCTGAGTTCATGAAACTCTTTGTTGAGGGGCATGAGGAAAGGCTTAAGCCCCATTTCCACCAAGCATTCCGGTTTAGATCAGTACGGTTTGGTGCAAGTTTGGTTAAGCCTGGTCCTGTTTGTGTTTCCACAGCCAACCATGCCCCCTCGTGATAGGCGGCGTGTTAGCCAGATGCCGATAGCCACATCAGTTAAATACTGTGACACCATTGCAGTGTGACACAGTACACCCGCTAATAAATCCAACGAAGAAGAAAAACACAACACAGTAAACAAAGAGCAACGATGAAAGACATCCAGCAATTTGGCTTCTTTGTGATTGGCAATCAAGCTTTGTTTCATAGAAGGCTGTGTGCCAGGAGGAGAAATACTGCCATTGTCGCACAGTAAGTGACGATTTTTTCGACCAATCATCGGACTACAGTGTTGTAGCTCCACCTTCTGGGATTGGATGTGTTTAGTTTGGTACCCCTGCAGAAGGGTCCCTAAAAGTGGGACCGTTCATCTTGGTTATTTGGAGATCTGTCCCAGGATTAGTCGGTGGAAACGCTGTATGATGCGAGCCATGCCGAGATGAACTGAAGTGAACTGCTTGGTGGAAACAGGGTTTTAGTGTGAGAAAAAGATATTTCTTTGTGTTTCTTCTTTTCTTAAAGGATTCAAAGAAGTGCAATGAAAAGAAATTGTTTGATTTAATCAATTATTGTGATGTCCTGTGTACTGTGATGTACTGTGGCTTCATCAGTAAGATTAGAAAAATAGGAAACTGTTTTGTGTAATTGAAAATGAAAGTTTGATCTTTATGCAACTTTCCAAAGGATTTCACATCAGGCCATTAGTCTTATCAAGAGGTGTATGATTTCAACAAAGGATGTTTTTAAAAAGTGATTCAAAGAGAAAAAAGTCCAAAACTTCTTTCTTTCTTTCTTTCTTTCTTTCTTTCTTTCTTTCTTTCTTTCTTTCTTTCTTTCTTTCTTTCCCATATAAAAGATCAGCTCAAAGAACATCTTGCACAAGGTTGAAGTGACTTTTTCAGAGGTGGCAACATGTTCTGAATCAATAATAGCCAGGCCTCATGAAAAGACTACGCCAAGGACAGGGAAAAAGATGAATGAAACCCAGGATGCAGTCAAGCAGAGAGAAAGAAAGAAAGAAAGAAGGGAGAGGGATATGCTTTTACGCCAACTTATTCAGAAGTTTGAAAGAGAGAAGAAAGAAACTAGAAAGTCAGGAAGTGTTTAGGATGAACATTCAGGACAAACAGTGGCCTTAAGAAAGTAAACTTTGTCCTTTTTCATTTCTGAAGTAAGAAAAACTCATTGAAGGCCACCTAGCTCCCTCAGTCTTTTATTTCTACCTGCTGACACCCCCTCAACTCTCCCTGACAACCCTGGCACAAACTAACAAGCTCACATGCTACAGCTCCTCTGATCACATTCAGGCTGCTGCATTTTTAATAAAGCACTTAGCTCCAACACTGCCGACTCTAAGAGCCAACGTGCAGTCAGAGCCAACAGAAACTCAGATTAGTGCTGTCATTAGGGTTGTTCATCATCGCCCTCCGCTCACTCCAATTATACTGCAATCCCTCACTGTGGCAGGACCCTTGTATTTCACTCTGCCTAACTGGTTCTGGGCAAGCCAACAGAATATGAGAGGTAAGAAGGTCAGCTGAAACGCTGGTAGGAAAGAAAAGGTTAGAAACAGAATAAGGTGTAAAAGATGAAGAGATAAAAAAAAAAACAGCAGAGGAATGTAAAAACATGAAAAACTCACCCTTTAGTTTGTAAGTCATTATTAAAACCTGGAGCACAGATGGCTTTCTAAATACCATCCTGCCATGGGAAATAACACACACAAACTTTCCTGCCTATTTTCTGTCTCTTAATTGTGTCTTCCAGTGCATCCCTCTCCCTGCCCCTCTGCCACGCAGGTCCTGCTGCAAGCTGTGATCATGCACCCTGTGTGCAGTGCACATTTAAATACTTCTGAAAGCCTTAATTTCCGGCAAAAACAACAGACGGGGACAGAAGATGAGGGGGTGAGAGTGCAATAAGTCTAGAGGAAGGAGGGGCAATAGATCAGAGGCTTGGTGGAATTGCACAGGAAATGAACAGAGCACAGATGATGGGAACAAGTAGATTGTGTTGCCTGCTGGTTGTGTATGGAGGTGAGTGCTTGAAAAAGTATATATGTGGCTTTTCGATATCACATGGTTCACTGCTGCAAGTTCAACAGGGCTCCAGTATCGCAAGACAAAATGATACCAGTGGATAGCACCCGATGCTGTTCAAGGATTCACTCTTTAATTAACGCATTGACAAAGTTAGACCATTCATTTTTATAGTTTTCTTGCCATCACATCTTTAGTTTCACTTTTGATTTGTTGAGATTGATAAAGGCTACACAGAAAGTCCGGCTAAGTTGAAAGCACCACTGAAGCAGAGACAAAATAGAGAGAAAAGCAAAGTAATTAACATCCACCCTTCTTATTGATTTGGCCTAAACACTAATTAATAAGGTATTGACCAAGTGCCCACTGTAAAAAGAATTTAACTGTAGAATGCAAGAGAACAAAACTAATTTATGAAGACTAATGAGGAACCAATGCTCCACTAATATGCTTGTCAATAAGCAGCTTTCTGATAATGCATCATGTTTTCTGTGTCACTTTAATTTTGCTGCAGAAAAAGTTTTACAGGATGAAAACATCCCCTCTCATCATTCTTCACATTCTGATGACAAACGATCTGACCTGTTGTATTATGAGTGATGAGTGCTGATTGGCTGACTCACCCTCCATGGGAGTGTTGCTGTCAGGGCGGTTGGCAAAAACTACATCCACATACTCCAGCTGCATCCTTTGTAGAGAGCCTTTTAGACCTGAGGGATACAGAGAGGTGTGTGAGATGATCGGGTACAGAGTTGTTGAGTTTTTAAAACAATTTTAAAAAGTGTGTATGTGTGTGTGTCTTGAGTTTAATCTCTTACCTTCAATAATGTGTTTCCTTGATAGTCCTCTTTCCGTCTCTGCTCTGATGGGACAAAACATACCACGGCATGAGCAACACTGTTAATCTGTAGCAGCTGAGTTTAACTTAGCTTCAGGTTTTGGACCTTTAGGGAAATAAAAGTTTACATATTTAATTCGTTACTCAAAAGAATGAACAGTTGTTTTGTCCTAAATCTTTTTACGATGAATATAATAAAAAGGATTAGTTTGTCTTAACCCCTTGATGCCTGTTGTAGCAAATTTGCAACATACCCTGTCAGGTCTCGATGCAGACGAAATGACCTTTGTATCTCATTATTACCTATTGATTCATATCCTACACATACTAAAGATCGTATCACATCCACTATGTCACAATATATTGATCAGGAAATGAACTTCTCATGTCTATATCATATAACTTAGTTTTAAATATTGTGTGTACTATACTCAAATTTACAATCTCCACTTAATTCAACATCTGTAAGGATGCAAAAACACATAAAAACTTAAATCTAGAGAAGCTATGGTTTTTGCAGAAAGGATCATTGTCATCTTTCCATTTATATATATATATATATATATATATATATATATATATATATATATATATATATATATATATATTTATACATATATATATATACATACATATATAGGTTATAAGTGTATGAGCGTGCATGTATATGTTTATAGAAATGTGTGTTTATACTGTATAGACTTTTATTTATTTATTTATTCTTTAATTTGATGTCTATTAGCAATCATGCCACAGTTGAACTCATTATCAACTACCTCTGCTTTTGTTTGAAATGACACTTTTGTCAATGTTTTTTTTTTTTTGTAATATCTTCAATATATGCAGATGACCTGAAATATTATTGGACAAACTTCTTTATTTTTGTACTATCTGCAAAAATAATAATAATAAAAAAAAAGATTTAGAAAAAAAAACACATAAAACAGTCTATTTATATATATATATATATATATATATATATATATATATATATATATATATATATATATATATATAATAACTTTTAGATCTGAAAGTTGAAGATGTGCGAGTGTGAATCTCATGCTGTCTTATATAAATGGGTCAGAGAGCTTTCAACAGCTCAGCATCATTATTCATCCAGAACTCCAGAGGAGAGGTACAGGACTGAGTCTTCCTCACAGGAATGAAGGAACACTCTGAAATGGAGAGAATAACTTCGCTCTTATCACCAGACCCAGGTGGACTGTCTCTGCCTGTAACTGTGACAGCCTGCAGGAGAGTGTGAGAGTGTGTGCTGAGGGAAGTTAATCTCCATATTGTGTGCACTCAAACCAAAAAGTATGTGTAGAAAAACCCATGTGTGTTTCAAGTGGTGATGATAGTGGAAGATCGATGTCATGGCAGATTGTGACACTATCATAGGTTTAAGTTGTGATCACATAAAGTTGTGCAACAAAAAGGAGAAAAGAATCATGTGTTGCTATCTTTAGTGAGTGGTGGGACTCAGCAGGAGAATTGGTTCCACTGGTTGCAACTGTATGTGACAAGCTGTGTGTCAGAGTTAAAAAAAAGGCATGAAAAGTTTGAAAAACAAGCTGCTGAAAGTTCACAGCCCTCCTCTGCGCTGAATGACTCTGGATCTCATAAATGAAGCTTAACCAACATTTCACACATATCCTCCTGGCATGAAAATGATGTTTTAGAGAGTCTCTTACTTACTTTCCACCCCAGTAGAGTTTAGTTGTAATGACCAAGCTGGATCGCCTGAGAATGTGAGAAAAGAAATGATATAGAAGGAGAGAAGAAGGGGGCAGCACAGTGAGATGTACGTAACAGATGGCGGCTGCTCAGTGCATGTTGTTTAAAGAGGGGGTACTATTCTTTACTGTGTTCAAAACAAGGATATAAAGTAACAATGCTGGATGCCATTACTAAAAGTGTGTAAAGTTTTAAACTCTATGCACAACAGAAGATTTCAGTCAGCCCTCAGGTTGTGTAGGGTTGAGCTGTATACTATAACAACTGGGGGGAAATGATTCTTTGCAAGGATGTCTTGATGGCTCCATTAAGTATATCTTTAGATGATACAGCTTTTCTGCTCCCTGAGTCTCTAAACAAGGAGGTTCAATAATAATGGTAATAAAAGCTATAAAGGGAAGATTTGAAACTTTATGGAAACTTGACAAACCTGCATGATGGTTGTTTCAAGCTACTGTTATGTGATGCAGTGCGTGAGTGAATGCAAAATACATGTACCTGCACTAACCACAAGGAAAGTAACAGCCATCCTTTTGTTTTATCTTTACTCACACACATGCAACAACTTACAGACTACACACACACACAAATCTATCTTTTTCTCTCACATAACAGTAATGAAGCCATTTGACATATTTCCGTCTCCATTACCTCCAGCATTTCTTCTTGATGATGTTTCCAAGAATAATTTCAGCCCTGCAAGGCAATATAAATGAGCAGCCGTTATGAACTTGCAGTTAAAATTCTTAAAGCATACCTTCGCAATATCAACCCCACCAGTTTACTAGACAACGCTACAGTGCATCGAAATGATGGGTAAATAGTATGTGAGGGAACGGAGGTTTAAAGTTATAGGTGCATAAAAAAATACACAGGGGCTGAGACGGTAAATGATCTGCAAAGGCCTAAATGATCTTGAACAGGAGAAAACATTAAAACCCAAGGAAATTGAGAAAACCAAAAAAGTTAAAACAAAATATACAAATGATCCAAAGCGAGAAAAAAAGGGAATCATAAATCAGCTAAAAGTGTCAGTCTTTTTGCAGCAAGGTTTCTCATTCCAACGGAATTGTTTGCATTTGATTTTGCTTGTATTTCTGAAGATGCATCATTTGTGCATTTGCACCTCAGTCCTCCTGTTGACTATCTTTTCAAGGGAAGATTGCCCTTGTCAGCCACCGTACAAACACCTTGAAAAACAAAAATTTTCATCTGGGCATCAGTGTATTTTGTTACTTCATTTATTTAGTTAGATATTTGGTAAATGAATGGAAACTGTGCGATAAGGTTATTTTAGCAGAAAAAAAGATAAAAACCTACAGACACTGTGCGGGTTTCTAAACCTGACTGTCTCTACTTATAAACTTTTTGAAGGCCCAGAACAGGAAAACTATCTTCTCACTTACCACAATAAGTCTAGTGTAGTTAGTTTTAAAACCTTCACTGCCTCCAAGGAGGAAATTTGTGGTACAACCAAAGCTTAACTAAGGTTAAAAGGTGTGCTGCAGAGTCAGACATCAGTCTGTTAAAATATCTAATTTTTACAGGCTGTTACAGCTGTGTTTCTTTTTCAAAGCAAAATTTCCTGAGGTCACATGAATTTAAACATGACCATTAAAAAAACTTCCCTAAAAAACACACATTTTATTCAAATTGAAACAATTACAAGAAGTGTTGCCTCACATCAACAGCGAGGACACCTTTCTGATCAAATTAACCACTGAAACTCAAGCGTCAGCTGTTACTAAACTGTTCTCTTAGTGTATTAAATCTCCCCATCAAACATGCCTGCTAAAAAGACTTGACAGTGAGACCAGACACCTTATCACACTGAAATATGATCAGGTTAATGAGTTCAACAAAACTGCAAATGATCTCAGAGGTTCACATGACACCCACCTGCCGCCTGCGTAGACCTCAGCTGTGTCGAACAGGTTGACTCCACTCTCATAGGCTATGGTCATTAGCTGCTCTGCAACCTAGTACAATGTAAGAACACACACATGTAGGCAGAGAGAGAGAGATACAGAATGCAAAAAAATTAGTTTTGTTTTAGTTTATTTCACAGATTTTTTAACACATGAAAAGAGGAGAAACCTGGAATTAGCAGTAAAACTGTAGAAACTGACTATCTAATGTTTTCATTTCTACATGTTTGCACTGCTGAAATCTGTGAATTTTATCAAGGCAGGGCAGCTTTATACTTCATCACCATGTCTTTACTTCTTCACTTTAACTTTAAATAGGGATGGCCATTAAAGAGATTTTGTCAAGATCAATGCCCTTATCGATTCTGCTTATTGATCTGATTCTTTATCGATTCCCTTATCAATTCCTGTTGTGAATTTTCTTGGTACAAAAAGTAGCTTTACAGGTTTTCTGTGTCAACAACATTTAATTGAGTTTATACTGTAAGTAAATAAAATGTAGTTGGTCCCTGAGTCTGGATATTTCTGGGCATATGATACAGAAACAGGTAAAAATTGCACACAATGTGACATTGATGTGCTGTGTTGTAATATATTAATAATTCAAGAAGGCCCTCTAGTGTCTCAAAGTGGTTATAGAAATGGTTTAAGTTGTTTGGAAGCTTTCCGTAGCTATGAAGTCAGCCATGAGCCTTTCAATTGCCCGTTAGCTTTTTACAAAGAGTTGATGTGATATGTGTCTGTGATGAAAGTTGAAATTCTATTCTGAAGCTGAAGTTATACTGATGTATGCTAACTGCTAGCATATCAATGCAGTTTCCCATATATGTTAGCATCAAGCTTGACCTATTTTGATAAATAAAGTAATTTATACCATTTCGAATGTACTGAATGTGCATCTCCTGAGAGAGTAATGTACATTTCTTTATGAAGTCAGTTCTTCAGTAAAACTTCAAGCTGAAAATCCTGAATCAGAGTTTTCTTGGGAAACGTTATCTAACTGCTAAGCTAAGATAGTTGCAGCAGACTAGTCGACGTAGGGTCCAGCGGCCCTGGCACAATGGAAAGAATTGATAAGGGAATTGTTAAGCACAAAGGCTAACAATATAGATGGATTGAAACATTTCTTATTGATTCTCAACATGAACTGGTTTTCGATTCCAATCCCTAACTTTGAATGTTTCTTAGTCTGTTAGTCTCACTCAGCTGTAACACTGAGGAAATCAAAACAGTAGCTGACTCAGTGAGAGAGACTAGAGAAATAGGAGTCTAAGAAAGTCAACAAGGGCAGGTAAAGGGGACCGAAGACGGAGGCCAAACATCCACCCTAAGAAAAGGAACACAACCCTTGCATTATTCATCAAGATATTCATGGCACAACTCTTTCTGTCAGTTACCATGTGAACAACTGGCTGTAAAAACCTACATCTGTGTATGCAGTGAAAACTACTTCTGACTGAGCATAACCAGAACCCTTATGTGGTTGCTGCGGTAAAACTGGTCTTATGAAACGCTACATGAGCAGCACTGCAGCAAAAGCACAAAAAGCTAAAAGACAGAGCCCTGTTGCAAAGGATGTGTTGGATACTGTACATGCTGCAATATGTCCTGTGTGAGTATGCTGCAGTAGAGCTCTCAAGTTTTCTGCTTGAACCCACACATACACACACAAAAAGAGAGTGTATGTGTGTTTGTGCTTGCGGTCAGTCTGTTGAAGCACAGATTTTATTGACTAAGTGGGATCACAGTGTAATTATCTGTGATAAATGGCTCTTCTCCGGGATGTACGGTGGTGTCAACTCATTTCTCTTTAGTGAATAAGTGCTTAAACTTAAGATAAATGTGAGTGTGTGTACGTGTGTATATGTGTGGGGCATAGGCGTTGATGTATATTGCAGACACGGTGACCATTTATCATCAGAATGAGGTTGAATTTCTCCATGCTGAGTTTTATTATGAGGGGGCTTTAAGTGAATTTGCCATCATTTCCCTGTGGAGTGTAATTGGTTTGTGAATGTATGTGGACAGATGTGTGTCTGTAATGTTAGTGTGTTTGTATTCAAGTCTGTCTCTGAACATAATGAACCTGTTTTTGTGTGTGTGTGCGTATTTATATATAAGTGTGTGCATGTGCGTGCGTGTGTGTTGTTGCCTCAGTGGTGGTAGACAGTGGAGGTGTAGATGAATTAGATAATCTGCCCTCTGAGACTCAGAGTCTCAACCTCCTCTCTGCAACGAGCTCAAACTGGGCAGCAGTCCAAGCCTTTGTGATATATTTGATACAACAACAATAAACTTCAATAAATAATGCATACACATTGAAGTCTGACACAGAGAGAAACAAATCAAGACAGCAGAAGTATTGATGTAGCATTGTAACAATGCCACAGAAGATAAACTGTGAAATAATACAGAACGTGTTATAAGGAAAAAAAGACCTTGAAAAATGACGGCAATTACAAAGCATGCTCTGGTTATTCCAGCCCAGGGAAGCCTTGAATGTAGATGTAACAGGGTCAGGTATACACCTGATATGTTCATTGTATTTTTTTGTTCTGTTAAAGCAACAATGCTGGATGCCCAGACTGAACATGTGCAAATGTCATGAAATAATGAGGTATTTCTACCTAAGATTTGCCTGACTGTTTATAACACATCAAGGTCCATCCATAGCTCTACCCTCAACTGGCCTCCAGAGAGAAGGGGGTATGTGGAACAGAAGGCATTAAAGGGACAGGAGCCAAAAGCATTTCAGAAAGAAGGCTGAATTAAGATTTTTTTTTAACTCCAAAAAAGGAAAATGAAAGGATTTTTTTTAAGCTATAATGTAAAGCTACCAGAGGACAGAAAAATCCAAAAAAACAACAATATACCCCCTCTTTAAGATACCCTTTCAAAATTCAAAGTTTGGACTGTATACATTTGTCCATTACAGTGTTATCTTTAGTTTAATGTTGTCCAACTGACTTAACAAGACAGTTATTTTAACAGCCAGCTTACATACATATCAAATAAATGGTACAAAGATGCTGTGTATTTGTTTTATATGTGTAGGGCTGTGATATTTACATACTATACTATTTATATACTAAAAAAAATGGACGTCCTCTTGCTCTGCTTAGTGAGGTCGCCACAAAAAATGCTCCCCCTGGTGGCTGGCTGCAGTATAGGTTAAAAAAATCTGGCTATCCAGCCATTCCAGATGAGCTGTGGTCAAATTTAAAAAAATTAATACACCACGTAGAAATGTTTCGTACGTCCAATTCCTGGGGTGATTTAAAGATATCATTTGGCTGCCTTGTATTTAAGTCTTCTTTTTTAAAACCAAAAAAGTTTCGTTTTCATTAGTTACACAAGGTCAAAAACAATGATTGACAGCTACCGATCTCGTGTACTTTTTTCGGGGATTGTAAAATATGTCGGGAAGCAGAGTCAAGAAGTGATAAGACTCTTGAAAGAAAAAAAAAGAAAATTATTATTTTTGTCATCCAGCAGTTAGCAGCAGTTAATTTAATGATACTTTAATACAATGCATTGTGCATTAATGATCTTCACTCATGTGAGTTAGGACCACTCATATGTTTTTGACTGATGTAATCTATCCCAGAAGACATGCCAAGTGTTAATGCTATCCTAATTAAGAGATCAGGAATAGTGAATAGTCTTGGAAATAAACAAGGATCTGTCACATTATGGCCAAGTTTCCTAACAAGGTCAGCTCTCACTGTAGCAATAAAAGAATTAAAAACGTGCACAAAAATAGCATTTCTCTGCCTCATCTGACTGTAACAGTATCTATTTTCATGCTTAGCCAGTGTAATCTGCAGTGCAGCCCTGAAGTCATTCATATTTTAAAAATGCATCATTATCTGATGCTCATCCACTTCTTAGAGAAGAGGCTGAATGGTCAGTGAGGGAGGGAAATGAGAGGAAAAACAGACATGTTTCTAAACAGCTCATTCAGTCAGTGAGCTCCAGTCTGCCATCAGACCAAAGCAGAATGCAGAAACAGAGCAGAATAACGGAGAGGTGAAAGACAGAACAGGTCAGGTAAGGAAGGAAAGTATTGGAAACAACAATGGACTGAGCAAAGAACAGTTTGCTCTTTCTCCTAACTAGTCCCTGCAGAGCACAGGGAGGAAACCATCTGTGTCGCAGGTTTTGGGCACACAGGAGGAGGGTTTTCAGAGTTTGTTGTGCAGGAAAAGACTAAAGAGGCGGCGGATAAAAAGTTTGGTACCACTGAGTGGTTGGGTTAAGTTGTGAGAATTTCACAACAAGCAGTAATTAATGCTAGTTTTGAGGTCAAGGCAAGGTGAGGAAAATGCTGACAACAACTTCAGGCAGGCGATGAAGAGACGCACAACACTGACAGAGATCCAAGATGAGGGCAGCCGAGTCATTTTTCAAAGTGTGACTGTTTGGCTTTTGGTGATTGCTTATTCACAATGAGTCGCAGAAGATACCAAAGGCCAGTCACTGTCATGGAGGGCTTATGCTGACATTCACAAGGTTGAAGTGTTTGTTTAAAAGATGAGGCACCAGCGCTTAGGTAGATAAATGATTATTTATGGCTTTGGATGTATTGGATAAGCTGAATTTTACCCATGTGGTGCATTTATTGTCATTTTAACATGGCGAACAATCTGTCGTACACAGATAATACACCTTCACATCAGAAAAATGCAAAGTCATTGTAAAGTTACAGGAATAGAAAGCAGTCTGAACCTTGGGCTTCTTTTGTCCTGGGGCGGGAAAGGTGCAGCAGAATAGAACAGACATAATAACGAAAGCAAAACTTGTTCTCTCTCAACCCCAGAATCAAGGCTGTGGTAGCCTCCTACATATACCCACACACAGCTCTGAGATGGTTTTGTGGCTGCACTGCATCCTTTCTCCCACTTTTCCCACATCAAAGTGAACATCAGCAAGAGACTCTGTCTCTGAGTTCACTTTATGATGTATGGATCCACTTCTGATTTTTTTTTCTTTTAGAATGAGGAAGCTTTGTTAACTTTTATCCCACCATCCCTCTTGCAGGCCCTTTGTCTGGTAATGTGCCACTGCCCAGACAACCATACCTAAGTGAGACAGACTTCCTGCCCCTTACATAAGTTAGATCAGTGTTTGTCAACCGTTTTTTGAGCCACGGCACATTTTCAACATTGACAAAGTCTCATGGCACACCACCAACCAAAAGTGTTAAAAAATAACACTCTGTAGCCTAGTCTTTTAAACTCACACACTGCGAAACCTGGGCCTGTTCAGATGAGCCAAAGCTGATATCCTGACTTCTTTAACCACGTCAGAGCTGAGCACCCCCTTAGCAATAGCTTTGCAGGCAGGTGGTATTAATGACTCTGTTACAGTGTGCAACATTTTCGATTCAGCAACCAGTTCAGCAACGTGGTAGCTAGATTTGAGGGTTTGCTCCTTTGCGTTTTTTCCACAAAAGCTGGCTGTTTCACCATGTTTTCACACAGGCAAACAAAATCGTATCCTGCTTATTTTGAAGCATTGGGTGGTTCATTCAGAAATGGCATATGCTTACTTGGGACCATGGCAGTATTGCAGTCATTGCATCCTGGTAAAAGTAAATCCAAATGAAAGCTATAAAGAAGTTCACAATCTTTGCTTTCCTTGACTACCACCCATACTAGAGCCTTCATCAAGGTTTGAATTTTGTCCTGGACCTTGTTCAAAGTTTGGACTTTCTTGTCAAAAATTCTCCATTACTGTTGAGGCTACTTGTCTCATGCATCACTAAAGCTGAGTATTAAAGCAATTCGTTACCTGCTGCCACCTACTGACATAAAAGAAAGTACATTACTTTTAAAGCAACTTGACGATAGCATGTTTTCAGGATTTTTAGAAAAATCAAGTGAAACTGGATTTTTTTCCCACGGCACACCTTACAGTATCTCACAGGGCACTAGTGTGCCGCAGCAAAGTGGTTGAAAAACGCTGAGTTAGATAGTATAAGTCAGGGGTAGGCAACCTTTTCCATGACATGTGCCACTTTAAAATACACCCATGCCCAAAGTGCCAAGACTTGCATCTTTCATAAAATCATTGACAGTCGATAAGAAAGTCTCTTTTAAATGGTTTTCCATGCTTAGCTATGCAGTAAGATTAGCTATAACTTCCTTCTGTTGCCTGGTTTTTAACAGTACAGAAAGTTTAGAATGTGTTGCTTTGTTTTGCATACTTTGATAACACTGTTTTGCCGCTAAAAAATGTGATTCTGAGCTAGCAGACTGATGTCCCAAGAGATGCACTTGTAAGACACATTTGTACACTTGTAACTTCAATCATTTAAATCTATTATTAAGATTATATTTAAATTTGTTAAATTTTTACATAAGGACATTTATTGTGTGCTCAATTTCTTGTTAATTGTTACAACACAAAAGTTTTATTATCTTTTTGATTTATTAATTAATTTATTTATTTTGTCTCATTGTAATTATTTTTTGCATGCCAACACAAATAGCCTTGCGTGCCAGCTCTGGCACCAGTGCCCTAGGTTGCCTACCCCTGGTATAAGTCGTTGGTTTCCAAATGGCAAAGATTATTGGAATACATGTAAAATCAGAGACAAGGGGCTTGGTATTATACAAGTGACTTCAGATGTTGTGAGTGTTTAAGAAACAGATCTAAAAGTTGTAAAGTTGATGTATAACAATATCTTACATCATGTTTATGTTACCCTGCTTGCTTTCTCAGAACAGTCCAACTCAATCAATTAGCATTCATTTGAAGTTTCAACCAATATTGTTAGAGAAAGGGTATTTTGCTTGGTCACAATTTGAACATGGACATCAAGTAACAGATGTGGATGGTCACTCTGGACTTGTGAAGACTGAATAGACAGATATCTATTTGTTGTGAATCTGCCTTTAAACTGCTCAGAATATTCATTTGAAAAGTAGCATGAAATCTTGACAAGATCTTTATGTTGCTGAAATGAAGAGTACATCACATAGGATATCCTTCCATCCTTGGTTTATGACACGTTGGGGGGGGCGGGCCTCAAACACCAAGGCTTGCCCATATCTCTACTCCAAACAGGTCGCCATAAGGCTGGCCAATAGGAGATAAGGAGGTTTGTGAAGTTGAGAACCTTAAAGACACAGCAGCTAAAACAAAGGGTTTCAGACAGTGGCTAAAACAAGGGTTCTCTTAACCACCAGTGTGAGAAAAACTTGGATTTTTCCTTTAGATGTAAAATAAAGAAAAGCTGCTATCGGGTACCAAAAGGACAGAACAATACCAAGAATGAAAAAAAAAAACCTCTTACAGCATACAATTTGCAGGTGTAGATCTGTTTGTTTTTGTAAAGAGAACATTTGTTGTGATTTGGTGTGATAAAAACTGGTTGATTGACAGTATGATCTCTACACTTTTTCTTCCTCTTCATCCTCCTCCTCTAACCTTTAGGAAGGGGAAACTTTATTTCTGAAATGTCAGATTTCACTTTTGAAGGCTGGAGTCTTTGAGCACAGATACTCTGCAGCAGTGCTTCGCAGCTGTACTTTGCAGGATAAAAGTCTAACAAACCATTTGAGATATCCTCTGGTTCAAAAGCAGCAATGATTCAGGGAAAATGTTCATGTTTGGTCAAATACGGCTTATCAGAAACGATACTGAGCAGAGAGCAGGTCGGTGCAGCTCTCAGTAGTTGAGCAGCCCTGAAACACATTTTTGTGCAGTAAGTGTGTTTGTGTCCCGCAATTGTCCATGTATTACCAAGGACACAGACCCTGACTGCTGCTAACCACACATTTCAGTTGTTATGATTGCAATGACATTGAATGCGGGGCATTTAGAGCTGTAGAGGACGTTTTAAACCCACAGCATTGCATGTGATTTTAGCACTGAGGCTGTTGTGGAATCACTTTGTGTTTGCGTGTCAGCTGAGAGCGTCTATCTGCACAGGCTTCTTTGTTTCCCTTAGTGGAAATGATCCACTTTTGTGTGTCCACAGGGAGCTTGATATAGTCAACACTGTAATGTTTGAAACCCGTTGGAAGAAAGCCAACCTGAATGTTGAGAACAAATACAAGCTGTCTGTGCCGAAGCCTGTTGGGCTGAGTTTTAACAGTGACATTGAACTGTCAACTTTCAGACTTTTGAGGCTCAGACTCTAGTGCTAAGCTTTGAGTGTTCCATGTGAGCTGATGGCTCATAGCTTTACAGTAAGAAAAAATATATAGTGTTACATAACCTTCCAGGTTCTGTGTCCCCTGGAGTGAGCTCTGTAATCTTTTTTTCTTGAAGGTCACTGTAAGAGCATACATATGTGGTGACCAACGCTGAGACACCAGGAGCAACATCAAAGCACAGGTTTCATCAGAGGGAATGTAAAGGGGGTTAGATCATGTGCACTAACACTCACCATGCCCTTTTTATGTTCTATACAGAAAGAAATTCAAGTTAGTCTGAATGACTGAAATCACTTCACTGAATGAGTCTGAAAGGGCTGTGGAATGTGTGCTGTCATTGTGACATGTGAGGGAGGAATAAAACACAGAACCCAGCTGCAGGCTGATTGGGCCTGAAGGTAATGCAGCTATGTCAGCCAGCAAACTGTCTGATCAAGGTTAACTGTGACACAACTCTTTTAGAATAAAATGTCCCACAGTCACACCAGCAGCACTGGGGTTCACGTGTCCCTCATCACCAAACCGTAGTTTGACTTAGCTCATAATACAGCAAGATGGTCCTACCAACTGTAAGACTGTAATAAAGACAACAAGTTATGAATTGAATGTACATTTTTGGATGTATCTGTTTGCATAAAAGTTTGCAGCTTTCTTACAATTTACAAGGCAAATAGTGATCTCAACTTCTTCACAACTCAATCCCCCTTCTCCCGTCTGTTTTCAGGTTTCTTGATGTCCACTTAAAACTCACTTCCACTCCGTGGCCATGAATGGATGTTAATCTGAGGTGTCTGTAGAGCCATTTTCAAGGTAACATCTGTTCCTTTGTGGTTAGTAGTGATGGGAATAATGATTAATACACATTGATACATGGACACATGCAGGCATGTGAGCATCAGCAGAGAAGATGAGTGTAGATTCAGTTTTGAGATGAAATCACTCTGTTCGAAAGACTTGCTAAAGTGATTTGGTCATCACGTAAAGATCTCCAAAATAGTTTGTGACACACTGAAGAGATGGATCTCAAACACCAAAGTCTGCCTATAGCTCTGCCAACTAGGACGTGGTTACACTGTGCTTAAGTACACTTCAGCCCTATAGCCCAGTTATTTTGGCCAGTGTAACAACAAGCGTGCCATGCTTAGGCATGATTCACTTCTTTGCTTGGCACACTTCCGAGACCTTGGCTTCAGTACGGTTCACTTAATGCACAAGTACAAGCACACGGACAGCACGTATGATCCATAATGTACCGCAACCACTCCTCTTGACAATCATTTTGAACAACAGTGGGGGTGTTAGAAAACTGTGAACTACATTCCATTCGCTGGCCATACTACTCCAACGGGGGAACAGCGCTGCAGGGGGGCGATCGTGCTTGAGCACAGCATGGTTTGGATGGCCAGTGTGACCGCACTCTTAGAGAGTAGAGGGTCTGTGGAATAGGGAGCCCCCTCAAAGAGGATAAAATAATGGCTTTCTAAACCTCCAGTTTGAGAGAAACAGGGATTTTTGAGCTGTAATTCACGTGAAGCTACTTCAGGATTATCAGAGGTTCAGTACAAAGCCTCAAAAAAGCACAATCCCTCTAATTTAGTTTTATCCCATCTACGTTAGAAGTTGCGTCAAAGTGAACCACTGATGCGTGCTATTGTTATGGAAAAACAGCTAGGGAAATGCTGAATAAACACTGCGGAAACCTGTGATCTTCAAATCAAGTCTGGCTGCTGGAGTTAGGGCAAGAGAGGCAACTTTCAAATTGAATGCAGTTTTTCAAAATGCGCCATGGTGCTCCAGAGTTCATCAGCAGTATGACAAACCTTATAACTCACCTGAAGCAGCTTGGCACGAGTTCATCTAATCTATGGTTACTAGCCCTGTGAGTGGTATCGCAAAATTGCCAATTTTTTTCCATGCTCCACTGGGGAACGGTTTTCATTCAAAGAAAATAACTGACTCTTTTATGATAGACCTTTGTGAGAGGCTATTCCTTTTTCCAAGTGATCATAATATAGAAACTGTTTCCTACTGCTCACTGTTGAGATACAGTTGAGCACATAAGAGGATAAATGGTAAATGGACTTGAGCTTATATAGCGCTTATCTAGTCATGGACTACTCAAAGCTGCTTTACACCACAGGTCACACTTACCCATCGACACCCATTCGCGCCCACAATCACTCACTGATGGATCCAAATTTTTTACTACGATAGTTATCCATCAGTATCTTCATACCCATTCACACACCACTGCAGTGGAGCAACTAGTGGTTAAGTGTCTTGCCCAAGGACACATCACCATGTGTCGCCCAGAGCTGGGCTTGAACCTGCAACGTTTCGATCACCGACCAAGCGCATTCTCCAACTGCGCCACCAACGCCCCTCTATTTGATAACATTGACAGGGGGATAACAATCAAACTCATTGAATTGCACATCACAGTCATTTGCTGTTGAATCACAGTGTACTGAATCAAACCGGTGAAGCTGAATCACTCTACGCTATGACTGGAATGTGAATTACATCTTTTGCATTAGTAGTTGCTGCATATGGTTTTAATGGGCCAGACCATTCACAGATGTATAGTGCACACTGCTGCCAATAAAGTTGGAGTAAAATGTTTTCCACCTCTTTGTGAAACGGCTGTGTCAATAAGATTGATCATTCAGAGGACAAGTGTATACCTTGAAACTTGAGCAATCTCTTCAAATGTATCATATCACACACTCACAATCATTCGAATTACATTGTCTACAATGATGAAAAGGAGTCAAAAATGCTATATTCTCACTTTATGGGTGACTGTGTATTTGCCTCCTGCTGGAGCTGCCCAACACGAGTGGTTTGACACATTAGATCTCTCATTTTCAGTTTGTAGAGTTTTGGTCCCTGTATCTATTTGTTAACATCGACGGGGGGGGGGGGAGGAGTATTTCACCATAGTCAACTCAACCAAAGTGTGACCACAATACACAACCTGTTTCATTTTTCATTTTTATAAGTTAAGAGAGAAAACACACCTGTGAGTGTAAGACAAGAACCATGAGTTTACAGAGGAAAAGTTTTGACAAAGTTTGAGGAAGTGCACGTCACCCAGCCTGCAGCCTGGTGCTCCCAGCCAAGTGCGGCTCCAAATCACTAGCCAGACTCTTCTCCTCTGTTGTGCCCAAATGGTGGAATGAATCACCTAACTCAGTACGATCTGCAGAGTCCCTTTCTACTTTTAAGAGACGTCTGAAAACTCACCACTTGTGCACCTAAGCTGGTCCTTCTCCTCTTTGCCCTCAGGGGTAGAATGAGTCATTAGGTCCAAGACTCAGCTCTTATGATTTTTAAGCACTACTACTGAATATTGTTGAAGACTGAAGTATACTTAACCCCCCCCCTGATAAAAAAAAACAAAAACCTTGCACTTAATGGCAGCACCTGCAGCCGAATAACTTGTAGCACTGTTGTCGCACTAACTTGCTTTTCCTTCTGTCTAAATTCTTGCTTGTGTTGTACGTCGCTTTGGACAAAAGCATCTGCTAAATTAAACTGTTAAGTGTAAAGTGGATGCAGTATATTTGTTGTTACAAGTCAAACAGAGGCATTTTTTACTAATTAACTTTTGCCATCTTCTACTGAGAACATTTTAGTATCAATGTCTTATCTAAATGTCACAAAATTTCCTCTGCACATGACATTTAACAACATGATGTTCACTTTCGGCACACGTGTTCAATACGATCCAGACTGATCCTTACAACATATATCGTACAACAAGTAATCTGTATGATCAGTCAGCTCAGATAGAGGAAAAGTTAAAGAAAAAAGAAAGTGTCCATACCTCATCTGTAATCTGTCCTCCGAATGTCACCCATGTGCCTGAGGGAAGAAGAAGACATGTCGCCATTAGAATACATCTCAGTGCTTTCCTTTCAGTGTCTTTGTGTGTCTGCATGCATGATTGATGTCCTGGAGTACACACTGCTAATACTCCGAGCTGTTGCACCAGATTAGGAAGGGTATCACGTTCCCAAGTCAAAATCTGTCCTTTTCCAGCTTACTTCCCATGATCAACTTGTTTCTGGCCTGTTGGCACCTTTTGTCTTCACTAATCCTTTTAAATCCAATTGAGTCCTTTATTACTTAAACAGCCTGTGTGCCCTTCACATGTCTCTGTGGTTTTATGTGTAATGAGTACAGTTATGCACGTCTGACTAGGTGCTCGTGATTTCCATGTTAACATGTCTGATACAAGGCAAAAAACAGACACTATATTCACTAGGTTCCCTCGCTGACTTATGTATGTCTCTTTGTAGTGGTGAGAAATGCTTTCTCGCTCAGGTTATATCAAACCATTTTTAGCTATCTTAAACTGTTTTATTCTGTCAGACAGACGGAGAGGGAGCAGGAGGGAAGAGTAAGTGTCTTTTTATATCATAAAACGTCTGGAGCAGACCTTTAAAAGCTTACGTGCCTTCTGGGAGTTCCAGAAAAATCTGGGCTGCTTTACACCATATGCAGCAGTCTGTGTTAGAGTGTTTGACTATTAGCAAGGGAGTACCAAAGGACTGACTGTCACTTTTTATGTGTTTTTTTTTTTTTTGCATTATATATATATATAAAACTACATGGGTAGTTACCCGTGACAGGGCTCCTTTGCATGGAAAATGGCCTGTTTTGCTTTAAATCGATACATAACGGCTCATTTAAATGTATGCAGATAACTGTACCACAAACAGATGTCAATAGCAGAGCAGTGAGCAGAGAATCTAAGCCTTGGCATGTGCTTTGTAAATCAGATGATGTCTTTTTGGCTTATTTCCACAGGTTTAGCAAGTGCAATCGCTGCACATCCCTTTGTAATTCAAGCTACCAGGATGTTTTGATACAGTAGGGTTGATTACTCTCCACATTGTAATATCATCATCATGTCCTAGGGGTTTAACTCAGAGATGACATCCTGAGAATAACTTGGCCCTGTTGGTGTATAACTGTATTATCCTGACTCCATCAAGAGCAGAAAGCCGTGGTTCTCAACCTGCATCATCAGCAGAGTCATGAGCGAAGGTTGTCTTTTCACTGGAGGAGGGGGAGTTGGGATAATGGTAACTGATGGAACAGTCGCTTTTGGACTCTATTAACACTAGTAACCATGGCAGCCTCACCAGGCATCTTTACAGCCCCACAATTACGGTAATTAGATATCCCCCATGTTATGAAGTATATGCATGTTGTTTTTGCAAATTCCCCCCACACGCATATTTATGAAAAACTCACCGGTGTTTGTGCTATTTGCGTGCATGCAGGAGTGTGTATGGTTTCCAGCGTGACCGAACTGTAATCACAGCCAAAGCTTTGTGTTTGAGCTGGAGGCTCAGCATGGGAGGAACACCCTGCAGGGCTCTAATGCCACAGCCACTGCTCTTTGAGTTCAGCTAAGTTTGATGTTCGATGGAAATAAAATCGGTCCAAATGATCAGCTGTTGTTCTGGCAGCTGATTGCGGAAAGTGCACTTTAGGTGTCACTTGATGCTTCTTCATACAAGATTCAATCTGATGATTTCTTCCTGACACAGTGTAATCCAAACTAAACAAATGGTGAGCCTGTAACATCAATATAAACTGTAGAAAATAAAGTCCTTGTTTGACTGGATTCAAAATTTCCTCCTCTCAATCTTTTCATCTGTGGTTAAATCTCCGCTCTTTTTCTACATATGTCAAGCCCTTCACACAGAGATTTGTAGAAACGAGGCAAAAAACTCGCACGAGATCATCTCTACCAGGCAGAAAACTAGAGAAGAAGAAGTCAAAGGAAAAATATGTGTCCTGGACTCTTCAAGCTTCAGTCCTGGCAGCGTGATAGATGGCACACATTTGCATGAAACATTTATCTCGGCTGAACTGATCTCCAATTTTTTCAAATGTTGCAGCTTCTCTGCCTACAAATTTAATTGATGAGTCGTTTTTTTTTCTTTTTCTTTTTTAAGCCCAGTGCTGAGCTGGTTGTGCTTGCATGGCTTTTATTCAGACAAGACGCACAAAACAGCAAACCAAAGTTTGAACTGGAGTACAAAGCAAAACTGTCCCAGCATAATAAAAAAGGGTATGTACCACAACTGGCTCAGATGTAATTAAATTGTATATTATTTATTATGTATATTTATTATTGTTTATTATCTTCTTTTTCTTGTAAAGTTTCTTGTGAAGTCATCTCAATTAAGTTATTCAGTTAACAGTAACCCAACAGATGTTGGGATGTTCAAGAATAAGGATGGCTACGGAATTAGGTACTTTTATAGGTATCGACCAAATTCTGTCAAAAGCACCAGGTACTGATTCATGTAAAATCAAAAGGTACCACTTTTAGGTACCTAAATGCATCTTTGTGACTGTGAGGGAGTGGAAGAGTAGATAATTTTCCATGCTGGACATGAACACAGCACTGCAAGGTTATATATATGGAAGAATAAAAACGTTAAATTGAAAAAAAAAATATTATTAAACAAATTGATATTTTTTACCACATACACATAAAAAAAGGACCGAAAAGTGGTACAGTTGAGTACCGGTACTGATTGCCAGGTACTAGGCACCGGTACTGTATCGTTTAAAATGTGAAAGTTACCCACCCCTATTTAGGAATGATTATTAATTATGCAAATGAAATCAGGTGTATTTGGCAACAAAGCCAAATATGTAGCTGTTTGAAAACTTGAAAATGTGTAGTGTAGACATTCAGCTGTCCTCTACAATCTTGTAAGGGTTTTAAGGATCCCTGGTTCCTTAAGGTGCTCTGGTTAACAGAATGTCTGGAACAGAGTGTTTCATCTTATCGCGAAAACTCGGGGGATTGAGATTAAACCTGAACCAGTATTGATTAACTTGGGCGTATCTGAAAGACTAAAGAACCTGGAAGCTGCTCAGCAGTGTTTTCTATCCTATGGGCTTCTCACTGCTAAGAAATGAATGATCTTTGAAGCACCTACAGTTAGGCACTTGGAGAGCACACTTCACTTGGGGGGGAATAAGATTTATACTTAAAGATAAACTTGATAAATTTGAAAAAGTGTGGCACCCTTTGATCTCCTTTTTGCAGAGCTGACTAATCAAATATTGTTTAAGAAATGTAAGATGGCAGAAGCTATCCAACTAGCTCTGTCAGTTGGAGATTGTTAACTCAGGCCTGTAGAAATTGTTGTTATTCTAAAAAGAACGATCTATTTAAATGAGCTGTAGAGATCTTGTGTTTTTCTTTGAAAAAATGTATTGAAACACAGGATCCCTTGGTGCAGCCCATACACAAGAACACAGAGAAACAACAGAGTCTCGTTAACATGCATATTTCCCATTTCTTTACTTAAGTGTCTGCTAAAACTCCTCTGAAACAGCTGAGTTGACACAAACTTCATATTCAGGAAACAAACTGTTCTCACTCTTGACTTCACAAATTTAACTTCTAAAATGCAATTTAGGTGTAACACTGTTTCTCCACTGTCTGGATATTACTAACTTTCTTTCCCAGTGAAAGGGAATAATAAAGTCATTTCAGAAAGTAAAAAGTAATAAGAAATTGAGGCATGGCTATAAAACCTGATCTTATTAGTTGGGAATGGCATAAGACACTTCAGTGATGTAGAAGCTGAAGAAAAAGACTCAGAGTGTGAGTCCACAGGACTCAACCTACCTGCTGTCTTTTCTATACCTCAGGACTGCAGAGTTTCCTGGGAGAAACATTTTAAGAATTCATCTCTCAGTAACTCTGCATCATTGCAGAGAGCACCCAGGAGAAAGAGTGAACCTGGACAGCATGTGTCATGTGTGCTGTGAGGGGGAAGAAGTTACCCGTTTGCACATGAGTGCTGATACTTCAAATAATGCTGATCCCAAACCTCTGCATTTGCGTTTTTATTTTGTCAGCCAATTAAAATGGGTTTGCACTTTCAAACATGCACAAAGAGCCGGTGTTCCCAAACCAATTACTGCAGCAGGGTTTAGGCCAGTGTGTGTTGACAGCACGGTGAAGCCATGCAGACCACCCTGCAGTCAGTCTCTCTGTTAACTACTTTCAGTGAATGCGGAGACAGTGAATTATCTACAGCTGCTCACTGCCTGTGAGGGGTCATGATGACATTACTTATCACTTCACTTATCAATTTTTCCTTCTGTAGGCCTCCCCTGGGGGACAATTAGTTTTTAAAAAATCAATTCAGTTTTAATTAACTACTGTGAGGTATTTCTCCTCTAGAAAGAGAAGCTTGTTACAAACTCTGTGACATTGCAGATACACCATAATTGAATTTGTATTATATTGTGCTTGAAATGTGAAATACGTTTTTTTTTTCTTGTTAATGGAATCTAGATAGTTTTTCAGTTCTTCTTAGAAAATGTGGTTGTTATAGTTTCCAGCAAGAGAGAGAGAGAGCATCTTATCAAAACCTCTCCTACTCACTTTGTATGAAAGTCAAGAATGGAGGAGAAGATGAAAGCAGAAAAGCTCGGATCGAAAAGAAAGAGTGAAAAACAGAGGAGAGACAGAGGCCAGCGGGACAAAAGTTAAACTGTGAAGTCAGGAGTTGCATGAATCCTTTTTAATTTTCTCTTCACATCTCATCACCACTCCCTCCGTCCTGCAGTCCGTCCCTTGCATAATGACAGCGGGTGCAGAATACTAATTCAACTGCAGGTTCAGCTTGTCTCCCTCATTAGCACACAGCAAACAAACCCATTTCAAAGAGTCAGTGTTCAGACAATGTTTCTCTAAATCTTCATTTTCCTTGTAATTTCTCAGCTGTACACTCTTAATGAGCTACAAATACGTTTGTAGAATCTGGAGGGGGGATTTCTGCTTATTAAGAGTTATTACAGTGTGTGCAGAATAATTATAGAATAACAAGAAACAATGATTTATGCTCAGGCTAAATTTAAATTTCAAATTAATAGCAAGAAGTTAATGTTTGGAGAAACAATTAACCATGAAAATGACTTGGATGTCCTTTAAATCATGGCACAGCTGGTGGTGGACTTTAACTGTAGCTTTAAACTGTATTTAAATAACTAACGAGGTTTGAGACATTATACTTGGGTGCCATCACATCTGAAAATGTTTCTTCTGATGTCAAATACTTATTTAGGATATTAAGTGCTGCCAGCAGAAAAGCAATTACCAGAAGATGGTTGAAACCAGGGAAACCTACTGTGGAGGAATGGATCGATATAGTTTATGATATGTTTATGATGGAAAGGATTACTTTTGCTCTGAGACTCCACCAAGAAACCTTTTTAAAAAGATGGGAAAGATGGATAAAGTATGTCACACCAATCCGACCATCATTTGTCTGAAGTGAATTTTTTTTTTTTTTTTTTTTTTTGGTTTTGTTTTTGTATATTCCCTCTGTAGAGGGTTTTATATGCCACTGAGATTTACCCCATTGTGTGTTACTTCCTAGTGTTCTTGTTCTTATTTTATTGAAAAAAAAAAAAAAGGTTAAATGTAAATATCACTGATAGTGTTGATATAAGATGGGTACCTCACACTTTTGGACTGCTTGCTGAATGTGGGATACAGTTGTACATCTACAAATGGTCAAATGTGAGATATAACATGTATCATCATTGTTTGTGTGGACCTGGACTTTCACAATAAAAAAAGAATTAAAAAAAAAAAAAAAAACTAACGAGGATAGACAAGCCATTAAGACAATGTGCTCCCAGCATGAAGCCCTGCTTGTTCCACGGACAGTCCCTAAAAGTAGGATGGGAGGTCGCGCCTTTAGTTATCAGGCCTTTGTAATCCTTTGTGTGTCATTATACCCTATACAGATCTTTATCTGCTTTGACACAACTCTTTTATAGAAAAGTTTTGAAACAGCATTTAGTGTCCCTGCTATGTGCCCTCTGTCCTCCTCCTCTCCCCTGCCAGCATCAGGTCCACCCTGAGCGCAGCATGTGGCAGGCAGCTGGCATTATGCTGACCTTTTCCTGCACCACTTTGCTCAGCCAGTTCGAGTCAAACCTCTCTGTCTACCATGAACCACCTGGGGCAGCAGATCTTAGAGCCCACCTCAAAGCCAGACTCTGTTCCCTGAAAAACACAAAAGTTTGACAGTGCAGCGAAACACCTCATTGATCCACCAATAACACTCAGAGAAATACTTTTGGTGCTTTAATCATATGAAGCATGCTTACTGCTTTTTGAATATGTTTTTGGTCTCTTACTCTATCAGAAAGATCATCAGACAGATGGTGCAGCTTAATAAAGAGATACAACCAAAATCAGAAACTAGGATTTTTTGAGGTCAGTGCTGCTGCACATCATAGAGGCTACTCTTTCAAACTCACTTCATCTGCACAACTAAAAATGAGGGAAATTACCCTGTGAATACTGGAGTGTAAAATGCTTCACACTGTGTGAGCCCAGCATCTGATCTTCCTTATGCTGTCTCTGAGAAAGAGAGTTTATTTAACTTTAAAGAGGTGGGATTCCATCTGGGGAGGGAAAATGAGCATATTTTAAGCTGAATACCAAATTTCTTTACCATGCAGACTGTCTACAGTATGAAATGGTGAAAAATGGCCAAATGTGTCTCCTTTTTGAGCATTTGAGTTCTGTACATATGTCATTTTCTACACTTGAAGCTCAAACCTTCATTTGAAGTAACATCGAGCAAAATTCATTTGAAATCATTGCTTTAATAAAAGATACATGTGCCTTGATCCCATCACCAAAACATTATTTCTATTGATTAAAGCCAGTACAAGCAGCGTCTGAAAAAACCATGTTGGTATCTATGCGAAACATACGCCTTAATACGGCATTATGGGGTTTCCTCAGCCAACGGGGATTATAGGTGTTTAACCATAGACTGTATAAAACATGGACGTTGTCTCGCTGACGTCACCCATCTGTTTCTGAAACGGAAAATAAAGCACATCAGCTATAGCAGCCATATTAGTAGTGGCAAGGGCTTCGCCTACAGCCATAGGGTGCCTGTCGGTCCTATGACCCTGAGCCGGGCCTCTGATTGGGGGCGCTCGCGATCTTAATATCCTCTGAACGGCCGAGCTAGAAAAAAATTGACCCCCCTGTACAGTGGGTGCCGGTATTAAAATTAGCGACTCAGACAGGAGATGTTTTTGAACCAGGCTGTAAATAGGTTAATTTCTGCTTTAAAAATGGTTTTTTTTGGCTTTGTATGTATGAGACTTCTGGTACTTGCGGAGCCAGCCTCAAGCGAACACTCAAGAAACAGCAGATTTTAGCACTTCCGCATTGTCTCGTATTCTTAGACTGGAGGTTGCCGCTTGGTCACAACCAAGGCTGTTCCTGTCTCTCAACTACTTAACACAGTTTCCAGCGTGTATACCATTCTCAAACTCAATCTATACTAATATATTCATGTATAGGGGCGGGAGAAAAACATCTAAACACATTGTATCAGGGTTTTTTGTTGGGCAACAGCAAAATCTGGATTTTTTGTGGAAAAAAAAAAAACTTTTTTTTTTTTTTATTCAATTTTTTTTTATTTCAGTCTTTGTTTATAAACTGGATTGGAAAAAGTTACCACTGTCCTCCAGAAGGGGGTGAAATGTTTCTCTATGACTCATGTTATGTGCATTTTATGGTAAAATATGGCTCCTGATAAAGTCTCTACAACTTACAACAGGAGGGTCGACAAATTCCTAAAAAAAAAAAAAATACCCTGCCAGGACCAAACACAGAGTCACAACCATAGACTGTGTAAAACATGGACGTAGTTTAGCCAACGTCACCCATCTGTTTCTGAAAGGGAAAATGAAGCACGTCGACTATAGCGGCCATATTGGTAGTGGCAAGGGCTCCACCTACAGCCATAGGGCGCTTGTTGGTCACGTGACCCTGAGCTGTGCCTCTGATTGGGCGAGCTCGCGATCTTAATATCCTCTGAACAGCCGAGCTAGAAAAAACTCAGCCGTTCGTCATCATTTAACTTTTTCACATGGTCTGGTTTTAAAAAAAGCAAACCAAAAATCACTTAAATTGTAAATATCGAAGCATTGCAATTTAAATCAAATCGGCAGCCCAAAAATCGTAACAGAATCGAATCACAAGAATAGCATACAGTCCCAGTCCTATTCATGTATGCATATCAGAGGCAAGATAACGGACAGCCCATCAGCACTAACTTATGTCACTTCCACACTTTTATAAACTGTTAGCTGTATCTTTGGTAGTACTTCTGAGTCACAACCGTCTCAGTCTTGATCCTGACGCTCTTGCTCAGCACGTTATGTTCACTTATCTACTCTTTCATTGAAGTCCAGAGATATTTTACCCAAAACACTGAGTAGATCACTCCTGGTGAAGGTTGGACTCTTAAAGCTTGCTTAACACTCATTTAGGGACCCAACTGCTGAATTGGGTTTAAACTATGGCAGCTAATCCAGGCCTGGGGGCAAACTCTTGGAGGAAAGAGCCTTTTATTTCAGTATTAATTTTAGAGGATTTTGCAGACCAGCCTGTTATATACCCACAGTAGTTCCTGCTTAAACCTTCCAAACTCCTCAGAGAGTTTCTCAAACAGTTATCATCACAGCTGGTCCACTGATATGGGGCAGGACTTAACTCTGGGGAAAAAGTTCCTCTTCCCCTTGGAAAGAGGTTTCAGAGTTGATGCTTGGAAAGATACATCACATATTTATACATGATATCAGAGTATGCTGTTATAACTCAGCAGCTCCTACAGTTTAAACCGGTTCTCTGTTAGAAATCAGATAAAAAAAGCTATAAATATTACAGTTTCTGGGAATCTGAGTTGTTGATAATTTGGTTTTTCTCTTAAACTTCAAAGATGGACTGTGGATTACTGTATAAATTAATCACATATCTCATTCTTTATTCAAGTACTCTGGTGATCAGTCAAATAGTAAACTTTAAATCCGTCTGTCTAAACCCACACTACAGGGCCTGAATAATGAATTTGGAATTCATTTATAGCACATCAAATGGGAAATGTTTTAAAGAATGACTTACATTAAGATTTTCAATCTTTTACTACGATCCAGAGCTGAAAGAGTTCTTTCATTATTACAATACTAAAACATTCAGTTTCCCCTGTTTTTTTTTCCTGTGTTAATTTATCACAATCTTTTTGCTTTATTTCATCCATGTGATGTTTCTCCATTGTCCAGTCATACATTAGTTCTTTAGCTTTAATAAGTTTTATTTGTCTGTTTGGTGAAGTTATAACCCAATAAAAACATAACACACAACAAAGAGGTTTCTCTGGTATGTCCTGTTTGAAACTCCTGAATAGTAATAAGGATTTTTTTTTTTAATTACCCATTTTATAAATGTTTGATTTGCAGAAAACATATGTATTTCACAGATATAGGCAAGTTCCATGTCTGATGGTATATATCCCACAATAAAGTGACCCATACTGTTTGCTTGTCTTAACCTGGAGCTCCCCTCACACCAGAGAGAGGAGGAAGGTACTGGACGAATATTTTTGGTGGACAGGGGCAGAAAACCAAGAACAAGTTTAAAAAAACACACATACACACCTCTCACAAAACACACACACCTCTCTGCTGTTGTTTGAGAGCTCTCCATGGTGACAGGAATAGATTGGTCAGTGTGTGTGTGCGTGTGCGTGTGTGTGTGTGTGAGCCTGTGTGTGTGAGCCTGTGTGTGTGTGCTTGTTGTCTTCTTCCCACTCTCAGGCTAAATATTGAAGCCGAGTTGGGGGTGGCTTTGACTCTCTTGTGTGAGAAGTTAAGAATTCTATCAACAACCCACACACACACACACACACACACACACACACACACACACACATACACACACACACACACACACATATTTTGGAACAATACCAGCTGATCAGGTTACATTCAGTTTACCTTTTTTTTTCCAGAAAGAAACCTGGACTATTTGTGTCAGTGGGTTTGTGTGCTCGGTCTGTGTGAGTAATTATGATCTGCAGAGTTGTTGCTTAAAGAGACACTAGTATGCCTTCCCATGTTTGAAACATGTATATACAGTAACAAATCTGGATGGCTGCATGAAAATGTGTACAAATTTTCAGGCTGCTGAATTCATATGTTGCAGAAATCCTTGGATCAGTTCATAAATTTCTCAGAATGGTATAGTTTTTTAAATAGAACAAGAACTTCATTAGATCTTCACGCGACTTGCTATAATGATGTCACCACATAAAGATCTCCAAACTGGTTCATGACACATTGGATGAGTGGGTCTCAAACGCCAAGGACTGCCCTTAGCTCTGTCCCAAACAGGCCTCTAGAGGGGTGGCCTATTAGAGGAGAAGGGGTTTCTTGAGGAAAGAGCCTTAAAGAGACAGCAGCTAAAATGAAGTGTTTCAGACAGAGACTGAGATAAGGGTTTTCTAAAAGACCAGTCTGAGAAAAACGGAGAACTTTATGAGCTGTAATTTATGTTAAGCTAATAAAGGGGGACCAGAGGGAAAGTATAACGCTGAATAAAAATGCATAAAACTCTGTCTTCAATATTAAATAGTCTGTACCAGAAAGTTTTACTCCCAATTCTGAATTTAATACTGTTTAACTTGAGCCAAAGGAGTTCATTAAATGTATGAGTACAAGGACTTAGTCAGAGTTCGTTTACAAGAGCAAAAACTGTATAGTGTAGACACAGATTAATATGGTCCTGAGAGGATGTTATCTTTACATCTCACAGAGGATTGCCTTTGGTGAAACAGAAAACAGTGTCTACTCACCAAGTCCTAAGCAAGATACTCTGAGTCCTGACTTTCCAAGGTTCCTGCGAAAAACAGAAAAGGAAATATTACTTCACATGTACTAAATAGACTACACAAGGTAACAGGTTGCATGTTTTGCAAGTCTTGTTATTATGTCTTTTAGCCATGTCCGTGAATAGCATGATGCTACTCTGCCTTCAAGTATTTCTTCTGTTGCTGGGTTAGCATAACTAGCTCGTCCATCTTATTGAAGATAGATCTTACGTTCCTAATAACGATGGATGGAAGGACAGGTGGATGTTGTCACTTCTTAGCTCACACCTGTGAACCAACACGTCGTCCTCACCTCCTTCTCCTCACCTTGTGGGAAAACATCAGGCCTTGCACCAGTTAGCATTGAAATGCTACAGGCTGCTAACAACTGATTTCACATGTAAATAATGTGGCCATGGTTACATGTAGGATCTCAAGACAAACACAGGAGCAAAAATAGTAAAAAAAAAAAAAAAAAAAAAAAACACTGAAGACACAAACATTTTGGTGCCCATAACCAACAAATGCAGGGCTTGAAGCAGGAAAAAATCCTGTGCCTGAAAGCGGGGGGGGGGGGGGGGGGGGGGGGTTTACTGCGTTTAATATTGTTTTTTTTATTAATAATAATAATAATAATAATAATAATAATAATAATAATAATGAAAACAACATTAAACACAGTAACACTAATTTTTTGTTCACACAAACGGTCAGTCAGCGATACAGCATAAGTACCTGTGGCCATCGCTTCCGGTAGGGTCCACAATTTTGTTGTTGGATAATTATGTTTGATATGATCAAGGCGGATGATGAAATGCTAAAGTTTACCTGAAATAGATTTAAAACCTTTTTAAATATAAATGACCCCTGTGCACACTCAAATAAAGACTACCTAAATCAGGTATTCAGCTCTGAAATGGTTGTGCTCCTTAAATATGAAAATATGCAGACTATTGAAACAAAGTAATTAAAGGAGGAGCATAATATTGCATTCAATGAAAGTTGTGAAGGTTGAAGATTAATTGAAAAAATAAAAACTAAACTGAAAAAGCTTTCTAGAAACACTGTCTACTTTAATATTTATTTACAACAGCAATTTTTCACTAATAAACTAGTACCATACTTTCTGGACTACAAGTCACTTCGTAGTACTATCATACATTTTTGAGGTCGTATCAGTCAAAAAAATGCGTCATGAAGACGAAAATAACGTAGGCCTACATAAGTCACACTGGACCATAAGTTTCATTTATTTAGAATGATTTGGTTTGTTTACAGTATTTCCAGAGTGAACTTTTTACATATAACTTTTAAAATGTTTGTTTATTAGGAGGCTTAAATACTGTTCCTACGGCTTCTCATATCTATGATCAGTTTCACTTCTCTACGTGTCCTCCTGTCTTCTCCTCCTCCCCTGCTCAAGGTGAGTGTTACTGGTGAGAACGGTGCACTGTGAGCTTAAATGAGCTCCATCTGATAAATGTCCTCACTTTTAACAAGTTACGGAATATTTGGCGCTAGATTGTGACTTAAATCCCGGAATCCGTTTACCATAGAGAGCAAATAAGACGCGAGGAAGTTTTAAAACACGTTATCAGGCGCTAAACACCGGGAGCTGTCACAGCGTCCGAGACGAAGGCTGAAGACCAGCGCGTCTGGGGCGCCTCTCAGTAGAAGACTTTGCGAAGGGACCAATGAGCAAACACTGTGTGCAGGCAGTGCTCGTGGGAGTTGTGGTGTCGTAGTCTCATACTGCAATGGGTTTAGTATTTCAGATGCCGTTTCAGAAAACTACAATTAAATAATTCAACCCGCCGAAGTCGCTAGTAGGAGTGACGGTTTTACTGAAATTCGCATGGATAAAAAATACATCCATGCGCGCCCGATTGCGTGATTACAGACTCGCTGGCGGCGCAGTTTTCGAGCGGGTATCCCGATTACGTGGTAAACTTGCTCTCTGAAGCCAAGCTTCTTTGTTGTCCAAAAACATCTCTCAATATCACAGCTTCATTATAAGGGGTTGCTACTCCGCTTCTGCTCTCCGCCTCCGTCATTAATTACTCTCTTCACGAAGCACATTTATCTGACAAATTAGACGGACAGTGCCATATTGGACGATCGTTCTGCCAGTCACACTCGTCATAGACCAATACGCATCAAGCCACGGTATGACATAGCGGATTTGGGCCGCTGCTGCTTGTTTGTGAAAGAGAGGCGGGAGCTGCTCTCTGCAGCTCCCGCCTCTCTTTCCTGACTGGTTCAGTCGGAACTCGATCGAGTGAAATCAACGGAGGGCAGTCAGGCCGACCTGCAGGATTTCACAATCTGGCAGGTTTGTCTACGCCGGAATTCCGGCACTATGCCGGAGGTCTTCAAGCCCTGCAAATGAACCATACAAAGTAATGAACCACTCCAAATGCAGAGATGACGATAAAGAGATGACAAATTACAGGAAACGGACAAAGAAGAGAGAGCTGCCACAACAGGCAGCCACAACCAACAGGGCGGTGCCTAGCAACAAATATATTTTTATATTTTATGATACTTTCATGTAGAGAAAACAAACCGAAAGGTGTGATTACGGGGAGGTTTTTCATTCAGAGGCTGAATGTAGCTCTGTTTGTGATCATCACATGACAGCTTGACAGTGTTTGAAATTGCTCCTTGACAGGAAATTGAATTTCGATCTCCTGAAACCCCCTGGTTGGAGATCTGACACTGTTCACCTTCCATCATGTCAGGGAATTGTTTATTGGCTCTTAAATGTGACTGTCCAATCAGCAGGGTGGAAAAAAAAACAGGCATGCAAAACGGAGACAGTAAATTTAAAACACCAGCACATTAACAAATGAAAAACCCTGATTGGAAGAGTGCAAACATTGACTGAAAAGAAAATGCCATTAAAAAGAGAGTATGTTTGTTTACTGGAGAGAAGAAAATATTATGGAGTCTGCCTGTACATTTACTGGTTATTTAGCTTCCTTATAGCCTCATAATGTGTTATTAGAACAACATAAAATCTCTGGTGTGTAAAGTTTCTATGGAAATCTCAAAGACATGTAGACTAATTAATACATCCCTCTATGACTCCACACCTGTCTCCACAAACTCATTAACCCCAAAATGCTGAAAAACAACCTGCTGAAGAAAATGCACATCAACTTTATCCAGTGAAAGATCTCACACAGAAATAGGGATGTCCCGATATTACATTTTCACTTCCGATACGATACCGATACTGCAGCATTGAGTATTGGCCGATACCGATATTAATCCGATACGATATCAGCATTAAACATGCACAATTTTATTACTTTTTCTGTAGTATGTCTGTCATGTTAGAAAAGGCTTAATTAAGTGATATTATTCAAACAAAGAACAGTAGTCAGCAACAGTAGGTATGAGCAAAAAATGACCTATCTATTATTAACCAATGGGTTACAGAAACTGCTTACATCTGAGTGCTTATATCGGAGATTTTAGATGCATTCCGATACGATACCGATACTTGTTTTTTTGCTGATATCGGACCGATATCCAATATCAATATCGGACTGGGACACCTCTACAAAGAAACACAAAAATTCAAGAACTGAGATTGTTTCTGCTTCAACTGTTAGATGTCATTATCTATTTGAGAATACTAAAACACTTTTTGTTCACAAAAGAAATTCATTTTCAACTCCTTTCACTCTCCAGGTCTGTTTTGGTCTCCACCAACTCTACAATCTCCCGTTGCCTAGCTGATTTGCTTACTTTTGGACAAATTGAATTAAATGCATTTAATAACAAACAAAACACAATCCTGACATTGTTCTGATGATATTTATGGGGAAAATCAAAACAGTTCAAATTCATCAAAGCTTTTCACCCAGGAGAAGCTTGACATTGGAAGAGACACAGTTTCACTCTCAGGTTACAGAAATACAGCAGAGGTTGAACCTCCTGTCTGTTTCACTGTTGTTTGTGATCTGGCAGATCCCTGCCGTGTCTGATCAAGCTTGACTATCAATTATTGTACTGTCATGTCAGCTTCCTAAGAGCATGCACATGAACTGATGAGTAAACTGATGCTAAAGGACACACACATGCACACACACACACATTTAGACACCAACCCTCAAACCAGACCTACAGTTTTCGAGCAGGTGCGAAGCTATAACTGCTGCTTTAATTCATCAGCTTGTACAGAGCACAGGTGGTGCAGTGTTCCTGTGAGACCAGGACATGCTTTGTTTTTGTGGCTACTTTTGCTTGCTCAGGAGCCTTGTTCGGAACGAGAACTTAGAATTGATCTGGAAATAAAACCCACGTCATCACTTTTATTTCTGAGCAAATTATTTCTTATCTGACCTCAAAGAGCAGAGGGAAGGAGAGAAAAATCTTTTGGTGTCACACTGTGAACTCCTTGAATGAAACACCAGCTGGGTTTCCATTACACCTAGAATTGCGCACAACTTGAGTAAAGTAAAACGTAACGTCTGTCCAGATGCTGCACTGATAATGATGATGATTCATGAACATTAGTGTTTTTATTCTCTGGTCAAACTTTCGCCCGTGATCACGCTAACTCAAAAAGGCAGGAACAAAACACTGAATGAAAATCATCATCTCAAGCTCACATTCTCTGACGCACACACCTCCGCCCTTCCCTCCTGCTGCTCTCGGACTCTGATCGCAATAAAATATTGCAATAAAGAAACAGGTATATGTTATCATATTTTATCTGCTCTGCTCTTATTTATATGTTAGGGTTAGGATTTTTGTGTTTTTGACCGATCCTTGTGAAGGCATCAGGATGGCTGTGAGCCGGTCAGAGTCCGAGAGCAGCAGGAGGGAGGGGCGGAGGTGTGTGTGTGTGTGTGTGTGTGTGTGTGTGTGTGTGCGTGAGAGTATGTGAGCTGAAGATGATGATATTCATTCAGTGTTTTGTTCTGCCTGTTTTGAGTTAACGTGAACACAGGCGAAAGTTTGACCAGAGAATTAAAAACACTAATGTTCATGAATCAGCATCATCATCAGTGCAGCATTTGTACGGACGTTACATTTTACTTTACTCAAGTTGTGCGCAATTCTAGTTGTAATGGAAACACCGCAATTGTACTTTACGGAAACTTCAGAAATATTGCTTTAATTTTGCGAAAAAGTGTAATGGAAACCCAGCTTATGTCACAGTTAACCCCTTGAAATTTGCAACATACAGGTCTCAACACAAAGAAGATGCCCATTGTATCCAAATAATAGAGCCCAACCGATATGGGATTTTTGGGGCCGATACCGATACTGCGGGCAAAAAAAAGCCGATATCCAATATATCAACCAATAGCCAATATATCGGCTGATATATATAATATATAATAAATTCATTGATATACACAGGATATATACTGTATATAATCATAAATCATTATAATACCCATATGATTCAAGACAGAGACAGAACACTATTAAATTAAAACAAGGAACTTTAATTATAAAACTGTCAACATAAGAACTGTAGTGTAAACCAATGATAAATAAGAACAAGCTGTAAACACAACAATAAATAAAGAAGTCAAACTGTAAACACCTTTGATAAATAAGTCAAACTTTAAACACAGTAAATATAAAAAAAATTAAAAATGTAAACACACAATGAGCAACTTAAACGACCTTAAAACGCCGAATTATAGTCTTACATTAAATAATGGTGGATGTGTGAATTAACAGTAGCATTTATCTCTGTTTCTCTCACAAAAAAGCAACTAACACGACGTTAAAATGTCGTTTTAAAGTCTTTCATTCGATAATGATGGACAGAGGGGGTGGGCACTCAGGCAGTGTGCAGCCCAACACACAGACACACAGGGAAAGGAACGACAAGACCGGCAAGACCGATTAATCGGTCGGGCTCTACCAAATAATGCCGACTGATTCATCTTCTACACATTTGATTTAACAATTTGTTTTTGTTTTCATCTTAGATTACAAAATTGCAAAGTTGCATTGACTGAAAAGTACATTAGTCACAGGTTTGTTTGGTTTGGTTTGGGGGGGGTTGTATGTTTTTGGTTCGTTGTTGTTTTGTTTGTTTGGGTTGGTTTTTTTTTTTTTTTTTTTTGCAATGTTTCATTTTTACTCACCTGGCATAACCTCCTAATGCTATTCATTGCTGTCATGTCACCTGTGTATCCTTCAATATCAGAATCGTTAATTGGGTGTTTTGAATTAAGTCACCCATGGCAAATCAATTTTAGATGATGGATGAGATCTCACAAAATCCCAACACAGCACACTCACCGTTTCATACAAGGTGAAGAACAAGTAACAGGAGGTTATTTGTTGTATGTACATGAAGGCTACAATTGACTTAAAAGCTGTGGCCACAATTTTTATTTTTTGTTTGTTTGGGGTTTTTGTGCTTTTTTTAAATAGCTGGGTAAAAGAAATCTGTTTGCAGGAGTTAATGTTAGTGTGATTAATACTATTTATGAGTCATCTGCAGTCTTTCAGCAAAAGGCAAGCTTCAGCCCTGCAGGTAACCTTGGAGAGAAGGCGGAAAAACAGATGGATGAAAAGTATCTATATACCTCATCTATATTACCTACCCATAGGATAGTTACACTTTTCAGCACTCTGCTGCATGCTGTCTCATGCAGACCTGCATAAATCTATTGAACTTACTTCTGTGTACATATAACTTGCCAATACTGCTAGTTCTGACTCTGAAAAATTAATGTGTTTTTTATTCTGATTAAAGACGATCCTTTAAAAAGTTTTGAGTAAAGGTCTCTTATAGTCTAGTCAGGGCAATCTTTTAAATTTAGATCATGTAGACTGGAGGCGCTGAGTCAGGCACAAGATGCCCCGCCAGCAATTAATGATGATGTCCCTGTTCCCAGCCACGACCATGAATGATGAGAGTCCAGGTGAACTCTATTTCAGGTTTTAAAAGAAACGCTTGGCTGGAGTTGGAGCAGATGGAGACAGATCTCTTTACAAAGCTAACACACAAAAAAAGAAAGAATGAAAACTGAAAAAAAACCTCCCTGCAGTGATGAGTGGAATGAAAACCAACAGATAGTCAATTTGGACTGAGCACTTGCAAAGGAGTGTATTGTTATTATGATGGCGTCATTTTCATAGCTGATGTTTAACACTTCCTTTACACACCTGACAAACAAAGTCTTCCTCTCATTTCAGTGTTACTCATTTTTTACACCACATTTCAAAAAGCAGAGCACAACTTGTTGGTGCAGCTGCTCGCTCATAAAGGTTTTTGGCTTACAGTGTGGGGCAGTGAGGTGGAAAGACGTTTGAAAAGTGGGGTCCACTTTCTTTTAACCACTCTGTGACCTTTTTCTTCCATGTTGACTAAAGTAATAAAGGAACAAATTACTTTTCCCCGATCAGCTTGGTTGGCCTGTGTTCTGCTGAACCTACACAATACATCCTCCCATTCAGCTTTCACTGAGGTAGATTGCAAGATGGATGAGAGAATGGCACTGAAAGGAGGCGAACAGATGAGATGGAGGGAATGATGCAGGGATGAAGAAAATAAGATTACTCCTCTTGGGAGATAGAGTGAGAACATGATCCTCTCCCTCATTTAAAACCTCTTTCAAATCGCTCCTCATAGATATGCAAACTCTTATAGCCACACATATATAAATAGCCAACCCCCTACCACTAAACACACTCATGCTAATGCAGCCGTCCTTGCCCATCAAATATTTATTGAAATATAAACCCCCATAGCTGCTTTCCCAAACAAATCTACCATAACAAGCCTTCTCCTTCAATGATGCTATTCATCTCCACTTAAACATGTCTTCATTTGCCTGGTGATAGACAGTAATGACTTTCTCTAATACCCCGGGAACTGTTGCAATATCATCCTCTCTCTTTATCTGCCAAAACACACTCTCTCTATCCTGCATGTCAACAGTCATCACGACTGATCTGTCACTGATTTGCCCATTACCTCCTTCACTTTTGAGGAGGGAGCTGCTCAGTATTCATCATGAAATGTATTTAGGTTATGCTCCCAGTCTGCATTTTCACCATGATGATATTTTACTCCACGGTTGGATCTAGGCTAAGAAGGCTCATCTCGAGTTGCTGCTCTAGATGTGACACATTTTAAAGAGCCTCTTTGAGTATTTGGCTTATTACAAGATAAACCACACATGATTTGGCTTCACTCATAGCTATGATAGTGTTTTATTTCTAGGTGCACTTTTCCTTTAACAATTACATGGCTGACTTGCAGAGGGACTGCTTCCACCATTGTGACCAATTTTCCAAATGAACGTTGAATTGCCGTTTACACCGTTGAAAACAACAGTTATGAGCCACCAGAGGACATCTGACACACTTCTCCACCTTCTCCATCTAGTGTAAAACTGTGTGTGTGTTTGTGCTTGTGTTGGAGAGAGTGAATGAGACTAGGGGAACACAGTTGAGGCAGAGGTGCATGCCTAAGGCCACCTGAGCTCTAGATAAAGTAGGTTACCATGTCACACTAATCGCTCAAGTTCTAGCATCACACACATTTTGTCTGCAGTGATGCTTCCCACCTTATGGTTATTACACACAAGTTACCTCATAGTTCCTCATGCTGCTTATGTCACTGCTACGTATACGTTTACAATCTCTAGACGATTTCCTCTCTGCATTCTTTTACTTTTGTCCTTGTTGTTTTTTCTTTTATGTCTTTTTTTATCTTCTTTACTTCTTTTTCTGCATTCTAAAACCTCTTTTCCTAGACTTGTGCTTCATTTCAGCCCCCAGCAACCAAACAACCCAGTAAATTAAAAGACGGGTCTGGCTGCAGACCTCACATCTGCTGAAATTTGGGCTGGAAACAGAAACATTTCAATACAGAGTAACTTCTACTCTGTAAAAAAGTTCACATCATAAGAATTAGGAATGGGAGAAAAAAAAATAATGCATTTTTTTTTTAGCGCATTCAGTCCATTTACATTTAACTCCTTCATTTTAGTCTTTATTAAAGGCTGGGTTGAAAATAAATTGAGATGCTAGATCCTCTGAATAAATCTTAAAAACCAACTCACATGTGATGTGTATTTTGGGGGAAAATGTGGCTCCTGATATGGTCTGTAAACATCATCATCTTCATTCAACTTTTTCACTTGGCTTATTGATTAAAAAAATTAAACTAAAAGTCACAAATAACAGAACTATCAATGACCAAATCAACTGGAGTGTGTAAATAAGATACAGTATTGATCGTAGTATACATTAATGAGTAGAACAATAAACTAGAACTGACTTCCTGATTTTGTTTTCAGGTATACTGCTGCTACTCAGAACACAAGCATAGGACCAATGTAGATTTATAATGGTTATGATAAACTGTGATTGGAAAATGGTTTTATTCATTACAGGCCTGACAGTGGAGATTTAGGTCTGCAGGATAAGCATACCTGTCATTATTTGGATTTAAAAATAAGGGAAGTTTTCTAGCTCCTGCTGTGAGCTGTCTCACCAATGTTCGGTACTTCGGTGTGTGTTCATGTGGTGAAAATTTATATATTTGTCATATAATAAAGTACTTAATTTTTTCAGTTTAACACACATATTCTTACCTATAAAAGTACCTACTTTGGTACCCATCCCTAGTTCCACCTCGATATAAAGGGGTAAAATACTCTAGCTTCCCGCCCAAGACAGAAGACTTGACAGCTATAAGGGTAGGAGCTTGAGAGGTGAGGAGCTTGAGTGGTGAGGTCTGCAGACAGACTCTCTTGCAAGTAAATTACTGACAAAATTAATTCTGTGGAAGGGTCCCTCTATTCAAGTCTTTGCTTAAAGGTCCCATGCAAAAATCCCCCCCAAACCCCCTCCCTGCTGCTGCTCCAGCAGCCATCACTGCTTTATTTTTGGCTGTAAACAGCCACATAGTTCCATGCACAAGCTTCCCATCTCGGAAGAAGACAAGACTAAGTGGCTAGAGTTCATTTACCAAGGAAATGTGCCAGCTACACTCAGTAAAACTGTGCATGTGTGTGCTAGTTACTTCACGGCCAACTGCTTTTCCAACTTTGGACAGTACAACAGAGGGCTAGCAAATAGACTGGTCCTGAATCCAGGTGCATTACCAACCATCCGCTAACAAACTTGTGCTTTTCCTCAGTGCCCCCCCTGTCTCTGTGTTAGCTTCAGGATGCTAACTGTAGCTGCGGCGGTGTAGCTGTCGTTTTAGCCTGTAATGTTACGGTAAACCAGCTTCGCTGTTTTCTAAACAATGTGCACTCAGAGCTTGTGGCGCCACTCTCAGTGACACGGAAGAGCGTGGCGGTATCAGGTGTGGCTCATTTACATATGAAGGTCATGCCCACTAAATCAGACCGTTTTGAACATGTTACTACTATTTCACAAAGACATCAATGATCAATACTAAACTGCAAAAAAGGAGCATAATATGGGACCTTTAAGCTTTTTTTTCCAGAAAAAAAAGGCTTGTAATAAAATTCCCTTCCTTTTAACTTGTTTTGGAGTTTGTAAATTAAGCATTGTTATCAAAATAACTACAATCTTATCTTATAAGACCAGTTCCCAGTGACTTGTAAGGGCATCCACTGATACAGCGAACAAACGATATAATTCAGGTTGACTGGATGTCAGTGTTGTTATTCAAAAGCAGGAACAGATACTAGAGGACAGTTATGCATATATGCATTTCTCCCCTTTCCCCTATCACATGAACAATTTCCCCCTCACTTCTTTTTCTATTTTCCATCTGTATCTCAGCATATTTAAACCACTCTGGGTAATTGCTCTTTTGTGCAAATCCAACAAAAGCCTTCACATGCACAGCTCTGAATGTCTGTCAAGGTGCCTCAGCAAATAACTTTTTATTCAAATCAGAACTAATCTTTTTTTGGGTCTTATCGCTGCTGCTGCTGCTGCTGCTGCTGGTGATGATGATGATGATGATGATTTTACTCCTCACAGAAACATGTTGAACTTCAGATTCCTCATTGTTATATCTTTGCTGACTTTACAGCAGAGCAACATCTTTACAGTCTTGTGTTTTTATACCTGTAATCTGAAGAGAGGGAATGTAACTCTTCAGAGATATTTGTAATAACATATTTGTATAAAATCCTCTATTGGCAAAAAAGGATGCCGTGTTAATGACTTCATTTCAGAGGAAAAGAGAGCCATCTGCAGATAATTATCATGTTGTGTGGACTAATTACCTCTCCATATTTAATTGAGTGAGTAATTAAGAGAGGAAGATTGAGGCAATGATTGATTATAAAAAAAAGAGGATCTGCTGAGATTTCAACTATTCAGACATAGCAGTGAAATCCAGACGAGAAAGCTGAAACTCTCCAATTAAATGTTGCAAGTGACGTGCAATATGAGCTGTGTAAGCTTTAATGTAAATAAACCTGTTGACCTGTTAAAATCTGTGGAGAAACCCAAAAAGCGACTCTGAAAAAGGACCGCGCAAGCAGAAATCGAGAAGACAGAGAAAGCCTGACAGTGATAAACCGCACCATAGAGGCAAAGATCACAACAAGCATTAATCCAGAGAGAATGTAGAGAGTTTGTGTTGTGATTAATGATGAAGAGAGTGAAATAAATATTTAATCTTAATTAGACTGAAAAGAGAGAGAAGGAATAAAATCAGATTCAGTGTGCTAGATATGCAGATTCATGCACAGGAAGACAGCCATGCTTTTTGAAGTATTGTTTTCTTTCACTTTGTTAGCACTTTGTTAGCACCTACAAGATCTAACACTTGTGCCTGCAAGGAGAAAGCACATGAACAGAGGACAGACAAAAGGAGCATGAAAGGAGGCAGAGAAAACGGTGATGGATCAAAGCGGATGGTGATGGATGGTGATAATTGACACCTTTCACTGACCTTTGACCTCAGTCAATTACACATGATTCTCCTTCATTATCATGTTATTTAGAAAAAAAAGGAAAAAGCAGTGTATAGTGTGTATATTCTTGTTGCTAGGCGCCGTCCTGTTGGCTATGGCTGCCTTTTGCAGCAGCTCTCTCTTCTTTGTCTGTTTCTTGTAATTCTTTTGTCTCTTTTTCGTTATCTTTGTATTTGGAGTGGATCATTACTTTGTATGGCTCATTTGTTGGTCATCGACACCAAACTTTTTGTGGCTTCAGGGATATTTTTACTACTTTTCTCAGGTGTTTGTATGGAGATCCATCCATCCATCCATCCATTTTCTATACCGCTTATCCTGTTTAGGGTCGCGGGTGGCTGGAGCCTATCCCAGCAATCATTGGGCGAGAGGCAGGGTACACCCTGGACTGGTCGCCAGTCAATCGCAGGGCTGCCACATAGACAGACAACCATGCACGCACACAGTCACACCTAGGGACAATTTGGTGTGACCAATTAACCTGGTAAGCATGTTTTTGGACTGTGGGAGGAAGCCGGAGTACCCGGAGAGAACCCACGCATGCACGGGGAGAACATGCAAACTCCACACAGAAAGACCCACCGGCCGAGATGGGGATTTGAACCGGTGACCTTCTTGCTGTGAGGCTGCAGCGCTAACCGTTGCACCACCGTGCAGCCCTGTGTGGAGATCCTGCATGCACATTAGCAGCCTGTAGCATGTCAGTGCTAACTGGTGTAAGGCCCGATGTCTCCCCACAAGGTGAGGAGAAGGAGGTGAGGACGACGTGCTGGTTCTCAGGTGTGAGCTAAGAAGTGAAGACATGGACCTGTCCTTCCATCCATCTTTATTAGGAACATAAGATCTATCTCCAAAAAGATGGATGAGCTAGCTGTGCTAACCCAGCAACAGAGGGAATACCAGAGGGTAGAATAGCATCATGCTATTCACATACATGGCTAACGAAGCTAACATCAGACACCAACACCATGTTGGAAGAGCTTCACCTGCTGTGAGCAGACAGGATCTAGGAGACAGAGATGGAGCATGACTGAAGAAGCTCAGTCCTGGACCCTGCGTAGGTGGAGGCTGGCTGAACTGGAGAATGATGGACAAGCTGTCATCATCTATTTTCTTATGGACCTTTTTGCACTTTCTATATACTTTCTTACTTTTGTTTTCTTGATTGCTGCTGTGATTTCAATTTCATTGTACTTGTTACAATGTCAATAAAGTTCCATTCTATTCAATTCTATATGTTGTATTGTGCAGGCTGTAACCCCATAGCAGTTATTCACATTTATCCCATGCTTCAAAGTTGCTGCCTAAATCAGTTTTGATATATATTTATATATATATATATATATATATATATTTTTTTTTTTTTTTTTTTTAAGAAAAGTAAATCCAAATCATCACTTTAAAAAGCTTCATCTGAAAAGTAAGCAATCCATAACTGTGCAAGTCACTGTGTGAATGTGCCTCTTCTGTCACGCCTGGCACGCATACATTAACACGTAAATGGAGTTGTGCACACTCTCAGCTCTACATGCACCTGCTTGCATGTTGTGCCTGTGCGTCTGTACCTGTGTGTCCGTCTGAGATAAACTGTTTACCCTGAAATATGAAGCAATCTCAGCAGTAGGGCTATTTCATGCTTATCAAAGCCCAAGCACTGAGTGGAGGGGTGGGGGGGTTAAGAAGTGAGGGGAGAGACTCTGAAAGCCTATGTAACAGTAGAGTAATACAGCAGCCTGTGTATGGGAGTAATATAAAAGCTGTCATCGAGCAAGCAAGGAGAGATAACACCACCAATGGCACCTCGAGGAAGCACACTTTCAGCCAATCACTCCTTTGACACCTTCCCAGCTGCAGCTGCAATACTTACTGCAACAAGGTCAGTAAACGTGAGCTGAGGGAGATTTGTGGTGATGCCTGTGTGCACATGTTGGTTTGTGTGATTATACAGGTCCGGACCAGGGAAAATGTGCATCACTGAGATTTACAGTGCCATATGACTTTGAGCCTTTTTATTTAGATATATGAGAGATCAACAACATCCAAATAAGAATAGGGAGATGTGAAGAATATGACTCTCAGACAAACTCTTTACTCTACTCTTGGCTTTCTACATTTCAATGATCGAAGGCTTCAACAGCCCACTCATACAGAATATGTTCATAAAAATACAGAACATATTTGTAAACACTTACTAATTGGGCTGAACAGTATGCAAATGTCTCCCCTGTAGCATCAACTTTTCATTCAGGTTATTGAGTTCTGTTTTGCTGGTGCAATGCCTCTCTGCTTGATGTATGCCTTGCATCTCCATGTGGTCGTTTTGTAACGTCCAATGTCACAAGTCAGATCTACAGCTTGTACAAGCATCAATGAGTGTCAAAAACCGAATTGAAATGTTGAATTTTAGTCTCATGTTTTCTATAAACATTGGCAAAGTAATTCAGAAAATAAAGTTTTAAATTTAAACTGTGACTTTGAAATTAAATTCAACAAAACTCAGACTGCTTGAAATTACTGAATCTACTTAAAATTCAAAGTCCACAACCACATTCCTCAGTTCATTTTCAAATTTTCAAATTCCATCACAGTCTTCTGAAACACAACTCTGGTTGTGAAGGGAAAGTGTAGATACACAGCACTCTATTTGCCTTAATCAAAAAAACACAAATGACTACTTCCATAGCAATCAGCTATATTCCACTTTCACAAAAAGCAATGCAGCACAAAGTAATGCAATGCTACACTCAGTTTCTATTTTGGTCGGTGGTGGACTGGGACTGAAAAACAGCCCAGTACTTTGACTTGGGCCGGCCCACAACAACGGGAGTAGGGTCTGGAAAAGACTGGCTGCTCGCGAGAAGTCCTGAATTTCCCAACGGCCAGCCCGCCCCTGCAGATTACGCAATCTTCAAATCCTCCAACAACGCTGTCTGGCACTGTCCCCCGTTCGAGCATCATGATTGACAGGCCACTCTGCCACAGCCTGATCCACCCCGCCACCTCTCTCTCATGTTGCGGCCGCGGCCCACAGGCCCATCATCCGCGTACGCCAGTCCGCCCTTGATTTTGGTAAACTCAAACTTGTCTGTTTCCCCTTTGTGTCTCGACAAGAACCTGAACAAAGTTGGTTGGACTGTTTAGTTAAATGCTTCAAGATTTCAGACCTTGTTAGCTTCCTTAACTTACTAACCTTAACTAAAGAAACTTTGTATTTGAAAACAGCCCTTTTATTTAAAGTTAAAAACTAAAATAAATTCAATATAACTGTCAAGATACCCAAGAAGATTTTGAAAGAAAACTAGAATAAAGGAGGATCATATATTTATGATCTAAGACATAAGACCATCTGTCCGTAACATACACTAAACTAATTAATTAGGTCTATGTAATTGCAGCTTAAAGGTATAATTGGTAGTTTGATTTAGATACACTTTTTGTTATGCTGCCCGCCTCCTGCGCGTCCATTTCACTGGCGTGCACATGATTCAGTGCGCATGGCCAAGCTGAGAAGGACGGAGCAGCGCTGCAGAATGGCGGAGAAGCTACCTATACCTCGATTGCCCATTGCCGCTCCTCCAGCTAAACAGAGCAAGAAAAGAAAGACGGAGGTTTTCTTTTCTTGCGCTGTTCCCCTGCCTCTAACTACTGCCCCTCCCGCTCGACCTCGGGCCTGTCCCCTCTGACCCGATGAGGTACTTGGTTCTGGGCTGTAGTTCGGATCAGAGTCTAATAAACTCTAACCACAGGGGCTCTGACAAGCAAAAAAGAAAAAAAAACTGTGATATTTGGTGAGTCCTAGAGAAAATGTACATGTACTATTTGTATTATTGCTTTACTCCTGATATCATGTCACAGGTAAAAGTGGACGACTCTAGCATGACAAAAGCCACGTTTGTTTATTGTTTTTTTTTGCTTTACGTTTCAACGTTTTGGTGTTTCCTTACCTCTAAATGAGACATGACTCTACATAGTGCAAAACATAAAATGATGTGCTGAGTCCGTTTTTCAGACATTCACAATCATAGTTGCAAATCAGCGGCGTCCATGCATGTGAGCGGGGGCGTTGCTTTGAGGGAGCTCCAAGGGGAGGGGAGGAGGGGCTAGGAGGAGTCCTGATGAGATGCTACATTCAAATTCATGCTAGTTTTCAGGACTGCCAACCCTGCCTTTAAGTAGTCAGTTAGTTGATGTGGTAATATGAACCACATTCAGCTGAAAAATACGGAAAAATGTCTTATTCTAAAGTAATAAAAAGACAAATGATCTACTAATTAGGAAAGAAAATTTACTTCATTAGTATCTCAAACAATAGTCTTATTCCAAGAAACTTGACAAGCAAAAATTTTTAACCCAATTGCATTTTCCCCTTGAGATAACTTCAGTCTCTTTTTTCTGGACTTGTCAGGTGAGCCTGATTTTTTTTTTTAGTCAAAGAGGAAATTTTTTATGACTAAAATAAAAAAATCAAACAAAAATATTGTCATGTAAAACAATACAACATTTCTCACAGATACAACTGTTGATCTGATGAAGTTTGTGACTTCCATGTGGCCCATTTGCTTTCTAATAGGATCTGCTTTTGCCCTTGCATGCTATAATATTAAGGATATCAAATAAATGACACTCTCTATATGGAAAATAAATAAAGAACATATGTACGTAGAGCAATCTTGTTCAACACCCACAGTAAACAACATACCACCGGCAGGCATGATGGATCATTATGGATCTACAGCCACGTCCTCTTAGCTCTGTCAGAACAGGGTTTCTGTCTTGGTGGTCTCTGTTGTGTAAATAGAAACAAGCCTCTAGATTTTTCCTCCTGAGGCAAATTTACATTAACATAGGTACTCAAAATGCAAATTACCCATAATGTGCTCCATGCTTTCCGAGACAAACTGCCATGTATTTGTACACGTGTAATGGCACTTATTCACATGCACATACATTAATTTGTGTGTATGTGTGTACATCAGAGTGAGTGCAATCTGTTACTGCAGTTACAGAAGGGCAAGAGCAAGCACAACCCCACATGTGGCTTCAGTGACTCAGAGTGGCTGCGTAGGCAAAGATCCTCACATTTCAGGTCTGAATCACTCTTTCTGCCAAAGTCCCTGATCTGTTTGTTGTCAAGTGGCATCGCTTTTCAGCTGGTTTTCCAAAGCTGTGCAAAGCAAAGTATATCTGTGAAAGGACAAGCAATTTCCTCTGGCCAAGATCCATAACAGCACACAATCGTTCTCAGCAGCTGAGATTAAAAGGAAAAAAAACAGGACAGAATTACCTGACTCTCTGCCGTGAGAGAATCAAGCTCATATCCATCATCCAAACACGGCTCTGCTTTTTCATCACGATAATCAATGTCCTTGCAACTTTCAGAGGTGTTCAAGGGAATCCAGGTTATTTCAAACAGACGGTTAACAATGTCTTGGGGAGGATGAACTAGAAGCAAGTGGTAGTTGTTTTTAAAAGTGAGGCATTTTGGTTTCTGCACAGATTGATTTTTGTTTCTGAATAGTTCTCCGTGGGTATCACACATAAACTACACATCACACACTGTGGAGTGGGGTCTGATGGTAAAATGACAGTGATACAAGCTCAACGATGCTGAGCAGCATGGTTATGTTCTGAATTTGTTAATAATGCAAAACCCCAGCTGGATCTGGAACGATCTTCCCAGGCTCATGCATGCAGGACTTTTTGCTATTTGAGAGTGAAAGAAATCAATGTGTTCTCTATAGTGTGTAAGAACTGCAAGCTTTAGTCTTATTTCCCCAAACCTCGACTGTGGACTGAGATGACTCAGAGCCTTGAGGCAAAACAAAACAAACACCAAATGAGATTCTTAGAAGATCCCAGATTTTTCAGCAAAGACTGCACCCACACAGAGAGGGACTAACACACAAATAAACGTAAATGCACACAAACACACACTATACGCTATGAGGTAGTTGTAATATAACCCTGTATAAAGCAGTAGGAGAGTCTGCTCTATCATGATTGCTTTGGCTTTTCAGTTCTTGAATTGGATTTGCTTTCCAAAAAGTGTGAGGAGAGTATGATGCAAGAATTAGTGAATGGACAAACAAGAAAGAGTGAGTTGTTACATATTGACACAGGATAAAGGACTACCCTTTGAGCCTGTCTCTTTTATTATCGATATATTACCTAGTAACACGCAGTCTGAAATCTTCCCTCATAAAACATACCAACAAATGCTGCCCTGGTTAAAGTAAGTTCACATGCTGAAGTGTCCTTGAGCAGGACACTGACCCTCAAAATGTGCATGTGTACGATTGACATTAAATAATACTGATGGTCCCAACAGCAGCCTCTGCCACCATGTGTGGATGTGGTGTGGAGAATAGCTGTGTAAAAATACTTTGAGGGTCAGAAAGACCAGACTACATAAGTATAAGTCCATTTACCACCTGCTGAGACCAAGATTGCTAAAATCAAACTTGAGTAAAAATACCTGTTTGTGTGGGTTTGTTTATTTTGGGCTTCTGTTAAAGCAAATAAAACCCGATTTATTCTGGACATCAGCCGTCTGTGTGTGTTTATAAAGAGTATAGACTTTCATAAGAAACACTTTTCTATGCCTTTGTTATTGTTTTCCTTTGAGAAACTTTTCCAGCTTTAGAGCAGTCCAAACGCCACCATATTGATTCTGACCTAAGGACAAATCTCTGCTGGCTTTGTACTCAGAGAAGAGAGAGCGCTGCTGCTGAGTGACGGAGCAGGGTGGTACCAGCAGGAAGCAGAGAGAGGAGGAGAGAGATGGAAGGTTTTTGTAACCTGCATTTAGTCCATGGCTAAAAACATGAAATCTTCCTTGCTCATAAATTATGTCAGATTGATCATAGATTTAAGTTAATACACCTGCAGAAGTATAGCTCTTTAATTGCATAATTATAAGCTCTATGCAGTAACATTCTGGGCACTTAGAACCAAACTTTACACCAAGCTGTAGCACTAGCTCTCACCACATTGTCATTATCAAACTCTTCTAACAATTGCACACTTAGGGGTTCAGCTGACAGGTGGGCATGTTGCAGCAGTTTGTAAGGAGGCTGAAGATCCACCCCAAATCCACTTCTCTGTCTTTGTCAGAAATTGATTTCTCCTCAGAAACAAGTCGTTTACACCATTGAGATTATGTCCTTGGTTTGTACAGTCTGTAATTCAGACAGATAGAAAAGGCACCAAAAGCTGTTTGTGGTCTTATCTTATTTTCAGCACAGGTGCAAACATCACAAGTTCAATGTCTTTCTTCCTTTCACTTTTATTGTTGGAAAAAAAATATATTATTATTCAGAAAGTTGCATTCCTAAGAGAGGTTGTAAAGCAGAGTGTTGGTGCCAGAACCACTGTAAGTGGGCGACAGGCAAGGGGCGACATCCGGTAAGTAAAAATGAAGCCTATGCGGAAGTGCTAAAAGTCGCTGTTCGTTAAGAATCCGCTTGAAGCTGGCTGCAAAAAGACCGTAAGTCACATACACACCCAGCCATGAAAATGGACTTTTATGGCATTAAAAAGCATATTCACATCCCGGTTCAAAAAACAGCTTGGGTCTAAAACGCTGATTCCACTATTGGCACACACTGTACGGTGAGTGAATTTTTTCTTTCTCTGCGGTTTATAAGATATTAGGCTTGTTTGATTTTTTTCATTCAGAGGCACAACTAAGGGTTTGTGACCGCCGGGGGCCCTCAGGGTATGCTGAAATCCTGAGGTTGAATTCAATACCTTTTTAAGACTTTTTAAACAAACTCTCAGAAAGTCTTAAGACCTTATGTTGACTAAAGCTGTTGTCAGCAACCAATCTTTGACAATTGTAGTTTGCAGTCTAACATAAAATTAGGTAAGCTGAGATTTGACATTCCCATTACCACAACAAGTAACAGAAGTAATTTAAGGCCAAATTGCAGAAAAAAAACAATAATTTATTTCATCATTATCAAAATTTAGGACATGGGCCTGAGATTGTGTTATTTGATTTCCATCAGGGCTACATAAGGATGGCTACTAAACTACTGTACAAAAAGAGTTTGTTGTCATATTAGCCTTCGGGTATGTTGGGCTGCTAGCTATACATATAGCCCGCGCCTCACAAAATTACAACTTTGCTTGTTGTCACGTTTCAAACAACAGCGGTACGTAACTGTATTGATAAATACCTTATCTCGTCGCATTGTATCCAGTAAAAAGTTAATTTGAACAAAGAAAATTTGTTCCAAAACAAAGACATGCTGGTCTGTGATGAGTGTGTCGAGCAAAATGATCGCCCAATCACCAGGTGCAGTTATTTTTGAAGGTTCAGCCCCTGAAAACATTTACGAACCAGATGGACTATTTCCATTGTGGATAGATGGAACTGTCTGTCTGGCGTGTCACTTTAGTTTGTAACAGTCACAAGGAGGAAAATAATATTCATGGAAACTTTTGGAGTCAAAGCTTAATACCTCATAACATCACAATTAAGATTTTTTAATACTTTTCAAGGGCCTTCATTTTCCCACAATTGATTTATCAACTTTTAATACTTTTTAAGACCCCGCGGACACCCTGGCCGTGTAGCTGCTTGAAGAAAAACTCACAACCAGCGTCAAAGCAAATGTGGCAGCGTCTGCGAATTGGCTTTATTTCATGGTTTCGGGAACAGACAGGTGACATCACGGATGCTTTGTCCACGTTTTATATAATATAGAGATAGGTTTAGCGACCAGCGAAGAAGATGAGAAAGCTGCCCCTTCAGAGGAAAACTTCTGTTTTCCCTGAGGTGCATGTCTGTATTCCATTCATGCAAAAACTTGAAAAACCAAACAGATGTGTTGCCTCTTTTGTGCATCTTCCTCTATCTCTAACTGAGATTTTCTATCATTCAGTTTGTTTAAAGATTTGACTGGAATAAGTTTTGTGCGCATGACAGACACATCCTAGTTTTGCTCTGTTGCGCACACTCTGCACATTACTTCATTAAGTAATGAAGTCTTCTCAACTTCATTATCTTAAACTTTCTACTGAGGATTTCCGCCACTATTCAGCCTGGATGCCACTGTGCAGGGACGGACCTGTGGTATAACTATCCTGTGCCATGAGTGGAACTCCTGTGGATCTTTTGCACAGGACTGAGCTCTTAGGAGTCATGCTGATCTTCACTTCCACTAAGTGAACACGAGCAGCTGGTCGGACAATCTGCTGCATGGCAAAAACATGAAGAACTTGACTTTGCCTGGCCAAATTAGTCTCTGTTTAAATGTCTGTTCTGCTGGCAGGGTGTTAAAAGGTTTTTCTACATTTCTTTACTTTAAACTTCCACCCACATGAGAAATTTATGTTAAATTAAAATATAAGAATGGAACCAAAGATATCTACCCATACCAGACTCAGATATACGCTAATCCAGTTTTAACAGGAATTAGAGGGTTTTATAAACGTTCCTAACAACTGGATGGGGATTTTAAACTGCTGACAAATGAACATGCTCTTTTGCTGTAATTTAGCAGAGTACCCATGAATCTCTAAAGGTCCATCTTTTAATACAGACTGACTCCTCAGCTGCTTACAGTGATGACTCTGCATTGTGCCTGATAAAATGTATAAATTAGGAGCAGAGGCGGGGAAGTGTGCCAGGCCAAAGCCGTGAAATAAAACTCAGCAGAAATTCCTGTCTCAGGTCCAAAAATCTGTCTCTCTAATGTTGCCACCAGAGCAGCTTCACTCAGGTAGTAAAGAGGAACATGTGGCTGATTTGTTTCCCTAGCTCTGAGATTCACTGTCGTCTTCAGTGTGCAGCCAGGGACAGAAGGAGACGGACAAAATGAGACAGCAGCCATCCAAGAGACACTCTATCTAAATGTATTATAGGTTCAAATCCCTGGAGCAGCTTGGGAAGAGAGGAATGAAATAAGAGAAACCCTGGAGCATCGTAAATTGTACAAGAGGGAACAAATGTGTTTTAGGTTGCAGGCTTAGAGTGAAAATATCTTTTTCCTCTTTGTCTTCGCAGCTTCTTCTTTTCTATTTTGGGATATAATAAAATTAGCAATAACAAGACAAAACAAGGACAAGAAGAGAGCTTGTTATGTGGTTGATGAATCTGTCCATCAACTGCTCAACCTTACTCCTGCTGGGCCATTTAACAACCTTAATATAACTGTAATAGATAAATAAATATATAAATAGTAATAGCAACTGTAGTTGCTAGCATCGCCCTGTTGACTATGGCCACCTCCTGCAGCAGCTCTCTCTTCTCCGTCCGTTTCTTGTAATTTTTTCACCTCTTTTTTGTAATCTTTGTATTTAGAGTGGATCATTACTTTGTATGGCTCATTTGTTGGTCATAGACACCAAACTTTTTGTGGCTTCAGTGATATTTTTACTACTTTTTCTCCTGTGTTTGTCTGGAGATCCTACATGTAACCATGAACCATGGCTGCATTGTTTACATGTGAACTCAGCAGTTAGCAGCCTGTAGCATGTCAATGCTAACTGGTGTAGGGCTTGATGTCTTCCCACAAGGTGAGGAGAAGGAGGTGAGGATGACGTGCTGGTTCTCAGGTGTGAGCTAAAGTGACAGCATCGACTTGTCCTTCAATCCATTATTATTGGGAACATAAGATCCATTTCCAATAAGATGGATGACCTAGCCGTGCTAACCGAGGGAGGGGCAACAGAGGGAATACCTGAGGGCAGAGTAGCATCATGCTATTCACAGACATGGCTAACAGAGCTAACATTAGACACCAACGCCATGTTGGAAGAGCTTCACCTGCTGTGAGCAGACAGGATCCAGGAGACAGAGACTGAACAGACTGCTGAAGAAGCTCAGTCCTGGACCCTGTGGAGGTGGAGACTGGCTGAACTGGAGAATGATGGACAAGCTGTCATCATCTATTGTCTTATGGACTTTTTTGCACTTTCTATACACTTTCTTACTTTTGTTTTTATGATTGCTGCTGTGACTTCAATTTTGTTGTACTTTTTACAATGACAACAAAGTTCTATTCTATTCTATTCTATTCTATTCTATTCTATTCTGACCAGTGAAGGAGACTGATGCAAATGTGCACACAAAGAGACACATACTGAATGTTTTCAGACAGAAAAAGAGAAATATTCACAAACACTAAGAGAAGCATTAACTCAAATAGTTCCAAAAAGTTGCTAGGGTTTCAAATATTATGAGTCAGGAAAACACATCATGTTTCAGTCAAGCAGCAACATATAACCATGACAAATACAACAGTTGCTGATGTGTTAAAGACTGCAGTTCCTGGAGTGTCCACTAGATGTGTTCTGGAAGCAACACGAAACCAGTATCCATCTACTACCATAATCCATCATGTAGAGTGTTGAGGCTGTCATTTTGAGAGAAGCTAAGCAAAACAAAGGTTGTCTATACTTGAGGTCATTTGGACACAATGCTGCATTTAATGTCATGATATTTTTGCCACCTGTCTGCAATGCAAGTGTCCAGTAATGGAGGACAAAATAAGTTTACATTTTGCTGCAGGGTTGCATGTATTTGTTTGCGCCCCTCTTAAATTTGTTTATCTTACCTGATGGGAAAAAACACAAGGGCAGCCAGATCTTAAAAGAGCAGGAAGGAAAGAGAGAGGATGACCAAATCACTGCCAGGAATATGGGGTTTGTTCTGGCATTAAAAGTTACTGAAAGACATCAATTAAAGCGTGAAAAGATTTTTAAAACTCAATACACATCCGTTTGAGGAAAAAATCTGATACCTTAAGCAAAGATTAACATGTTTTTAGCCTGGTACTGAAACATTTTGGGCTGAGGAGCCAATTTTGCTATCAGCACACACTGTATGAGGGATGACTCAGATTTTCCACCATGGTGTCCACAGATAATAGGCTTCAAAACTCTTCTACAGAAAGCAATGGATGACATCACTGAGGCATCCATCTTTGGTTTAAGTTAGTGTATGACATGTTTCAAGGAAAATAGCTCCAAGACCTTATAAAAATCTTTCATTGCCTATTCTTTGCTTGCATTTGGCTCCTCTGAATTTAATGTAAGCTTTGTGAGGTTCTGTAAAACCAATCCTCTCATTACCTGAGTATTTTCAGGAAAGCAAACAGTTGACCTCAGAGTTTATTTTCTGTATATTTTATGCATACATGAATAGTAACAGAGTGAGAGCTAGAGCTGACTACCCAAGCTATACATGGACCAAAGCATCATAACACTTAATGTACATTAGGGAATTGTTTGGTGCAAAGGCTTCATATGCCACTCCATAGGGACTCCGTGTTATTCTAGTCAGTGCATAATAGAACAATGGGGAGAGACACAATGAAACCACCTGACATTACCTCCCATTCAAGTGGTCTAATGAATGCAGCTTATAGTAAGGAAGCATCATAGCTCCTATCTGACAATGAGTCCAGGCTTTCATTAATTATTCATACAGGATAATCATTTCTTTCATCTACTGGGTCATGGCAACTACATGAGAGGAGCATTGTTTAAGACTAGTATGTTATCACATGAATGGATGGAGGGATCCATGAGAAAAGTCTCAATTCAGCACAGTCATTAACATTCAACACATGAAAGATTTCACTGGAAAAAAGATTTCACTGAGGGAAAATATCAAATGAAGTAAAGGTAATGTATGCCTGAGAGTCAAGCTAATTAGTCGAAAATTCAAATTGCCTATAGGAAGAAAACTTCGACCTATATTGCTTAATGTTTCTGCATATGAGAAATCATCAAGAAAAACTCAACACAACCCACGTACAAAAAGTATGTACTGCTGCGTCTAAAAGTGTGAGGTAGGAGCCGAGCTCGCCTTGGAGAGGTATGACCTTGTGCAGTCACAAACTGAGAGTTGAATACACTAATGGAAACAGCCTAGAGAATAACAGAACCTGTGAGTGGATGACAAGCTCGTGAATGGATAAAAGTAAAACCACAGGAACTAGCTTCACACCATGAATTCTTACTGTAAGACACAATAAGGATTAAATGAGCATACATTTCAACTGTGCTGGTGATTTGTTTATACTCACATTCACCTGGTTCATTAAGTCATTATATCACTGCAGTGACTTAGTGAAGCAAAGACAGTGTTTTTAACTGTTCAGCAGCCCTTTAAGTAAAGGGTCTGGAGCTTGTAACAAAAATTCACGATGATTTGCAACATTAGTTTTGATATTTTCATATTTTCATATTTAGAATGATTTCTTCAGACTATTGAAAATGGGTGAGTGTTTTGCATATTGTCTGAGTTCTCCATAAGAGAAATGTTGAAAGTGCTAGAATTTTGTATTGTTATTGTGGGCAGTATTAATTCAATGAGGCTCATCGAGACAGGTTGCTTCATACTTCTGTTCATTTTTGTGGTTTTGCATTGAGGTTACTTGTTTTTCTGTTTTGATCAATAATACCTTAGTTTTAAAAAAGCAGCTTCAGGTACACTGTAAAGTTACAGGTGTAATCTTTGAGCATAACCATTAAATGTTTGGCCCCTCCATGTTGTTTTTGAACTTACAACTGATCTTGAAATGTCAGTTTTTTTCCAATCCCTCAAAGAAACTGTACAACCTGTAAAGTAAAAGATGCTAACATGGCCAATAGTACTTTATCTCACGTGGTCTTAGCTTTCAGGTCCATTTTTACTGCTCACTGAACGTAGATATTTGAAAGGAAGATGAGTGGCATGCTGCTGACCAGTCTTTGCCCTTTCCTTCCTTTTTTTTCTATAGGACCCTAATAACAGCCTGCACCAGCATTCTCATTCAATACCAGGAAAAACAACTTCTACAGGGCTGCATGGCCATACAGTCGTATTAATACAGGAAGGAGTTGGTACAATCCAGGGGTGGCCAACTAGTCAGAGACCAAGAGCCACATCACACACACACTTCCTCTCACACATTAACGAAAAGACATAAGATGAAGATCAAAAGATTTCCAAATTTTGAAGTGACATTTATTGCGTTTGTAAGTGTGTCTCAGTTCGTACCAAGAGCCGTGTCAAAGACAAATTTTTGTTTTTACTGCAGAAGAGACAAAGTTTCATCCATCTGTCTATCTAGATAGCTACGAGCACATGTGCGATGTAGAGAAAAGAAACTGAACTATCAATCTTATCACCCAAGTATTGATCAATACTGATCACAACATCAATATATTAATAATTTAGATTGATTGGTACACCACTACTCATAACAATAATGAATGGATCAAAGAGCCGCACACCGAAAGACAAAAAGCCGCATGTAGCTCGCGAGCCGAGGGTTGGCCACCCCTAGTATAATCAAATTCACTCACACTAAAGCACAGGTGTTTGCACAGCAGAGTACAGAGGCAGGAGCAGCTGCAGTACATTGAGAAAGAAAAGCAGTTTTTACTTTTATTTCTCAAGGAATAAAAAAGTAAGAACATCAGGGCTCGGCTTAGGAGCTCCAAATGTGTGATGTTGGTGTGCCCTTGGTGTATAATTAGTTCTTTATGCCAGCCTTTATTAAATAAGAGGAAGGAAACAACTTCTTTTGTATTAAGGCGTTAGCATGATTGCAGGTAATTACATCATGCCTTGCCTCAATGCTTATCCATTAAAAAAAGTATGAAAAATTAAATAAATAAAAGGCTAATTTAAGCCTTGCCTTCTCTACAGACTTTCTAACACTGTTACTGCTGACGACATAACATAAGCAGTTTAGCAATGTGTCATTAATATTAAAGGCGAGTATACGTTCAGTCTGATAGGCTGTAAATGTGTTCAGGGGCCTTTGATCATGTGTAGGGCTGTAAATAAACACTCATAACCACTCACACATGAACCTGAACAGATACGACCACTGCTGAGACTGAATTAAGCGAAAGAACCTTGTGAGATAAGCGCATTTATATCTTTCATAACATACCAGAGTGTCGAGGGACACACGTCCCCGCAGCAGAGCGCACATTAAATTGAATCCACAGAGCACATGGGATGTGAAGAAATGACAGAGCCAGCAGTTTTCCTAGTTGATACTACGTGTGTTGGGGAGCTGGAATGTGTGGGACACAGTCAAGAAATTGCATGGAGCTCAACAAAAAGAATTGCAATAGATTTTCACTAAGTTGCTGTTTTATAGAATTCTCTGCCAACACACAAACACAGACTCACTCCTGCAACAAGCTCTTGGGTAAACACACATTCACTTATACTGAGCCAGAAGTACACACAGTTAAAATGAGCAGTGTAATAAATGTCATCAAACCACTGCGGACTATAAAAGTATAAGATACTAGCCGCTCTCCCAGAGGATAGACAAGCCCTACTGACTCTCATCATCTCATTATCATCAATTATTGCTCTTTTATGGCTGCTCCGACTGTTTATAGAGCTAATAAATGACACTTAAAGTTTATGTAAAATCAGCTACCTTTCTTAGGATAGTTTTCCAGTAATCATATAAAGCTGAGTGTTGTCAGGGGTAATGAAGGCTCTATAAATTGCTGCATAACACTACAGGGAGGGGTTGAGAGTGTTTGTGGGTTTCCATGAGGGGAACAGCAGCTGCAGCATTTCTAAGAACAGGAGGTGGCAAAGTTCAAACTCACAGTGCGTTTACACATAAAGGCACATTCCCTTTTTTTACTTCACTAAATCTCTAACAGCAAGTCACTGATGACAACATGAGTATCAAAAACAAAGCAGGTTGCAAAGTGTGTTCTTTTACTGTTTGCTTGTGTAAAGCATCCGTCAGACTTTTGAAAAGATAGTCCCCAACTATATATTGCAATTTTGTTGCACTTTTTGCAATGACAAATAAAGTTCTATCCTATATTCTGCACGTTAGTGTACCCATTAACAACTTGTAATAACTTGTAATACTGTATAATACAACACAATAAGGCAAGGCTCTGCAGCCTGCAGCTCTTTGACTCATTTGAAGTGGCTCCTAGTAGCTTTAAAAAAAGATATTGAAATCAAGGATTTTGGTTTTCTTACAAAAGGTGTTGATTATTAGAGACACTGTCATTAAATAAAATCATCTATTGACTTTTGATTGAGCTAAATATTCATTACATCTTGCAATAAGCCTGCCACCGCTCTACTTCACCTCCTATGACATCAGCAGCCCACGGCCTTTTACCTGTAGCTAACCTCCAGTTTTACACCCCTGGTAAGATAACTAAATCTACAAAAAGACAAATCTGGAGGAAAGTATAGATTTTATCTCTGTGTGGATGGATCATTCAACTGCCAATGTGGCTTTTAGATGCTCGATTTGTGGCAAGGCACTATCAAACAACAGGAATTGATGAGTTGAGCAATTTTATCAATATATGTTATCAAAATGAAGAACTATTACATTTCTTTAAAATTTTTGTTGATTTACAAAATGTATTTTTGAAATTTTCATAATTGTTTTGAAAATTTAGTAAATTTTAGAAATTCCATAATTGTTCACAATTTTTGCAAATTTTTCCAATTTAAACTTTTTTTACATTTTCTTGCAAATGTATTAAATTTAGATTTTAAAAAAATCTGCTAATTTTCAAATTCCATATGTTTTTAAAACATTTTGCAGATATTGTTATTTCTGAATTTTTCCATTGTTTTTTATATATCTTTTTTTATTTTTGAATCTGTTTACATTTATTTATTTATTTATTTATTTAATTTTGTCAGATTTGATAAGAATAAAAAACTAAGACATCACATGTACAATTTCATAAATTCAAAAACCTCTTTGTTTAGATAATTATTCACAAAATTCCAACTATGCATAGAATTTTATACAATTTATAGTCTGTATTGTGAGAAAAAGTAGATGTTGTGGCTCTGGAACAACTTTAATCCAGGTGAGCTCTGGCAAAGTGGCTCTTATGAAAATAAAGGTTGCAGATCCATCAGCAGCAGCTACATCAGCCCCATGTGTCTCCCGGCTGCGTGACAACTTAATCCCTTCAGGGATCAACAAATGTCTTCAGCTCTTTGATTTAATTGTAATCTAAATAAAGGTTAATGGAACTAATTGAATCTTAAATGAGAAACAACAACATGACCTTTGAAACACTATAGTATTAAAGATTAAGACACTTACTTCTTGGTGCACCAGACAGTCATACACAGCCAGAACATATCTGTATGTCTCTGTAGCTCTAACACTGATGCAGTGAGCCATGACAAAATCAGGCAGCAAACACCACAAAGAAAGATCTCTTTTATCTTCATTTTTTCTTATTGAACATTTCTCTTTCTAAACCGACACGAGAATACATGAGCTGTCAATCTAGCATGTAAGCTGTGAATCAGCTCATGTGGACCAAACTCAGTAAACCTTGCAGGATCCTTCCATCCTGCATTATTCACAACACAGCACCACTGCTCACTCGGCCGTGCACCACACTGCAGCACCCTGACTCTGTCCGACTACAGGAAATGCTGTATTGCTTGCTGTCACCCTAAAAGAGTCTCTTCTCCTATGTCTGTTGTTTCTCTTACATAAACTCTTTTCAGGTTGTGTATCACAGGAAAACATTTACTAATAAGCACACTCTCTCACAATGGATTAAGTAAAGTAAGGAAAGTTAAGAGGATGAAAGATTATTCTTAATCTCATCATAGATCTAGGAAGATCTGCAGGGATTTTACTCAAAGAAAGGTTTCACTAGGTAAAAGTTTAGAGCTATCTTGATTGTTTAAGGTTCATTTTTCTAGTTTTAACTCTACAACTTAGAGGTGTACAACTTATTTCATCCAAATTAATTTGCGCCATTTGCTAATACCACATCATCTTCTGAGTCAATGTTTTATACAACAAAAGACAAGGGCCATGTTCAGTATTAAAAAGTTTAGTTTTGAGATTTAAGTATTTCTGTCATAAATAAAATAGTAATAAAAAAGACATCCATTTATTAGAACAAGGGTCTTCAACCTGTGGCTCTGGAGCCTCATGTGGCTCTTTGACTCCTTTGCAGTGGCTCCTTGTAACTTTGAAAGATTATTAAGATGTTAAAAAAAAAAAGTTATTACAGACAGTATTAATGATTGAATACACTGACACTAAATAAAATCATGCAATATTTTTTGATAACTAAATTTGCATCCTATTGTGCAATAAAGCTTTTAACTTAAAAAAAGCATTTTATTTTACATTTTAAATTCAGAAAAAAAAAATTCTGAAGATTTTTGTAATGTTTTTTTTAAACTTGCAGATTATTTGAATTATTTTTTAAAAAACTAAATATGCATCCTTTTGTGCAATAAAGCTTTCAATTAAAAAAAATAGCACTTTTTTAAAAACATTTTTCAATTTAGAAGAAAACAAAATTTTCTAAAGATGTTTGTAAAAAAAAAAATTAAGATTGCAATTTATTTGAATTCCATTTCTTTGAAAAATTCAATTTTTACAATTTTTTGAAAATTTGGCTTATTTTTGAAATTACTGTATTTTTATGCAACTGAATGAAATTTTGCCAAATTTACTACAATTCAAAATTTAGGGAATTTTTGCACACTTTTTTAAATGGATTTCTTGAAACTTCAAAAGTCTTGAAAATTTTTGCAAATCTGTTAAAAAAAAAAAGACATCATATGAACAATTTTATACACACAAAAAAAACTTCTTGTTTACAAAATTCTCAACTAGAATTCAATATGTTTAGAATTTTGTCCACTTTTTTTTCTTCACTGTGAAAATAAAGTCGATTTTGTGACTCCTGAATGACTTTAATCCACGTGAGCTCAGGTAAAATGGCTCCTATGACAGTAAAGGTTGCAGACCCCTGTATTAGAACAAAGTAAAAAAAAATACAGTTAACTTAAATCTTGTAAATATATGACATTTGCCAACTTAACCTTTAAAAATGTTGTTTTAAAATTTTGTTTACTGGTCATTTGGCGTCTGCATCAGCAGTCTGACTTTGGCCATTGATGAACTTTATTGTTGCAAATCTAATGTCCTCGAACATTAAAAGAATGAAGGTCTTTCCTCCCTCTTATATGTAAACTGAGCTTGTTAGGATACAGTTAACTTGACTTTCTAACTGAGTCAATATTCTAGACAAGTTGGATGAACAAGTGTTTATGTCTGATTGTCTTATTAGACTTAAAATGAGTAACAATCACCTGAAAAGTAAAGTAAATTCTCCCATTTGAATACACTAAAAGACAAAAATGAAGCCAGAATTGCTTGTTAAGATAAAAACAAATTAATAACAGATAAAGATAAATTTAACAAGAAGATTTTTCTTCTTTCTTTGCAGGTTGTTTTACTCTTACAAGCAACTCAGGCATCATTTTTTGTCTTTTAATATCTTTTTTTAATATCTTTTGTCTATTAATATAACTTTGATGGACTTGTGGTCAGTCAATTTGAATTGTCTAGTTACACAATTTCTATGAAAAAAAAAACAAAACACTTGCTTTGATTTCAGGTGCCACGGTGTAATTTGCATCACAGTTATTCATCACCTTTGGTTAAATTCACGTTATTTTCACTTCTCTCACTGTATCTGCACCTGCTGCTTTTCTTTGGCAGCAAGTTTCAGGCTGTAAACAAGGCGTATAATGTGAATCATTTATGTAAACAAAGGTTCCCTCAGAGTATTTCTGCCAGGTGTTGATGGAATAATTTATTTGCTTCTCAAGGAGTATGTGTAATATCTTAGTCTTTAGTTTGGAAGTGCTTGCTCAGTGTCAAGTACTGATAAATACAGTGCTGGCTGTGCACCCCAAATTCCCTCTTTTTCAAGCAAACTTGGTTCATTAAAATGTAATCTCTACTGGGTCTCTGTTGACCTCTTTGCCTCAGTTCCTCACCCAAAATTAGGAGCAATTTCTAAACTACACTCCAGCAGTAGAACTCCCACTCCACTACACATGCTGATAACTGTGAAAAACAGGAAGAAAAAGGGTGAAAAATGAGGAGATGGGGTAATTACAGAGGAACTCGGGTAGAAAGGAAAGAGGTCATTCACTAAAGCTACAATTAGCAAAGTGTAAGGGTGTGTTGCTATGCAGATGTATGCAGACCAAAATGAACATGTCCTCTAAGGGAAACTGCACACACCTCATAAACTCATGATATCAAGCAGAAGTGAATGAGGGTGGGGGAGGGGTGGACAGATGCAGAAGGCATACAGAACACAACTGTTATTCTTTTAGCGTACCACATTCAAATGACAACAGAAGCATTTTGAGCTATTACACATCTGCATAAAGAAAAGAATAGAAGCCGACTCTTCTTCCTCAAACCATTGCAGCATTTCATGAAAACTCTGATATTTCAATTTTTATGGTGATTGGAGTTTGTAAATAAAATGCCATGGCCCTGTGGGACAAAAATCATTTATTCTGTCCTTTCCTATAAACAAAACAATGATGGATGGTTTCACAAACACAGAGCTTCAACTCTGGGAGCAATTTGATGAGTTTGAGAAAATGAAAACCCTTTGGTTGAGGTTGAATGAACACTGTGGACTGTGGTTGAATTTTAATGAAGTACAACATCCATGCTTACTGCTTCTATGAGATTGAGTGCGTTTGATTTTAGAGGGAAAAGAAAATCTGGTCCTTCTAATAGATGCACAAACACAACCAAAACATTGCTTTCAGTTGCAATGAAAGTAAAAGTGATAAACTGAGCAGTGTTAAGTCAAGTCAAGCTTGGCCCATTGAAAGGAAAGAAGCAATGAATGAACTCCACCAAACCATCAGCGAACAACATACAGCTCACCCAGACAGATTTCTCATCACAGCTGTAGATTTCCAACCTTCTGACCACACAGATCTCACACAACCACACAGAAGTCCACAGCCCCACCCCCACGGGGAGTGAACAGGCTGTGTGTCTGGCTCCAGCCAGCATGAAGAAGACCCTCTCCAGGATCAACCCACGCAAGGCAACTGGACCAGACAACAACCTGGTTGAGCTGACAGATGTCCTCACTGACATCTTCAACATCTCCCTGAGCCAAGCTGTTGACCTCAAGGTCGCTTCAAAGCTGCAACAATAATATTACAGTCCCAAAGAACTCCCACCCATCCAGGCACAGCGACTATCGGTCCATAGCACTGACCACTACCATCATGTAGTGCAGGGGTGGCCAACCCGTGGCTCGCGAGCCGCATGTGGCTCTTTACCTTTTAGGGTGCGGCTCCTTGATCAATTTATTAAAAAAAATGTAGGTATTTATATATTATTAAAAGTAGTGGAAGGACGATAAATCAAAAATACAAATATATTGATGCCAACGTTGGGACCAGTATTGATGAATACTTGGGTGATGAGATTGAAACTTAAGTTTCAGTTTCTCTTCTCCACATGTGCTCCTCTCAATCACTCATGTGCTTGTAGCCATCTATTTAGATAGATAGATAGATAGATAGATAGATAGATAGATAGATAGATAGATAGATAGATAGATAGATAGATAGATAGATAGATAGATAGATAGATAGATAGATGGAACTTTGTCTCTTCTGCAGTAAAACAGAAATTTGTCTTTGACACGTTCAAGGCTTCAAGTACAAATTTAAACACACAACACAATAAATCTCATTTTGAAAATTGGAAAATGTTTTGATTTTCATTTTATGTCAATTCGTTTATGTGTGAGAGGAAGTGCATTTTTAAGACCACGTGTGATGCGGCTCTTTGTAGTACCACAGTCATTTTTGTGGCTCTTGGTCTCTGACTGGTTGGCCACCCCTGATGTGGTGCTTCAAGCAGCTGGTCATGGCAAAATCAAATCCATCCTGCCTCTGTACCACGAACCTTTTATAAGGGTCAAAAGTAACGCTGTGAGAGTCGGCCTCAAATCCCCAAACCACCGCACATGGCACAGGAGCCCCACAAGGATGTGTGCTCAGCCCACTTCTTTTCCCCTTACTAACCCACGACTGTCTCCCTACCTCCAGCTTCAACCACATTGTCAAGTTTGCGAAAGATGCAATGATGGCGGGCCTCATCACTGACAACAATGAGACCAACTTCAGGGAGGAAGCACTGGTCCTGAGGTGCAACGACAACAACGTATTCTTCAGCGTGGGGAAAACCAAAGATATTGTTGTTGACTTCAGGAAAGGACATGCACAGCATCCCCCACTGACCATCAACAGAGCTGCTGTGTAGAGTGTGAGCAGTACCAAGTTCCTGGAATTGCACATGTTGAATGACCTCTCCTGGTCTAACAACTATATCCCAGGCCAAGACAGTCTAAAGACGTCTCTTCATACTCCACAAAATGAGGGAAACACGAGTCCCACCCCCCATCATGTGCACATAGCCATCGGCACTCCTCTCCCCTCCTCTACAGACATATTCAACACCTGCCTTACCAGTAGAGCCATTGGCATCACTGTTGACGCCAGGCGATGTTACAGGCAAGGAATAGTTCATGTTTAGACACACATGCACTGATGCACATACTGGTACATACAGACAGGAGAGAGGATGATGAAAACAGTGTGAGTCAGCATGTCATAGCTCAAACCTAATGAGGTTTAAAGTCTGCTGAGCTGTAGATTCCAGTTGCAGCCACAAATGTGAAGCCAAGAAAGTTGAAACATGAACCTGATGTTTTACTATTACAGTTATGACTTGATGGAGTAATTAAATTGTCTGCAATCACCGTTAAGACTAAGTTTCCACATTAGCTTCAGCTCTCTTCTCTGATGATGGCTGGACAGGATCAATGAGAGGATCCACACTTTCCTTAGATTAGGAGCTCTAATAGGCATTCAAAGTTATACCCATTTCCTTTAATGGACAGGTACCAAGGAGTACTTTGAAGTGCTGCAGCAGGTTTAAAGTTACAGCTGCATAATGAGGTCGAACCCCTCATTTTCACGGTTATTCCAAGGGTTACTTTTCCAGGCTTTTCTTGAAAAGATTTAATTTAGTCAGCTTTATGTTGATCAAACAGCAGATTTGAAGAAAAGGAAAAGAAGAGAAAATCCATCTCATTCAGATTAAAGAATTAGCTGAGGGAGGCTGCCTCACCCGGTTTGATTAAATATTCCTCCTCCCTGTTCCTGATGCAGAGCTGTTTCATCCACCACACCCTGACTAAGTCCAGGCAGTGTTTAACACACAGATCACATGCTACACACTTACTCTTACTTCTTTCAACCTCTTGCAAAAGTCTGTTTTAACTGTTTTGCCAATGCTCATCTGTGTCCAGAGGACATACTCCTCTTGGACCGTTAAAGGTTGTTGAAGTGCACACCTCATTTATAGAGTCCCTGCTGCAGCAGTGGCTGGATCAACTCCTGGCCATGGTCCTCAGCTGCATGTCCTCAACCACTTTCTACCCCACCACAAACTGACTATCTTCTGCTGTCCAATCTTTTAGAGATTAAAAAAAAAGAAAACTATCTTATAAGCACTAAAATACCAAAACTTAAAGATGGGGTATTATGCTTTCCTATATTTTAAACATAGTTATAGAATAACAATGTTGATGCACAAGCTTAACATAAGCAATTTATTTTCAAAAATTACCTATTTATAAATTGTAGAAATGCCTGAATCTGTCTAAAACTGTCCAAAACAGTACATTCAGGTAGTAGCAAAAGATCTTCAGGAGACTTGCTAAAATGATGAGGTCATTAAATAGGGATCTCCTGACGTGTTCATGACATGTTGGAGGGGTAGGCCACCAAGATATGACCATTAGCTTTGCCCCTGATAGGCCTTCAGAGGTCAGACCAATCAGAGGACAGGGGGTTTGTGGTGCAGGGAGCCTTAAAGAAACAGCAGCTAAAACCTGTTTCAAGAAGAGGCTGAGAACAGGGATCTCTAAAACCCTCGTTATGAGAAAAATAGTTTTTTTGTTGTTTTTTTTTTAAAGCTGTAAATCATGTAAAGCAGAGGGACAGTACAAAGCCAAAACAGTACAATGCCCCTTCTTTAAATACTGTCTAAATGGATGCGTTTTAACTTACTTGTGATCTACATATTATTAACAAAAAAATAAAAATCTTTAACTGCTTAACCAATTTTCATGATTGTGATTAATTTCTTGATTTAAGACATCTGAACTGATCACAAGCTTTATAGTAAAATTTAACTCAATAAAGTCAAAGGAGACAACAGAATCACAAGTCCTTTTGATTTTTCCCTTTATTTATAAATCTCCAGATATGTACTCACATTTTTACCAACTTTTCATTCTGTCGATAATTTTTGTAACTTTCACTTTCCCAGACTAATTAGAAGTCCTCTTCTGTCCATTTCATTTCAAAGAACCTACATGGTTCAGTATTTCTAAGACAATTAAGACCAACTCTACTGCACAATAATGCCACACAAAAAAAAAACCTCCACTGAGTCAAACCACACGCAGAGACAAGCCCACACGACAGAGCATATTGTACTTGCACTTGCAGTTTCTCCAGTCAGTCACATCTCCATGGAAACTGAAGTCAATTATATGGCCTTCATATGGATACAGACATAGAAACACAGAAAGTCCTTCTCCCCCACAACTCTGCCATGCACATACAGGCAGAATAAAGTAGGAGCACTTTTGTTTTTCGGCTCATACCTCATAAACATGGATAATAAGGACAGTCTTCTCCTTTTGTTGTGCTGAATGTTCAGAGTCATATCAGAACTGAAGGTTACGCTCCTTTCATTCCCTGGATACATATTTCAGCCATCATCTAGAAGCTGCTGCTGCAGCAACCAGCTCATGACAAAGTTTGATAACTGTGTTGACTGGTTTGCAGAGCACTGCTGCAGGAAACTGAACCTTTAACAGCATTTCATCCTTTTTTCAGTCATCCAGACATTTCCACACAATTTGACAAATTTCACTGCTGTTTTCTAAGAGTTCAGACACCTGCCCTGTAATTGCTTTTAGTATTTTCAGAATTCAGACACAGCTGATTGATTAAATTATGAGCTGTTCAATTAAGTGAGTCAATCAATAAACAACAGCCATGACTTCTTTTTTTAAGCTCATCCTGAAAATGCGAATACAAACAATGAATAGGCACAGTTAGCAATGACTGTTTTTCGTCTCAAGCTTATCGCCTAAATATGAGGCATTTAAGGGGTATTTTGCAAAGAAAGTTGAGTGACGGAACATTTTGAGGGGAATATGTTGTTTTCAAACTCTTTCATGTCCTGTATAAGAATATGACCCCTGCCATGTTCCCGTTTCTTGACAGCCTGCCCCCTGTTCCACCTGCCTGCTCCTCACCTTTGTTTACAGACAGATGACAGATGACTTGTTGAAGAACAGTGCCTCAAACATCTTACATGACAGATGATTGACTGCGTGCAACAGACTGTCTCTGAGTCCTACATCTCTGTGTGCAGAGGTTTTGTGGTTTTACCATATACTGTATAAAACATGGGCATGGTCTCCACCACGTCACCTGTCTGTTCCTGATACAATGAAATAAAGCCAATCTGCGGACGCAGCCACATTTAGCATTATGTGACTTTGAGCTTCCTTTCTAACAGCTATGGGGTGCCGGTCAGTCATGTGAGCTGAGCTGGGTCTCTGATTGTACAATCAAACGATCCCAATATCTTCTTAAACTAAAAAGTTCACCCCGAACATTGTGTGCTGATAGCAATTTGGGGTTTTAGACCCAAGCCATTTTTTTATCCAGGCTGCAAATATGCGTTTTAATGCCATAAAAGTCTTTTTTTTGGCTTGGTGTGTATATGACTTCCAGTCTTTCTGCAGCCAGCCTCAAGTGGAACCTTAAAGAAAAGCAACTTTTAGCATATTCCACTTGAGGCTTGACTGGATGTTGCCCCTTGGGTTTTACAGACGTTCTTTCAATGAAGGTCAATTAAAATGCCAGCACACTGCAGATCTGTATCATTTCAGAATTTAAAAAAAATTGAGCTGTAAAATATTAGATTATAAGCAAGATTTTTTCCACATTTTCAAGTCAAAAGTCACATTATTTAAATGCATCTTTTGACTGAGTGACTCATATCCCTTCAAGGAATCAAGAGGCTTAAAACACAGACTTTTTCTCTTTAATCACAGAGTTAACTTCACAACAACATCATTTTGTTGTTTTGTTTTTGATTGACTAACAAAATTATTCAAACTTTCTCAGCTCTTCTTCACAGAGACACGTCTAATGGTAAAGTGCACTCGTGTGATGGTGTTAGTTTCAACCAGCTCCATGGCATGAAACAATTTAGATGTTAACACTGATGCAACCAATGTGTGTTCATTTTTAACAAATTCTCTTTGTTTGTGTTTGTGCAATGTAAAAGTGAAAACTATTTTTCACAGGGTTTAGTACGATACTGCTGTTTGTGGAGAAATGGGGAGAAAAAGTGAAAAGGGAAGGAAAGAGAATGATTTAAGAGACGAAAGACAGAGAAACAGAAGGAAGGGTGGAGAGTAATTTGGAAAGATTGAATGAGAACAGCTGTAAGGGAAGGAAGTAGTGTTTCTGTGTATGTGCGGCTGAGGGATCAGCAATCCACATACACACATCACACACTTTTTCAGAGCTTATTCACAGCTAATTCTGAAATAGTTCTGTGAATCTGATCAAAGTTATTGAAAAACTGAATGAACAAAGAACATTATGCCAGAAAACATTCTCCATCTACATTTTGACTCTTTCCATTAAAGTAGGTTTTGATGGTAATGCAACACAATTTGTCCGCAACACAGTCAGCAGAATCTTAAACCCGTTGAATAATACAGGATGGAACGGAAAAGAGGACGAGATAAGTAGTTTTGTCTTTATTGCTCTGGATGAAAATACTCTGAAATATTCTTTGTGTTTTGCAGTAGTATAACTCTTTTGGAGGATCAAACAAAAAGTTTAAGATCATTTCAGATCGAATATCTGCATTAACACTGTTACCCTATATGACTTCTTAAAGTATGAGAAAGCATGATAGCTGATCTTTGAGTTCGTTAGCGCTCTAACTTTGATTGTTCCAATTATTCACAAAAAGTTTTGCCAGGAGACGCAGGCTACATTTCAGTGTTGAATCCTCTTCTCTTGTCAGCAGGAAGACTCACCATGAGTCCTTATAAATCTGGTGAAAGAGCAGTCAGAGAGCTTGTACAAAGGAAACAGAGGCCCTTAAGATGTCAGATGTTATACAGACAGCAGCAGTCAGTCTGACAGGCCTGTAGCTTCAGCGCTGACAGGAGATGGAAATGTTAAGTCGGAAACAAGGAGGTTGTTTTCCTGCTTGTTCAGCAGTTGTTCAGCTTTTTGGACAGTTTGCAACTTAAGAGGTGCTGGAAATGGGGAGAAAAAGGAGAATGAAATGTGGGGGTGAAAAAAAGGATGCCATACAGTTCCTTTAAGAAGTCATTACAGTTTAAGTTCCAAGCTCTTTCTTCTCAATCACCTGCAGCACAGGGTAGCACCATTAAAAGGGGACATATCATGCTTGTTTCTCCTTTTCACTATGCCAGACTAGGACGCCTGTAAAGCATTTCTGCCCTCAGTACAAGTCATTTAGTTTCTTCATTGTCCCACAATAGCGTTCTCAATATCCTCATTTTAGGCCATTCTGAAGATCTCGTTGAAACGCTCTGTTTTGAGAATGACCTCCAGTAACCTCGTAACGTCACAGCCCTTTGTGCTCTGATTGGTCAGTTCTATCAGAGGGGCGGAGGGGGTACAGCCAGGGGGCGGTTTTTGCAGCATGGCAGTATTTACAAAATCACCACATTGAATGGAGCAGACTGAGCGAGTTTGCTGTTTGCCAAAACTTCATCGTAAGGCATTGATAGCACTAATAAAATGGCAGAGTGTAGGATACGTCCTTTTGTATTGGACCCCGAGTCAGACCTGGACGGTTCTGCAGCTCAGGAGGGAGAAAATCCACCTCCACACAGATCATCTCAGGACGCTTCAGTGTGGTGAGTTAAACTGGTACTGTAACATGTATAGTTTATACGTGGAAATATAGGCAGACTTCACCATTAAACTATTTCTATAACAGGGCTACATCCTGCTCCTTCACTTTTCTCTGTCTGTTTTATCCATCATGCTGAAAGTGTAGTCTAAAGATCACCTCTACCGTCGGTTTGTCACTATGTTATTACCGCCTTTATGCTCGGCTCTTGGTGGGTGTTTCCCTCGGTGGCGGTTGTGTGACTAACTGACTTCACAGAGGAGGAGCTGCTTTATCAGATTACTCCAATAAAAAGAAAAGATCCTCGTGACGTCATGAAGGTCGAAATCTCGAAGCCAAATGTCAATGACCTATTTTCAGAGGCATCAAATCTCGTTCTAGGATATCAGAAAAAATACAGTATCTCATTTTTTGACAATTCAGGGGGTGAAAGGTCTTGTTTTCAACTTTATTATTTTATATGTAAGTATTAAATCGTGGATCAGCATGATATGTCCCCTTTAAAGATACATTGTTGTAAAAGTTAGGGTGACATCTGGCTACAGATGCTTTGCAGGACACAAAACCATGTTCTAAGCGCCGTACTGTTCTCTTTCAAGTTTCAACACAGAACACCCAAAACAGCCTTACAGTTTACTTATTAATAATAATTGCAAGAGAGCCTGAGTGTTTACTGTGATATTGTTCCTGTGATGAACATTAATTAGCAACCCAAGAGGGCTTTGGAGGAACTTTTGTTTCTTAAAAGAGGGAACTTTGTTAAGAGAAGAAAGGTCTACTTTTACAAAAGGAGAGCAGATGTAGGTAACTAAAAACACTGTTAGGGTGAATTAAAAAAAAAAAATCACTGATGAGCTCTTTAAATTTACACAATCAGCTTCTGTTTCTCTTCATTTTATTCACGTTCTATCATTGGGAAGCAAATGACAGAGAGATAACAGATTTTAAATCCTTCACACCAGTCTGGATTGATGCCTTCCTTGATTTCTGGCTTTCAGCTCTGTTTAAATCATTTTCCTGCCACAGTCTCAAACAAACCTGACAGGCTGCATGGCTCTGCTTTTAATTAAGACAGCTACAGTGAGTAAAGAACTTGAAGCTTCCAAACCAGAATAGCACAGTTATTCCACACTCTACTGCACAAAAAACTCAGCATTGATATGATTAGCAGATACAAGAGGTCACAAAAACTGGAAACAAGACAAATGTCATCTGTGCAAGCTCACCCGCCACACACTAAGTGGAATATTCTGTTGATTCAATAACCAGTCATCTCATCAACCCCTGTCTTACATCGGTTAAGCCTTTCTGTGTGTAAGGACACCCAAGGGCACAGCCACAGTTCACAAAAAAACTGTCAGACAACAAGAGACTGTCACTGTTTGTTATCCTGCCTTCAGATCAATATAAATGCCTCCTGTAGGGATTGACTGTGATCATTCATAGATATGACAGACTTTCTCTTTGCTGTCAGTCCCTCCCCATGTTTCTTCAGTGGTTTCTTTAATCATTCCTGCAACCCTCTGAGGAGGATGTTTTCTGCTTCACTAGCGCTATCAAACAGAGTTCACACCCATGTCAAAACTCTAAAAGCCAAAACAGCCTCAACTCAGCACAGCTGTCAACCACTACGTATCCCTCTGCACAATGGCTAACTCTGTATCTTCAGTGCTGCCAGCTGTTAGTGCTACATAACCTGCCAAGATTTCCTTTCCAAAAGTCCAATTAGCAACTTCAAAAGCAACCGTGTGTTTAAATCAAAAGCTGTGGAAAATGAATATAACCCCTGTTTCTGGTAGGTCTCAGCTTAACTCTGGCCCCTTTCAGTGATATGAGTTGAAAAACTAAAAGAAAGGGGTTGACTTGCAATTGTAATTATATATTAAAAAAAAAAAACTTTTTAATTGTGCAGATTTTTAACAAGTAAAAAAACTACCCTTTAGTTTAAACTAGAAAAGCACTCAGAGAGCGGAGCATATTGTGATTGTCACACAACACTTTAGTCCTACTTTAATGTTATACTTTCTTTCAGCAGACTGTCTGCTACAATAATTTGTTACCTCACAGTGTTAAAAATCAAGATGACCCAGTACATATTTCATATTCTGGATCTTAGTATCCAGAATATTGCTACGATCTGGATCCTATTTTTACATCTGCCAGAAATTATAGTGACCTTGTCTTGTATTGTTTTGCAAAGCAATCCGACCATTTATGGTGGAGTTATACACATATGGTGAAAACGACCCTATCTCACAATAATAAAGAATCTTTAAAGAACTTCCGGATCGAGACACACTTCTGGATCACCTCTAAAATTTAATCACTTTTTCCTTACCCTATTTTTAACATTTCCTGAAAATTTCATCAAGATCTGTTTGTTACTTTTTGAGTTATGTTGTTCACAAACAAGCAAACTCTTCCAAAAATAAAACCTTCTTGGTGGAGGTAATAAGGATTGATTTGATCATTTCTGATATGTTCCAAACTGTCAAGAAAAACAAAAGATTGATAGTATGTACTGAACCATGGGCTGCAACCATGGGAGACTGGGCTTTTGTAGCCTCAGTAGACCAGTCTGGTTTACAAAAATCTGTTAAAACTTTTTAACTTAGACAAAGCTGACCAATTTTTCCAAGGTAATCTTCAGGATCTATGCCTTTTTTTCATGAAACTAAATATAATCTCATGGGAAAAATAAGACCTTTGGGATATGTTGGGCAATGAAGGATGCTCCTGTTGTATCCTCTGCACTCTTTTTCCTTTGTACACCAAAGTCTAAACATGATCCATCCGTGCTGAAGGTACAGAGCAAAACCGTTCCACTTCAGTTCAGGAAGCCTTTCAATTCAAACCTAATGACCTATACATAGTAGTAAATATATTTAGCTGGTAGGTTTGAGTGGATTTATGTGTGTATGCCTGTCCTTTAAAGTGTTCCGAGTTGAATGATAGCACTACAGAGCCAAGGACATGATTACCATAGCAACAAGCAGTGATAATGTGTTGGTTAGGGGCCTTCGACTATTTATTGTGTGCAGGTTTGGAGCACAGCCAGGAGGCACAAAGAATTTCTTCCTTTATCCATTATCATTTTTTTCCTCTCATCCTTCTTTTTCCTCATGAATGATTGTTCTCACATTGAGTAAAGCAATGTAGAAATAAAAGGATGCTAAATACCCAACACACAGTTACACACACAAACATGGACTTCTGGTTCTGATATATTCACATTTACTGCATATGTGAGATTAATAAAAGTCTCAATTACAACTGAAACATTTAGGTCTTGCACACACACACAGAGGACACCTTCACACCTCCTCCGCAGAATGAAACAGCACACAGACACTTACAGTAGTTGCTAATCTGGCCTTTAACACCACTTTGCTGTGCAAGCTCTCAGCAGGCTATGAACAGCAGCTGAGCCGACACCGGCCCCTTCTCTGCCAAATTAACACTTTCTGAGTCGGCTCATGCAAAAGCTTGCCAAGTACTCACAAGGCTTTCAAGTTTTGTTTTGTTTTTTTTATTTAACACATGTTAAAATGTCAACCAAACTGGCCTCTTTTTCCACATCACAGCCTTTCAGAGATGATCAGTGAGGAGAGAATTTTGAGAATTGTAAAGCTGTACTGTTACTGTTAAAACCTTTCACTGGACAGGAAAGTTAAGTGACTGTGATGAGTTAGTCCACAGATCTTGACCCTGGCTACTTTAATCCATTAAACCCCTCCAGTCTCCCTTACCAGTTGCCTCTTTTTCCACTTTTCTCCCTTCAGTGAAAACTGTAGTGAACCAGCAGTGTTAGCCATCATAAACACTCAGACGGTCAAATGGAAATTATAAATGGTGTAAAACACAAAGATTAATAGGAACCCACTGTTTACACGTGGTTTTCAATGCAGAAACTGTCAGTTTTATTTCAGGCTGAGATGAGATGTACTTGCCTGGAGGATTATTTCATTTTTCTCTCACAGACGTTGCTGGAAGTACACGTCTTTCAGTCATCAAACTGATCAGTTGTCTCATCTCATTATCAGCTGGTGGCATGCCATTTTTAACAACATCCATCTCTGCTCTTAGAGTACTTAGTAACATGAGAACAGGCTGCCTGCTGCTGTTAAGAGCTATACAAGCTTCACAGAGCTGAAAGTCACCTCAGGTAACAGGATGAGATACCCAGACTTAACAGAAAGGAGATCAACACATCAATGAAGCACAGACTTTGAAATCTCACAAACACAAATGTAAGACAGAATTAAAAAAAACAGGAATCAGCTTTTGACAATCAAAAAGTCTTGTTCTTAAAGACCTGCAGCAAACTGTGAGAGAAGAGGCAGTAAACACCAGGATGACTACTTTTCTCCCCATCTTTCTTATTTTCTTTTAACCCTCTGGGTTATAAAAACCAACCACAATTGAAACAATGTCTGTTTTCAAACAACATACTATACTAACAGCAGTGGTGTGCACATACTTTGTAAAGGGCAGAGGTCAAAAGAAAAAAAAATACACCTTGTTCTCGCCACGGTAGAGGGTAGGAAGATCTTCACGTTTTTTTGAGCCAAGAGGGCAGATTATCATGTTTTAACCAGCCAAGGGGGCAGTTTAGTGTGTTTTACCAACCTGGAGGGCACATAGGAAACCGGCCCACAGCTAAGTTCACTTGATTATTGTAGCACATAGCTTAGTTGCATCTAGCATTTAGCTTGGTTAGACCATAGCTTAGCTGACTTGTTTATTGTATAATGTAGTTGAATTTAGGCTTGCATTTAATATAGCATGTAGCTTAGCTTAGCCGATAGCTTAGCTGACTTATTAATTGTAGCACGTAGTTTAGTTGAGGGTAGCATTTAGTCAGGTTAGCCCATAGCTTAACTGACTTGTTTATTGTAGCATGTTGTTTAGTTTAGGCTTGCATTTATTTAAGCATGTAGCTTAGTTTAGCCCAAGAGTTGGGATGGGTACCGAATTAGGTACTTTTATAGGTACAGACTGAAGTCCGTCTGTAGTACCAAGTACTGATTATTGTAAAATTAAACAGTACCATGTTTCGGTACCTAAAAGCAGCCTTGAGACTGTTAGGGAGTGGAAGAGAGGGCGATTTTCCCTATTGGACATAAACACTTCATTGAAAATTGATATGCTGAGAAATAAATATGTAAAATTAAAAAGGTTTGAAATTTATACAGATTGATATTTATTACCATATAAACACACACAAAAGTACTGAAAATTGGTACCGCCAAGTACTGATACCACTTGCAAGGTACCATGTATCAGTGCCATATTTTTCATCTTTTCAAATGTGAAAGGTACCCATCCTTAGCCAGGAGGGCCAAAATAAAGTACTATTTAAATAGAAACAGGGTCTGCTTATTCTCCTTTTTGTCTTATGTTGTTGTTTATTGCAGATGACACATAGTTTTTAGGTGCATTAACAGCCTCTACTGTGTTTGCTCACGGGTTAGAGTTGTCAAAGCTACTGTTTAACAGTGTGTTACATTAAAAAAGGAGTAAAGCTAATGATAAGGTGGTGAATTTTGACAGTTAAAGTCATTACAGAGGGGACTCCTCTGGCAGGTAACGCTTGTTTTATGTGAAAGTTAAGTCAATTTATTCTATTTATGAACTCTTTTTAAACCTGGTGTTAACTCTTTCCGTCAAAGCGCCATGAGAAAATATGTATGATTATTTGGTATTATATAAAAAGGTTTGATTGACTGATTGAAGTAGTTTTGTCATCAGCTTGGCCATCATTTTCTTCAACTTTCCAAAACCAAAGACCATCAAAGCCTGGCCCAGCTATACTGCAGAAGAGGTGAAACAGAACAGTCATACAAGGCCTACCCCCAAACATCGTATGCTGCATGCAGTATAAACAGAATACTACTAAAGGTATCATGTGGTTTTGTTTCCCCTGAGCATACCTGATAGGATCTGATATCATGAACCATGAATAAGACATAAAAACAGGTATGCAAATAAAAGTTTTTATTTGCTGATGATTAAAAAACGTCAAAACTCTCACATTCCTGATCACCCCGTCATTTAAACAAGTCCCTGTTCATTTTTTTTTCCAGTTTTTCCCTTCCCCCTCTTATTTGTCTTTTCTTTCTTGAGAAAACGTCCATAGAAGTATAAATCCATAAATACCACTGCTGCTCATGTGTATTTCAAATGCTGCAGAGCTCATTATCACAGCACTGAGCAATGCAGGATAGGGGACAGTGGGATAGTTGCACCCTGGTGGCTCAATCTATACAAGAGTACACTGTAAACAGTCGTCATACAACAGCATGAGGCTCGACTCCTCTCATAAGATGTATCTAACTCCAATCTTTCTCTCCCTCCACTCTGTCCCCTTCCACCTGTCTGATTGATCGACTGATGCTAATGTTGTTTACCGAGCCTTGATGTAAAGGAAATCGTTAAGAATTGAATGAGCTCTCACCACTGTGCATCAGAGTGACAGCAGGAGACTGGATGTGGGTTTTTTAACAGACTTTGAAAATAGGCCGGTGAACCTTTTGTTTCAGCTTGACTGTCAGAGGGAAATGCTAAGTGTGGGCGCATTAATCCACAATAATCCAGTATTTTGTCATCACTGTATTCAAATTTATAGCAATGCATAATCACCCCCACTCCTCTGTGCATACACAACCCCAGCCTGCTCCCACTCTAATGCTCTGCTGTGGTCAGGATTGATCAAATTGTACATGATCCGACCAGTCAAACTTGCACAGGGTGATGCAGGAAGCTTTAAGATGAGTCAACTATTGGAAATCTATTCCTGTTCTTTGAAGAGTATCATCACAGACACCCTGACAGTATTTACCTGCCTTAAATTCAATTTCCTTGTCCCTGTCGAAGAAGTGGGTGTTATTTTTTTCCATAATTTCCTCTTGTCAGACTGATGACAACTTGACGTTTGAAATGTGTTCTCTCTGCAAATAAATAAACTAACAGCCTAACCCCTGTGTTCTCAGCATGTGTTACGTGACTGGAGCCCGCTGTATAAGGAGACCATGAAAACAAACAAACACAAGTCCACACTGAGAAGCAGAACATTCTCGCTTGTCATGCTTTCACCTACACTGCAGTGCCAGAGCAGATGGCGTGCATAACCCTAGGTTCACTTCCTGAAACAAAAGAAACAGAGAGAGGGAGAAAGGGAGAAGCTGTTTTGTCCGTCCTGAAGCACCACTGTCAGCAGAGGATGATGCAGTAGTGAGTGATAAGCACACACACACAAATAGGTATCGTCTCTTTCTGTCTTTTTAAGTTTCCACCCCCCTCCCTTCCCCTCGTTATCTTTACTTCCATTGTTCCTATAGAGATGTGAAAAGAAACTCTAGCCCGTCCTCGTCTATTGTTGGAGGTAATTTTCACCATCATCTGCCAACTGAACCTCCATGACAGACTGACAGGGAGACTGCACTGGCATATGGTTTGGCATCCTATAGTGGGAGCTGTGAGTGTGTGTTGTGTTTTGTTTTGTATGTGTAGGTGTTGGTGTTAGCTTTTATTCTAATAGCTGTAAAATTGCTCCCACTTATTGATGCATTTATCAACAATCAAACTTTTCAGTCCATTAAATTCATGTGTGAACTCAGAAATCTGCTGCAACAATTTTGATTAGAAGCACCAATGTTTTCAATGATTGCTTTTTCCATTTAAGTCAGCCAAGCTGGGGGAAGTGTCAGGTTCCATTTATACTCTGTGTGGCCTTGATTTACACTATACAATATGAAAGAAATAACTTTTGTTCATTATCAACACATACATCAGACCTGCCTTTCTTTAGATCACTTAGTCAGTTGTTACAACTGTAACACATGTATGATCCCTTGTATGGCTGACTGGGCTGACGTGGGTAAAGTTGTGTTGTTAACCCATTATGGGTCAAGGAACTGGTTTTGGTCATTCTGCACATTAAAATAATGAAAGAAGTTACACATTTTCACAAAAGTAAAAATGTCTTAGGGTGCGGTCACACTGGCCATCCAAACTGTGCCATGCTTAAGCACGATTGCCCCCCTGCAGCACTGTTCCCTGGAGTACGGCCGGCGGTCACGTTACCCCAATATGAACCAGACTTTAGCAGGTATCACACACGCGCATGGCCCACCTATGTCATTGTGAAGCATCTGTTTTTTTTTTTTTGTGAGATAAACAGAGATAAATGCTACTGTTAATTCACATGTACACCATTATCTAATGTAAGACTATAATACGGCGTTTTAGCGTCGCGTAAGTTGCTCATTGTGTGTTTACATTTCTAATTTTTTTTTATACTTAACTGTGTTTGAAGTTTGACTTATTTATTTAAGGTGTTTACTGCTTGTTCTTATTTATCATTGGTTTACACTACAGTTCTTATGTTGACAGTTTTATAATTTAAGTTCCTTGTTTTAATTTAATAGTGTTCTGTCTCTGTCTTGAATAATATGGGTATTATAATGATTTATGATTATATACAGTATATATCCTGTGTGTATTAATGAATTTATTATATATATCAGACGATATATAGGATATCGGCAGATATATAGGATATCGGCCGATATATTGGATATCGTCCTTTTTTTGCCCCAAAATCAGCCCCAAAAATCCCATACTGGTCGGGCTCTAGTCAACTTGGCTCCATGAGTGAGAAACTCAATTCATCTAAGGCAATGTTTACACAATGTTTCATCCCAAAATGTAAAAATGCAGAGAAAAAGAATACTAAGAGACTGAAAAACGCTGTAGTAAGCATGCCAGGCCTGTAGTTGGCGCTATAACTGTCTTGTCCAGAAGCTGCTTTTGGTAAATCTCCACTGAAATAGAGTTGGGCCGATCATCTGGTGTATTGGGGAATGCTAAGTGCAAAGGTGGAGCAACAGATACGAATTTAGTTGAAAGATAGTCAGTAGATTAAGCAGCACAAGCACAACATGGTAGTTCACAACGATCATAACAACAGTACTTTTGGACTGCAGTATACACATTCACGAAGCGAAGCATGATGTCATCGTTTCCACTGAAAACTCTGGCTTGCTGTTTACACCGCAACTGTGGCGGCAGTGTTTCAGAAATTCCACTTTGGAGGCCGTTTTGAAAAGTTTGCATTTTAGGTTGGCTATGACCCCTAAATTTCTGGTGAAGACTATGCTGACATTTCCAATCCAGATTAAGCACTGGTGCAGCAAGCATTTGTGAAAGTAGAGTTCCAAAACATAGTAACATTGTAACAGCATGTAAAAAATATTAGACAACTTCAACCATTCAAATGTCTGTGTCACTACAGGGGCTGCTGTCACTGGTTTTCTTGCAATGACAGAATTTTTGCCAGACTTTGAGGCCTTCTACACAAGTAGCTTAGTATTTTCAAAAACGGATACCCCCCCACTTTCATCCACACACACACCTGTCAAATCTGCTGATGAATGCGGCTCGAAGTATGCCAAACCCATGTTTGGCAGTGTTTTTCAGATGTGAAACCCACGCCATCCAATCAAAATGAAACCCAGTCATTCAGTCGTGGTGTTTGAGAACCAAAAACTCTATTTTCTGGCGTATACACAAAACCATGAAACCAGAGTTTTCCAAAATCTTCACTTTGGCCAGAGTTTTCAGAAAACATTCCTTTAGTGACACAGTTCTGTGGTTTTGTGCGAACGACAGGCCTAAATGTATGAAAATGTATGCTGTTTCCCAAATACCCATCTACATGTGGACATAGCCTAAACAAACTTGGCATCAGGCACATTTGTCAGTCTTTGAGAAATCTTAAATTCAATAACCTCAACCTTCTTGGCTTTTCCCCATAAAGCTGATTTTCTCAAATGTGCATGTGAGCATGTCTGGTACTGTAAATAACATTTGTGTCCCTGTAGTGGTCATTCAGCTGTTTTTTAATAATGTTTATGACTTTCTGTGATCAACCAGAGCTGGAACTAGTAAAAAGAAATCCAGCTTTTCAGATGTCTCTACCTCAACAGAGCTGAGCTGTTTTGTTGTGGCCAGGATTGTTTGCCCTCAGCTCAGGGTCACCTGCCAGGTGGAGCTCTGTATGTTTCACTTCTGAATCATCATGTTTACTCGCTGCCCTGACCAGGCTGGGCAGCCTTTTCCAAAGCTAAGTGACGTGGCTCAGAGTCTGTGTGCTGCTCACCGGTCAGCCAGCTCTCATTACTGGTCAAGCAGCCTCACAGCCCACTTACATTACACATGTCTAGACTGCTTCAGAGTCTGGACGGTATGTAATGTTAGTCTGGTCTGACTGTCAGTCTTATATTATCTTTACAGAGTGTCACAGCAACACTTCATCAAATCAGTCAGAAGGCCCCATGTCCTGCTGATCTATTCGCAGCATACAACACAAAGAGCAGTAGTAAAAGTTAGGAAAAGCATGCATGGTGTCAAGCTGTTTGTTTTTAACAATAAAGTTTGCTACATCAAAAGCATATCATTATTCCAAGTCCCATTCAGGTGCCTGAACACCCCTCCAAATAGGACGATAACTGAAATTGGCAGCTTGTGTATTTCACTGGAGATTTGATTGAATTTCCTCTCTAGTGTTGCTAAAAACAGCATCATTAACTTAATTTTAGCATGTGGACAGAGCCAAAAGCACCCTCATTATTAAAGCAATACTCATGACTTTTATTTGTAGAATGTAACTTAAGCCCTAAAATAGCCTTTAAATGCTCTTTTTCCAAAGAAGTGAGACACCATCACACTAGCTCAGCACTTCCTCCAGCATACAGTCTGTCATCTTTTCTTCTCAAAGCATGCTAAAAACATGTTCTCTAAATACCCTCTGACAAACAGAAACACAGTCTGCTTTCAGAGTGATCTGCAAAGCTTAAAAAGAAAGTAATGGTAGCACATTTTACGTAATTCACAGCCTGGGGCCGGAGAGTCAAAAACACAAGTCAGCTGAGCAGCAGCACTGCTGAGGTCAAGTCCGACTCAGACACTCTGCCCACACTGCAGAGCTGTCTCACCAAAGCACACAGAGAGGCAGAGAGGAGAGAAGAGAGAGGCAGAAAAAGTGTTGAGGTGTGTGGGAGAGAAGCAGAAGCAAAAGAAGCCTCTTCCATTCATTTAAAGCATTAGAATCAAAGTGTTCGAGTTCATCTAAACAAAACAGATAAGTGCCTGGAAGAGGTTTCAGGTTTGTGTGACGCTGATAGCAGAATTGAAAATGTGGGAAAGATGTGGCAGACTGAACAGACAGAGAAGCTGCAGGAGCTGTCAGTGAACTCTTAAGAGGAGCAGAGGGTGTTTATCCAGAAGCTCTGTCAGGTTTGCTAGTGAATAAATGAGACGTCCCTGCATGGTTTTCAAGGGTCGATCTTAAAAAGTGTGGCAATGCTTACTGAGAGCACACTGCAGTGTTGGCAGAAGGTGCTGGCATAAATGGTCCTGTGAAATTCTACATTATGGCAGCTGCAAGAAAGCGGCACAGGACAAGACGGTCAAGGCAGAGCAGGGTCATTTTGGGTATTTTAGCTATAAACAAGATTAATGGATGTTTTCCATCTTAGACAGAACTGATGTTTGGATCTATTCATGAGAGACTTTTCTTGGTCAGAGTTACTGAAGGTTGGGCTTTGTGGCTGAAACCAGCAAAAATATTTACACTTCCTATTAAAATCATGAACAGATAAGTTGTACAAAACTAAATAGATTTTAAAAATGAGCACATCGCTGATTAAAGAGTGTTAGGAAAAACTTTTCTCATGCCAAAACAATCTTTAAAAAAAAACATTTTTCTTATAATAACTTGTTGGAAGTCAAGCTAAAATTGATAGATCCTTCACTTTGGGATGAGTTTGTTTATTTTGTGTTCCTAGTTCAACACCCTAAAAGTGTAAAACTTGTACAACAAAGGAAAAAGCTGCACTCAGACTCACAAATGGTTGGACAACTTGGTTGTGATGAAAAATTGAGCAGCATGATAAAAGAATAATGAAGCTGTGGCAGCTGAGGTGGAGTGGATGAGAGAATAAATATAGACAGAAACATGAGTAGCATGGCAGTTTATGCCAAAACTACAAAACTCTCTGAGCAGCATGCTGGACAATATGCACATGGCAAAGACATATGCAGGCACAGCTCTGGCACACACCTGTACTTCATGCCAGTGTGTTTCCCCGTTGACTCCTTGAGGGAGATGTGTCGGGGAGTGAAGGAGCCAAAGCTACGGGCGATGATAGCCACTGTGCGGAACTTTGCCCTGGCTTGGTTCACCACATTGGGACTGGTGGCGCTCTGCTTACTGTGGTCCCCATTCCCCCTCTTCAGGTTGTGGTCCGTGCAGGCGATAGACACCTGCATGACTGAGCTAATGTGGAGGAAGCAGAGTCTGAGACGCAGAGGAAAAAGTACAGATGGGACAGAAGGAGAGTCAACACAGCTTCGAAGAGCGTGCTTTTTAAGAATTCTCTTGATTCAGCAGCTCGTCGCTTTGTGAGTAGAGCCTGTGCACAGGTTCTTCTTTGACTTCTGCAGTTGTTTTCTTTCTTAGGAAGCGGATTTGGTCCTCAGCTGCTCACTTTCAAATGCTGTCCCCATTGGCATCGCTTTGTCTCTTGGAAAAAAGAAGAGCTGCACAGGTTTTTTCTCTTTTCTTCACTCTCTCAAGTCTCCCATTTCAAGTCTTTCCTCACAGAAGAAAAAGTCAGTCATCAAAAGCCTGAAAGAAGAAAGGACTCCTCAGTTCTTTGCAGGACCCCCAAATTACTCTGACCAGCTTTCCTTCTCTTCTGCGTCCGCCTCTGATGTCAAGCTCAGGGAATTCTCTCACAGGGTTTGAGCTGCAGAGAGGCTGCTGGAGGAGAGTGAGGAGGGAGATCGCAGCAGAGAGACAGAGATGCAACCCATGCACTCCACTCTCCCTGGTCTGAGTGGAGGAGGAGGAGGAGAGAGAGGGAGAGGAAGGAGGGGGTGAGGGAGGAGGGGGCAGGGTCAGAGAAGGGATAAAGAGACAGTGAGGAGAGAAGCGACAAACTGAAGGGATGGGAGTCACTCGCAGGTCCTGACTTCACTTCTTTTCTCCATCTTCTCTTCTTTCCTTCACCCTCTCCGGTGCTCCATGCTCCTCGCCTGCGTGTCACTAATACGCTTGTGCTCCAATTTCTCTCCTTTACTCTTCTTTCTCCCTCATGTGACCCTGATATTTTTCAAAGCGATGTTTGGATGCTCCTTCCTCCCAGCTATTTCACCACCAGCGCATCTTAAGGGAACTGAGAGGCATGTGGTGCAACACAGCTCTCTCCCTCTCCTTCTCTCAGTCCCACTCCCACACTCTGTGTCTCTCTCATTAGCTCCCACTCTACCTCTCTAACTCAACCTCTCACTCTCTGTTCTAACCTGTCAACAGTCTTTAAAGGTTAATTTCTCTCGTTTTGCCCTGATAGCTTTCCAAATGTCCTCTCTGAATTTGCCGTCATCTTTTGTTATTTTCGTCTCCTCTTTTTTTTTTCATTTTTCTAACCTGTTCAATCACCAGGACCAAATAACTGTTGGCTCTGCATCCTTCAGCTGTGGCAGCAAGATAATCCCTGCTGCTGTAACCGTGCCACCCTCCAGCTCTTTGTTTAACATTAAAATTCACTTCGTGTAAACCGTTCTCACTGCAACAGTCAAATTGACTCTTCAGATTTCGTTGCATCTTGAATGTGCACACACACACACACACACACACACACACACACACACACACACACACACACACACACACACACACACACACACACACACACACACACACACACACACACACAGATATGCAAAAGCCATAGCAGAGTGCACAAGGCAGAACATACATTTGCTGACATTAACAAATAATTTCCCAAAGATGCCCTAAAGCGCAGGATTTACAGAACCAATAGGGAGCATCCAGTAGGAAGATGGATGGATGAGACCGAGGAAAGTGTGCAAAGATCAGAATCCAAAAATCAACATCAAGTAGAATAGAATAAAAAAATATGTGCTAAATTAATCCCTGTATGGAAATTCAGAGTCGCAGCAACAATACAACGAAGTGTATAGTGCAAGAATTCAAGAATTTATACATAGAATAATATCACAAGCGTCAACTGGAAACAAAATGTCCATTAGAGACGACAGATTGGCCATAATTCTCCTTTCAGCCACAGGGTTAAGGACTAAGCTGGCCTTCTTCATCAGTCTGTTCAGTCTAGCTCTCCTGTATCATGTCCACTCACAGAGTGTGAGATCTTTCCAATGTGGTGTTTGTGTCGAGTGTTGTTTCTGTTAGCCATGTCTAAATGGCAATGGTGCTACTCTACCCTCTGGTATTCCCTCAGGTGCTGGGTTAGGACCGCAATGATGGATGGAAGGACAGGTCGATGTCATCTCTTCTTAGCTTCTTACCAGCGTATCATTTGTGCCTCCTTCTTCTCAGTTCCCAGGAAACATTGGGCCTAGCACCAGTTAGTATTGACATATTACTGGCTGCTAACAGCTAAAATTTCATGTGTAAACAATACAATCATGGTTACACGTGGATCTCTGGACACACACAAAGGAACAGAACAGGAAAAACACTCAAGCAGCAACCTCTGGTCTAATAATATGAGACAATGCGGAAGTGCTAAAATCTGCTGCTTCTCGAGCGTTCGCTTGAGGCTGACTCCAGAAGTACCGGAAGTCACATACACACCAAGACAAAAAAAGCTGTTTTCAAAGCAGAAATAACCCATTTATAGCCTGGTTCCTAAAACGTCTCCTGTCTGAGTCGCTAATTTTACTACCGGCATCCACTGTTCTGGGGGTGAATTTTTTTCTAACCTGGCTGCTCAGAGGATATTAAGATCGCAAGCTCCCCCAATAAGAGGCACAGCTGAGGATCACGTGACTGACAGGCGCCCTATGGCTGTAGGCGAAGCCCTTGCCACTACCAATATGGCCCCTATCGCCGATGTGCTTCATTTTCCGTTTCAGAAACAGATTGGTGACATCCACTACGTCCATGTTTTATACAGTCTATTAAAACACCACTGGAAACACAACCAGTTTGTTTTCAGTGGTCAACAAATGTAACCTTGCAGAGCAGATGGACCTGCCTGATTCAGCTCCTGAACTCCTGCAGATCCATCTTGTCAGGCTCCAATGACCAACGATTTCACTCGGCTAAATTCTAACCGGCCTAATCAGGGAAGAGAGGCGGGAGCTGTGGGAGCAGCGTAAGTGACGAGAAGACGTGACGTTGGCAGACTTTCGTACTTGTCAACGTTCCTTTGATTCTTAAGTTAACTTTACAAAAACGGAAGCTGTCGCCTTTTTCACAGCTGTTTCTCATGTTCCTGTAGTTGTTCGTCTATTGTTTCTCAGCAGCGGCACACATAAGCAACGTCATACCGTGGCTTGATGCGGATTGGTCTGTGGTGAGTGTGTCAATCAGAACGGTCGTCCAATCACCAGCTGCTAATTTTTTTTTAAGGTCCCGCCTCTGAAAACAAACTTGAAGAGCCGCTACCCAGATGGACTAGTGAAATATTTCCGTGGCGGACATATGAAACTGTGTGTATGGCATGTCAGGTTACAACAAATGAGCCAAAAAAAGTTATGGCAAGCTCCAAATACATTACTAAAAAGATAAGACAAAAAAAAGACAACAAAGAAAGAGTTGCTGCAACAAGCTGCCACATAAGTGGCGCTTAGCAACGAAAAGTAGTGTAAAAGCAGATAATAGCTGCAGATTGCAATGTCACAGATCAGAGAAGAAAGGAATTAATGCATCAGTGTTGCTGTTTCAGTGCAAGTGTCTGCCTGGGTTTGACTTTTAAGTGCATGTTTGTGTGTGTGTGTGTGTGTGTGTGTGTGTGTGTGTGTGTGTGTTTTGCCATTCATTTTGGGGGGTTTGTATTATGTTGTGTGCTTTTCAGTAATTCTATAAGAGGTGTCAAATGGAGGTGAATGGAGCATTTTGCTGCAGGGTCTCACCAGTCTCTCTTTGTATGTGTGTGTGTGTGTTCTTGTGTGTGTGTGTGTGTGTGTGTTTGTGTAAGCAGATGTGGTGTAAATGTCAGCACTGCAGGGCTTGTTACATGAGTTGTAAGGATAAAAGAGACGGCCGTGTCTAAATCTGGACCCAACCATCTTTTTTTAAACACCTTGATTATGTGTGTGTTACATACGTGGTGGAATTTCTCGTTAAGCTTCTTGTGTAGCCCATACCTTCAACAAAGAAACAAATAAATATAATGATGGCAAACCCAAACAAAGGCTGATTGACTGACAAATAAGCACGAGAGTGTGCCTGTAAATGTCATGTAAATGTCATGCCAACCCCCGTGTTATCAGTTAACATGTTCTTTTAATTTCAACATCCAAACAGGAGGAGAGGAGGCACAGAGCCAAGGACAGGTGAGTAACTGCAGAGCATTCTGTCAATGAAAAATAAATATTCTGCTCATCACGTCACACAGCAGCAAAGTGTGAAGCACATGAGCTGTTGCTGTGTTACAGCTGTAGTGTGAAGGCTCCGGAAACTGCTTCGTAATAAAGACAGCTGTCTCAGAGCGAAACTCAATATCAATCCATCCCTCCATTGATCATGACTCATTACAGCTGTGCTAATGACAAGGATAAAGGTATTTGGCTAATGAAGACGTTGATAGGTGAGGGAAACGTTTGTTTTTCTTTAATGCTGTAAATCGTTGAAAGCTACTACAGGGTACCCAAGGGATTATATTCAGCCCCCCAAAAGCACAATACCTCATTTTTGACGCCAGCATTTCAATGCTTGATCTATCTACTTAAACTGCTGTTGTTGGTATCATCAATCAAATGATCTACTGATCCTGAAATGGGTTCATACACTTTACAAACATGACTAAGTCGTGCCAAAGCCTCAACTGGTCTGTTGCTGTTTAATGGCCCCTGTCTAAATGGACTTAAAAATGACCAGAGTCTTTTTTCTGGAAAAGTGTCTCATAGAAACCAGGCCCAGAGCTCCCTGTGGAGGTAATTGGTTTTATCTGACTGTGACTGATTTGGATCTGGCCCTTTGTTGTTGTCTATTGATTTGATTTCAGCAGCACAGAGGTTAGAAACAGCTCTGAATAACAGGTATGTAGGTCTGACTGTAAATAGTGGTGCAGTGTAATGTAATCTACATTTCTGTTTCATTTATTATGTATCACAGGTCAGACTGTGGGTAATTTCTCAAATCAAATTTCTCTAAATGAGCGCCTTAACTCACCTTCATGCCTGCCTCCTCAAATTTATCACATATCAGTGAAGAGGAACATAACCTCGGATCAATCTCACACCTAATGGGAAAGCCTTTCCTCAGGAGCTTATTCCAGATCGATCCCATCGTTCCCCTTGGGGATCAGAAGATTCTCAACCAATTCAACACCCTGAATTGGAGCTGGAGCTTAAATCTCTTCCCTGTAATGAGTCGTAGAAAACTGCTGAGTGAAAGAGGATTGTGGTTGCAAGATGTGTTTCAGTCTTGAAGTGTTAGCAGCATATCAGTCGTCATCCATCATTGTCAAAACACGAGTGTTGCTATGTGGTGTGTGAGTACAGCAGGGGTACAATTTTCTGCAGCACTCCTAACAGTAAATAGTAGTACATGTGTGTTTTTTGATTCACAGTGTGTTTTCAGCTTTTGAAATGTAGGATACCAAATATGTGTCAGTGAAAAACAAAAACGTTTTTGTTAACGTAACAGTTCTGCAGGCAAAAGTAAAAAGGGGTATGACTGAGGCTGAAAAACATCAAATTTAATGTCACGCAGCTTTTTTTTACTCCACCACCTTCTTTACACACCAGCCAATAATAACTGAAATACAATCTTCAGATTCAGTCAGCGAATAAACCAGTGCTCCTATAAAAAAAGCTAATGCACTCATTACTGTGAACAGAATACATACTGTGGTGGTGTTTTATTATCCGAAACACACATTAAATGCTCCACTGAGCAATAATCAGGGTTTCAGTTTAGCAGCAATCAATACAATCATTCATGTTTCATTAGAATTTTACAGCCACTCTGAGGTTTACAGAAGCCAAAGACAGTTAAAGGAGCTACTGGCTTTTAATGTTTGTGACAGCTGCGGCAGAGCTGTAACTGTAACCACCAGTGGCGTGCACAGACTTTCTGAAGGGCAGGGGCGAAAAGAAAAAAAGGCACCAACAGTGCAATTCTTGCCACTGAAGGAGGCACTAAGATCAGTGTGTTTTTTTCAGGATGCTTTGGACTAGGGATGGCTACCGAATTAGGCACTTTTATTGGTACCAACCAAATAGTGCCAAAAGTACCCGGTACCGATTCACGTAAAACCAAAAGGTACCATGTTTAGGTACCTAAATGCATCCTTGTGACTGTGAGGGAGTGGGAGAGAAGGCGATTTTCCATGGTGGACATGAACACAGCATTGCAAGGTTATACAATGAAGAATAAATATGCTAAGCTGAAAACTTTTTATATCTTAATATTAGACAAATTGATATTTTTTACCACATAAACACAAAAAAAGTATCAAAAATTGGTACCGTTGAGTACTGGTACCAATTGCCAGGTGCCGGGCATCGGTATTGTATCGTTTCAAATGTGAAAGGTACCCATCCCTACTTTGTGCATATTTATATGTCAGGGTTAGGGTCAGTAAATAATGTTTTTTTCAAAAGGGCATTTAAGTGTGTTTTGCCAACCAGGAGGGCACTTAAGCGTGTGTTTTTGGCTCCTAGAAGGAGAGTTTATCTTGCTTTAACCAACCAACCAAGAGGTCAGTTTGGTAGGGGTGGGAGAAAAAAATGAAAATCAATATATCAGGATTTTTTGTTTGGCAATATCAAAATCGGGATTCTTTGTCAAAAAATTGTGTTTTTTTTTTCAAATTCAAAGTCTTCATTTCAGTTTTTGTTTTTAAACCGGATTAGAAAAGTTACCACTTTTCTCCAGCAGAGGGTGAAATGTTTCTCTCTAACTCACATGGTGTGCATTTTATGGGAAAATATGGCACCCGATATAGTCTGTAGACATTACAATCATCATTTAACTTTTTCACATGGTGTGGTGTTAAAAAGGCAAACTAAAAATCCCCCAAATTGTAAATATTGAAGAATCCCAATTTCTATCAAATAAGCCCCCCAAAAATCATAACAGAATCGACTCATGAGAATAGCATATCGTCCCAGCCCTACAGTTTAGTGTGTTTCATCAATCAGGAGGGTACTTTGGTGTAAGGAAGTTCGTAAGAGACAATGGACATGATGTGACTTCATGAAAACAGAAAAAAGAAAAAGAAGCCATGTGTATTGTATATATATATTGTATATATTGAGTTGGACATAAAAATAGGTCATCCTTTATGTACCAGCTAATGTGTAAACTGGGCCCCTTGGTTTTATTTAGATACAGATGTAAACTCACTGCAGTGCATGTTGTATGACCTCGTCTGTGGGTCTGCCTCGAGTGTCATGACGCAACGTGTCAGAGCAGCATCAGGGATGTCATCCCTTCTTACTCCTGGAAGCTGCTCATCCCCTGGCCATCGGCCTGAGCTGTGCACACTGCTGTAGAGTCAACTATGAGTGACAGCTGCAGGGTGGTTGTTACTGAGATTTGATGGTCTGCAGCAAATGAGATTTTTCTTTTTTTAACCATTTCTGTTTTCCCATCAAGAGAAAACAGAATTGTTGTCTAAAGGGTAAAAGAAAGCCACTTCTCCTAGTGTAGTTAGCTCATTTTTCACCGACTTTCAAGATTGATTAATGGATTACAATGGCAATGAAATAGGTTGGTGGCACACTGTTATTTGAGCTTTGTAGATTTTTTATAGTGTTTAATAAATAATATTTACTTATCTTTGTGGGGATGTCACTGGAAATCATTTACAAATAAGACAGCTTTAGAATTTACCAGCATTTCAACAAAATGAAATATTGGAATAATAATGAAGTGGCAGAAATCTTGTCACAGCGTGCCCCACAGTTTGTGTACAACTTGAAATGGCTTCACTCACTCTCCACCATGATATTAAATCTCCTTTACAAGCTGAGTGTATGTTTAAAGCAGCCTTAACATAAACACAATGATAGCTGCGCACAGCTGAGTGATAGCTATTCAAAATTATACTGTACCCACACGCACAGCGATCATCCTGCCATTAAATCTGATTTCCAGCCATGACCAAAAGCCACAGGTCAAGGGGCAGAATGACTGAGAGGGAAAAGGGTTATGAATGCTTCATTAGTCAATCCATTAAAATCCATAAAAGGGGTGTACCCAATTTCACCCCAAGTGTTGCATTGCCCTCCGCTATAAAGACATCTGACCCTAATCCTTTCCATGACATTTTGTGCTTGTGGCTAAACTCAAGGCTGCTCATGTGTTAGATCTTGTGTTTTTATAACACATTTACTTACTACATACAAAGTGAAAGTGAAGATTAATGTATCTATATGTTTTCAGAGCAGGGAATGCATTACATATTATTACATATGCATACATATTCACAGGTGTTTCTGCAGAGGTATCAAAATGCTTGTACTGTCAAATGAAATGACGGAGTTTTCCTTTTTTTTTTTTTACAAGCATCAGCATAAGTGTGCATATGAAGTGATGGTATTGGGGCTTCACATAATCTTTGTGAGCGCTCATATGTGTTATGAGGGGATGATTTTATTTCCTGTGCAGATATTTTATACTCACAGAGCATCCTTCATTATTAGCTTAAACCGTATGTATACAATCAATAACTGCCAAGAGAATATCATTCATTATTTTTTTCCTCTACCATTTCTGCAGTTTACACACTGCAGCAGAGTAGATCATTGGTCAAGGATGAAGCAGCCTTACAGGGGATGAGATGAGTCTTGGCCCTGAGGTCATCACTATGTCAATCATCATCTGTTCCCTGAAGATCCATTTGTGCTGGTTGTCAAAGCAGGAGAGCTGGGACCATGTTTACAGAGGAAGCACGTGTGAGCTTGTAATGGATTCAAATGCGATTTTAAAGACCGATTACTGAGCTTTTTGCAGTTTGTTTCGAAAACAGATGTGAGAAAATAACTAGTTACTCTTATTTGAACCATTTCTTGCTTTTAGTACATGAATAGACGATTTTTGGGGTGCCGATTCAATTTAAATTGCAATTCTTTTATATTTATGATTTTTGCAATTTCTAATTTGCTTTTTTAACACCAGACCATGTGAAAAGTTAAATGATGATGATAATGTCTATGTGGACCAGCTCTATACCCTCAGCAGGGTCCTCGAGGGTGCATGGGAGTTTGCCCAACCTGTCCACATGTGTTTTGTGGACTTGGAGAAGGCATTCGACCGTGTCCCTCGGGGAGTCCTGTGGGGGGTTCTCTGGGAGTATGGGGTGTCGGACTGCTTGTTACGAGCCGTCCGTTCCCTGTACGACCGGTGCCAGAGCTTGGTCCGCATTACTGGCAGTAAGTCGGACTTGTTTCCAGTGAGGGTTGGACTCCGCCAAGGCTGCCCTTTGTCACCGATTCTGTTCATAACTTTTATGGACAGAATTTCTAGGCGCAGCCAGGGTGTCGAGGGGGTCCGGTTTGGTGACCTCAGGATTGGATCACTGCTTTTTGCAGATGATGTGGTCCTGTTGGCTTCATCAAGCCGTGACCTTCAACTCTCTCTGGATCGGTTCGCAGCCCAGTGTGAAGCGGCTGGGATAAGAATCAGCACCTCCAAATCCGAGTCCATGGTCCTCAGCCGGAAAAGGGTGGAGTGCCCTCTCCGGGTCGAGGAGGAGATCCTGCCCCAAGTGGAGGAGTTTAAGTATCTCGGGGTCTTGTTCACAAGTGAGGGAAGGATGGAGCGAGAGATCGGCAGGCGGATCGGTGCGGCGTCCGCAGTAATGCCGACTCTGCACAGGTCTGTCGTGGTAAGGAGGGAGCTGAGCCGGAAGGCAAATTTCTCTGTTTACCGGTCGATCTTCGTTCCCACCCTCACCTATGGTCATGAGCTTTGGGTAGTGACCGAGAGAACAAGATCACAGGTACAAGCGGCCGAAATGAGCTTCCTCCCTAGGGTGGCTGGGCTCTCCCTTAGAGATAGGGTGAGAAGCTCGGCTATCCGGGAGGAGCTCGAGTAGAGCCGCTGCTCTTCTGCGTTGAGAGGAGCCAGAGGAGGTGGCTCGGGCATCTGATGAGGATGCCTCCTGGGCCCTCCCTGGTGAGGTGTTCAGGGCACGTCCCACCGGGAGGAGACCCTGGGGCAGACCCAGGACACGCTGGAGACACTACATCTCTCGGCTGGCCTGGGAACGTCTTGGGATCCCCCCGGAAGAGCTGGACGAAGTGGCTAGGGAGAGGGAAGTCTGGGCTTCCCTGCTTAGGCTGCTGCCCCCTTGACCCGACCCCGGATAAGCGGAAGAAAATGGATGGATGGATGGATAATGTCTACAGACTATTTCACGCGCCCTATTTTCCCATAAAATGCACATCATGTGAGTCAGAGAGAAACATTTCACCCTCTGCTGGAGAAAAGTGTTAAATTTTTTCCAATTCAGTTTATAAACAAAGACTAAAATGAAGAATTTAATTAGAAAAAAAAAACAACAACAATATTTTGACGAAGAATCCCAATTTTGATATTGTCAAACAAAAAATCCCAACAAATTAATTTTCAAATTTTCCTCCCGCTCCCGACAAAACATGCTGTATTTACAGGAAAACAAGGGGTTTTTTAAGTGTACCAGGACCATTGCAAGACGACTAGAAAGATATTTAGTATAAGACACCGAAAAGAAACAAACATTACAGGGCGATTTTGGAGTTCTCATAATCTATGTTTAAACGTGTCCCATGTACTGTGTGTTGTGGGGTAATATGGGGCAGAAACTTCAGGTGATCTGTTATTAGTATAGCTCTGAATATATCTAGTCACATCACTCTCATTAATACATGGATCATTAAGATGATTCACTTTTCCTCCAGACATTTAAGTTTTTAAACCTAAAACCACAAAAGCTGCCAAATGAAGTCCTTGGCTGGAACCTGGAAGAACAATCACATCTCTCCTGTTTAAGCTTCCCTATACTGTCTCTTCCTAAAATCCAAAATAAAATTCCTCCCTCTTAAGTTCTTGATTGTCTGACACCAACCAGGTTTAAAGACCTCATAGCCCTACTACTGTTCATAGAAAATTATTCTCCCCATGAAGGCCTGTCATCCCTAAAGTCTCTAAGGGTGGTGTGGGAGACCGAGCCCTCAGTTATCAAGCTCATCTTCTTTGAAAACATCCACCATTCAGGGTCCAAAAGGTAGATCTCTTCTCTACTTTTAAGAGTAGGCTTAAAACTTTCTTTTTTGATTTATACTTATTGCTGGATCAGGCTTGGACCAGCTCTTGGTTTTGGGATTGTAGACTTGGACCCCTGGGGGAACTGGAACGCTGAGTTCTTATCTGTCTCCCTCTATCCTCTGTCTGTCAGCTTGTCACTAACTTTAAGTCTTAATGTTCTTTTAAAGTTACTAACCACAGATCGTTCTGGTAGTCCCTGAGCTGTCTTATCTTGCAGGTTCCCCTGGATCCTTCTACAGATGGCCTGCTTCTGTGGACTCCAGCTGCTATAATGATTAACATCAATCAAACCATTATTATCACTGTGACCATGCTGGTTTTACTTTTAGATCAGCCAAACTCTGACTGCTTCAGTGACTAAACCATTCATACCACGATTATCAAGTTTACCACTCTAAATGCCAGGATGATACTTGTTGACTCCACTGCCACAAATATTAAGATCAATCTCTCAAAGTAAATTTACATTCCCAGTGTATAGGACACACATTTTTATCATTTTTGCTGGCACTGTGAACAAAAGTCTGAACCAGTTGTTGGTGTTGACTGTTTCTGTCCCACTCTCACCATTTCTGCTTCTCTATCTTTCTCTCCGATCCCAACACAGTAGTGACAGATTACTGTCCAGCACAGGGGTCTGCAACCTTTACTTTCAAAGGAGCCGTTTTTCCTTTGCTCACCTATATTAAAGTCATTGGAGCCACAAAATCTACTTTATCTTCAAAAGAAAGATGAAGGGGAATAAAATTCAAAACAGTAAAAATCTAGTAAAAAAAAAATAACTACACAAGAAGTTTTTTGTGTTTATGATTACCATATTTTTTTAAATAAATTTGCAAATATTTTCAAAAAATGAAAAAATTGTAAGTCATGAATTTTCATAAAATTGCATGAATTCGCAAAATCTATGAAATTTCAAAAGTTTGCCAAATTTTTCAAAAAATTAAAATTGAAAAAAATGTGCCATTATTTCATACATTTGCAATAACAATTTATTAGAGCAGAAATTTTAAAAATTGATACATTTGCAAAGAATTTGTAAAAATCTAAAAAAAATTGCAAAATTTTTCAAATCATGGATTTTACAAAAATTTGAAAAAATTTACAGAAATAAAAAAAAAAATGAAATTTGCAAAAAAATTGCAAGCTCTTCATTGTTTTTTTATACTTGAAAAAAGGTAAAATATTTATATATATATATATATATATATATATATATATATATATATATATATATATATATATATAATTGATTTTATTTAGTGTCAGTATCTTCAATCATCACTATACTCTGTTAGAAAAAATAAGAAATCCTGTATTTTAATATTTTTTTTAAAGCTGCAAGGAGCCACAGCAAAGGAGTCAAAGAGCCGCATGAGGCTCCAGGGCCACAGGTTGAAGACCCTTGGTCTAGCATGAGTCGGAAGTTTGTCTTTACCACTTGTAAGATGCTGAAAAGTTCTCTGCTCACAGTGGATTAAGACACAATTTCTTTTACCAGTAAAACATAGGTATCTGTAAATCTTCTTGAGTAAATAAAGTGTACTTAAACCACAGCTGTGAAAGGGCGTCAATGTGAAAAAGATAGCATGTGGTCTAGAGCTGCAACCACTAACCTTAAAACATCAAACCACACATCCTCCAGATGAAAAGGACCTCACAGTGGCGATACAATATCTCATCTATGAAACAATACTACTCTTGTCGATCAAGAGTTCACCATCAGATAGGCTTTTAATTAATGTTATTTTGAAATTATAAGAGAAAACCCTGACGTGTCAGTGAAAAATCAAGGATGCTTATATTCTCTCTTCACTCCCTCACACACCCCAGCAGGTCCCTGCTGGGTCATCATTCAGACTGTGCCCCTTTAATGACTGTCATTATACTCGGGAGCGTTAGATTTCAGCTGATCGCTCATACTTGGGGGCAGCTGGTAAAGATAAGAAGGGTCAAGGCCTTCAGCACAGTCACAACTTGTAGCCTATCTCACCTTCACTTTGTATTCAAGTATTGCACTTTGAATAGGATCAAATAACATAACAACTATCAATACAGATCAGGTCAGCTGTGAGCAGTCAACGGCAGTATTGATAAATGGTGCAAATGCAAAGTAAAAAAAAATTTTATAAAACTGTAGTTCCGGGAGTGTCCACATGGTGTTGGCCCCAAAAGCCAAGGATTCCCAATCAAGCTTTAAATTAGACAGCCTATTCTTGCAGCAGGTATGAAGCTGTAATGATGCATAAATGTCTATGTATAATATTGTTTATGACTTATGCCAGTGCCCACATCAGTCAACAGTAATTTTGGGACTTACTGTGAAACAAGGTTTTCTCCTGGATTTCTTCGTTTGTATAAAGTTAGATGGATTGGAAAGTTACACTTAACACATACTGCCATCTGCTAGTGTGAAACCGTTCCCACAGGTTTAAGTCATTCTGCAGCATCTGTGCATTGAGGAAATTAACAGTTTGGACCATAGACTGTAGAGTGGACAGTGTGGCTGTGCCGTTTACAATTGTATGGTTTTTAAGCCAAAATACCCCTGTGACAGCCGCAGCCATTGGCAGTGATCGTGCAGCCAGACTCTGCACAGTAGAGGCTATGAGGGACTCAGAGAGAGAATCTGAGTGGAGCCAGGCAACAAAAGTATATATATATATATATATATATATATATATATATATATATATATATATATATATATATATACTATATATATATATATATATATATATATATATATATATATATATATATATATATATATATATATATATATATATATATAGAGAGAGAGAGAGAGAGAGAGAGAGAGAGAGAGAGAGAGAGAGAGATAGATAGATATTATTTAAAGTTTGGCCACAGCCCATCTTGAATGTTTGGGGAGCTGGATTTTTTGACCCATACTGCAGCCAGCCACCAGGGGGAGCAGTTTTTGCAGCCACCTCACTTTGAGCCGAGCAAGATGATGTCCTTTTTTTTTTTTTTTTTTTTTTTACAGTCTATGGTTTGGACCATATGTCCACTCTGAAATGTTACAAAAAAACTTAATTGGTAACGTACTATACTTTCACACTTGTCGCAAACAGCTTCCACTGTGTTGTGTTTGTGAATTCCTTAGTCAAATTGCTCCTCTTGGGATTCAATGTGTGTTAAAACAAGTCTGTGTATAGTTTTGCACTTCCTCTTACAGCAGCTCAGGTCATATCTTTATCCACACAGGGTCCTTGAAGTGTTTCAGGGGAGTAATTGAAAAGAGGATACAGCAATCTTTGTCTGTTTGTTTTGGGGTTTGCTCTGTGAAGCAATTTCCTGCTCTGAACACTGCTCAAAGTATACAGGATGAAAAAAAACAAGCTGATCGAATGCCTTCAAAATATTTCACATTGTTATAAGACACTATTACTTATTTGTGTCAGGGCATCTGAAGCACATTTATAAGGAAATCCATAAAACTGCATGACACAACTGTCATACATACACTTCATTCTAAAATGCCTCAGCATGACATGATACAACCATTTACAGACTTGCTCAATGTAATGAGCACATACTCCCACACTACCTGCTCCACAATTAGCTATTTGTTGCAGAGAGCAGTGTTCCTAGCTGCTGGAGAGTCTCAGATATGAACACTTGATGGTGAAGAGTGGTAACAACGAGAGAAAACCGTCATCTCAGTAATAGCATTGCTATGGAAACAGTATGGAGGCGTTATGTGTGTGGGAAAAGCAGCAATAAAATAACACCAGGAAAGAATAAAGATGCCACATGGCAACCAGGCAGCATCTGGAGGGAGAAGGCAGCCTGGCTACCTTGAAGCCAAAATTGTACAAATTAGGGATTGACGTGATGTGAGGTGTTTAACATTGAAAGTGATGTTTCAGAGAATGAAACGTCTAAAAGGAAACCAGAAATTTGAGGAGGAACACTGAAGCAGAGCCAAAACCCAAACCATGTTGGGCTACGTTTTATTTATGCATTTCTTTCTGCTGTTCTGGTGACCTGATTACCACAACCCACAGTGCTACTGTAGATTTGTTTTTGATGCAGGAAAAAATGTGAATGTAGTGTACAGAGAGTGAGTATATAAATACCTGAATCACTGTCTAGCCTGTTCAGTCATATTCCTCTTTTAGTAGTTTGAATAAGTCTAATTTCGAAGTAGGGCTGTAACCACTAGGTAACCAACAAAGGAAGGGAATCAAAGATGAGATGTTTACAGCTAAAAAATGAACCAAAACTTAATTTTTAATGTCCATCAGAATCCATAAAAGTCCACTTGGAACTCAAGGAATGATGTCATGGTCCAACAACACAGAGGAGTCAGCACAGAGACACTAGTTAACGAGCAACAGGTGTGGACACAGGTGAAACTAATAAAGGTAATCAAAGTGGAGGGAAACAGACAGGCGGGGGAAGTAAAACCAAACAAGATAGACAGGAATTTGCAAGAACAACAAAATAAAACAGGAAACACAATAGACACCGTAGACCCCAACAAAAAAAGAACACGAGACATTAATCACTGATAAACACATAGTAGAAAAAGGAGAGGTTAGGTAGAAGAAGATAAAAGATAAAGAAAAAGACTGTCATAAACAAATTCTTCTGTCAACATCTAACTGTGCCTTCTTATGCATGCCTCAATGTTCAGGTGCAATCATACATGATTGCTCTCTCATCCACCCTTTGAATGTTTGAGGGATGAAGGAGTGGGCAAATTTGACAGTTTGCTTATTTCATCCTCCAGTTCTGATGAGTTCATTACTTTGTTCACTGGACTGTGAAAACCAACCCATGTCTATTCAGACATGCATCTCCATCTGCTTTGATTTGATTCTCACAGTTTTGTTTGTTACTGGTTGGGGCAGTAAAAATGAGGACTGCTTCATACCCTTCTTTTTCTCTTACATCACTGTTAGGGGGCACAATGGGGAATACTGTTTTTTTTTTTTTAAATTAGTGAGTTTTGAGGGATTAATTCCTGGAAATCTGGAAGTCAATTTGATTTTGATAAGTTAAAACTCCAGGGGGAATGCGGGATGGCACGGCCGTGTATGTGCTGGGGTTTGGCCTCATAAAGTAAGGTCTCCACAAAAACTGCTCCCCCTGGTGACTGGCTGCAGTGCAGGTTAAAAAATCCGGCTTTCCAGCCATTCCAGATGGGCTGTGGTCAAACTTACGTTGACCACAGCGTCCGATTGTTGTGGTGATTTGAAGATATTATTTGGCTGTTTTGAAATTAAGTCCTCTTTTTTCTGAAAAGTTTCGTTTTCATTAGGTTAAAAACGAGGCTTTACGTATCATTTAACGATGATTGACAGCTGCCATTATTGTGTATTTTTCTACGGGGATTGTAAAATATGTCAGGAGGTAGAGTCAAGAAGTAATTAGACTCTCGAAAGAAAGAAAAAAGTTATATTTGTCACCCAGCTCCACTCAGATTCTCCCAGAAACCTCATCATCTCTACTGCGCAGGCTCTGGCTCCAAACTGCTACAATGGTGGCGCCTGGGACAGAGGAATTTTGGCTTCAAAACCGTACAATGATAAATGGCGGAGCCACGCTTTCCACTCTATATACAGTCTATGGTCAAGACTCACAAGAGCAGGAAACAAAAGGTGGAAGACCCAAGTGCAGATTTAACAAAAAATGTTTTATTTAACTAACCTCAAAATCCAAAAAACTCATTAAAGAGAAACAAAAGCAAAAAAAAAAAAACACTAGAAAAAAAACCACAAGAGTACACAGATTGAGCCAGGAGATGCAAGACAGCAAACACACAGCGACGCACAACAGGATACACTTAACTGACCCAGAACTCAAGGGCCTGAGTCTTTTTCAAAAAGCTTTCCTTGAAACCACTGAACTTGTTTTTAATCTTGTTTTACTCTTTAGAGCTTTGAGATCCTTTGATGAGAAGTGCTTTACAAACAGAATTTATTATTTTTATCTTTTTCATTACCAACTCTTGTGTGAGATTCATCAAGAGTAGAACAAACTTCATTTAGGACCAAATTAGACATTGCACTACATAATTCCCATTCCACAATGAGACATTTATGTACAATTTATGACTTATCTTATGAAGAGTTAAAACTACTTGGCAGTTTCTTCTTTAAATGGTAATTCTAAAACAGGAATTTATGTCACTTTACTTTTTGGAGAATGATCGTGAGCAAATTGCTTAAACCATAAAAGTGGTGGAATGAAACCACTTTAGGTTAATGGGAGGGTAAAACTGTATGAACGAGAGCGCTTACATCCGTGCCAAACTACTTGGCTCTTCAAAGAAGTGTTAAATTATGGCAAGGCTAATCGTCAATGTCAGACTGCGTTTTAGGTCTTTGCCTCAGAACAAGGACAAAGTGGTCATTTGCGGGGTTAGGCTGCAAAAAAGTCAGGCAGATTTATTCATGACACAATCCCCCTTTCTGGTAGGGCCCTAAAGTCAAACACAAGGTTTGAGTTACTTTGAAATAAGGAATCAGATGTGTTCTTTACAAATTTACTACTGACAATTTCAAATATTAAGAAAAAAAAACATAACATAAAAATAAGAAAGTGCATCCTGCATTGTGCAAGAAATGCTGTGCTGTCTAGCGCTGTAAGCATGTGCGGGCTGTGCATCTGTCTGTATTGATTTACTGTGATTGTGCATGTGTGAGCACAATGATCTACACAAAAGGGACTCCCCACTGCTCATATTTGCTGACACTGAATTTCTGCCCTGCTTGTCACATCGTGTATCATCTCAACAACACACAACTCATGAAGATCCACACGCTGCATCTCTGACAAATTGGTTGGGAAGTGTTTTCAGGGATGTGTTCTTGCAGGAAAGATGGTATCGTTTGATGTAGTGTTACAGTGAAAAAATAAAACAGATTGTGATCATTTTTAAGCGAATGTAATTGATTGTAGACAATAGCTGCAGTCCCGACTAAGAGCTTATGCTGGTATATGAGTCTTGGCCTTGGTCTGATCTCTGATTTCAAGTTATGATGACTAGAAAACCGAGCCTGACAGTCTGTTTTCATGAGAAATAAAAGGGTTTTATTTTCGTATTGTTTTTCTGCCCAAGTCAGCTTTTGATGTTACATCTCTTATTTATAAAGAAGTGGTCTACATGTTTAATCTATGTTTGTAAATCCTCTGTAAGAATTTGAATGGGAATCTGCAGTGACTGCTGTATTTTTGCAAAAAATTGCTGCAGTAAACATTAACCGCTCGTATGGATTATGATTGATGATGCTACTTGACCTGTAATCACACTTATTGTTCATTATTCTGCAGATATGAGCAGTGTGGCTCTACACTTTTGCAGCAAATACTGCAGTGAAGTCCACGCTTGTGTTTGTGTATCTTTGTATAAGCTGAAGCTGTTATTATGATACCGATTTCTCATATCTGTGCCTTTTTCCCTGGTTGTCCTGACCCTCTTCACTTAATAAGCCTTGAGGGAGGCTTTGTATTACACTGGTGTTTCTACCTTCATTACAAAAGATAACAGCACAAAAAAGTCCATATATAACAACAACATATATGACAAACTATAATGGCACAGTCAGTTGTACACAATGAAGACAAGAAAAGGGAAAATACTGGAGAGTCCACATCTCAAGTACATCAGTGCATCAGATTCATTTTGTAAAGTTCGCACTAAAGCAAATAATAAATGACAGTCTTGGTAGGAAGGAGGCAAAGAAACATTGTAATTTTGAAAGAAAGAAGCAATTTAGGACAATAATGTGAAAAGGGCAGTACAATAAAGAGAAGCTTATTGGAGAAAGGTTAAATTCAACAGAGAGGAGAGTTATGGATTAAAGGATGAGTAATTGTTATACGGTTAAGGAGGGGTTGGAGATTGTAATACCCTGTCTCTCAGGGGCCACATTCACTTTTGTGTACGGCTGTGCACAGACTGTATTTAAGCTATAGACAAAAAAATGAGGTAAAAGTGCTCAGGAAGAATGAAACTATGAACAGATAAATACGGCTATAGTTTTGTTATAAATGCTTCATCTGTAATTTTCTTTGAAGCCACTTATAGGATGCTCTAATGAAAGCAGATCCTTAATGCTAAGTATTAATTCTCCTTGGGACAGCCTTAAACACAGAAACATGAGCATTCGCATGCTCTCAAATGCTGTCAAAGTGACAGCAGGTCCACGGCTCCCCCTAGTGTTGACAAGAACAACCAGCACCAAATAATAAACCTCAAAAAAATGTGGAAAAAACAAACAAACCACCTTTTTAAATAGTCTTCATTTCTCATTCTTGTATCCTCCCAAACACTCTATACACTGTATCATCATCATCATCATCATCATCATTATCATAATCATCATACAGCTCATGATGTTAGACTGCAGCTTATATCTTATCAGACGTACAACATAAGAAGTTTTAAGTGATCACCGGTTGCACTACATCACTGTGCACCTCACAGACTGTTGTTGTGGACTGAAGTAATTGCAGGGTTCATACAGCTCAAGGCAAGTTAAATTTAAGACTTTTTAAGACTTTTAAGACTTTTTTAATGACGTTGGAAATCAAATTTTAAAAAAAAGTCGACAACGAAACCAACAAAACTAACAAACAAAAACACCACATGAATTACCTGGGTTACAGGCAATTTTAACCCAATGTTTATTTTACATAAAACATCACTTTTTACCTTTTTTAACTCCATTTTTACAACTTTATGCCTATTTAGCCCCCATTCATCTTTTTTGGCCACTGTCACAACCATTTTTGGAATTTTTACATGGTTTTTGAAATTTAATGTCAAATTTATTTCTCAATTTTGCTGCCATAATCAATTGTCCTAAGCCACTTTTGGATTTTTTTTTGCCAATTTTTCCTCATGATTTTCTATCTCCAGGCACCCTAGGTAGAACCAAGACATGTGTCTGCTTTAAAAGTTCCTGGTGCAACCACATCACCGTTTTGTTAGTTCCGCTATTGTGATTACGCGATGTTACCATGAGAGTAAATCTGGAAATTATTTAGAAAAATTGATAAATGTTACTTAATATTTTTTTTACTTCAAACTAACATAAATCTTACCAATGTGTTCAATTTTTTAAGACTTTTGAAATTTGAAATTAAGACTTTTTAATGCCAATTCAGGCCTTTTTTTTAGAGTTATGAATTCAATGCCTTTTAAGACTTTTCAAGGATCTGTGGGAACCCTGAAGTGACCGTTGTCTCCTTTGCCAAAAGATGCAGAGCCACTCTGAACGTCATTTAATAGTTATGAAGTATGAGTGTGTAAGTGTAGGTTACACAGCTACAGAGCACAGCTCTTTTTGGTCTGGGAGAACAAGACAAGGCTCAGCTAAAGCATTGTCCTCAAACGACCTCCCTGAGACAGAGCACTGGCTCTTAAATAACAGCTTATCAGCCCTCATAAATTATGGAGAAATACCTAGAGAGATGAGCGAGGTAGCGAAACTTAAAGACCAGAGCAAGGAGAGAGAAGTCAATGATATTTGTGCCTTCTTCACTCTTTTCTAATTCACAATAGTAGAACTTATATCAAGGTTTTACCTCTGAAGCTGTGTCAAAGTGACTGCTCAGCTGAGCGCAGTGATCATCAGTGACTGCTCCCCGATAAAAGTCCAGTCCGGTCAGGCACTTCACTAAATCAGCATGTCAATAGGACAAGCTGATGTCCTATCGATCCCCACAGTCAGCTGGTGCAGCTGACCGGGGTGGAATACCAGAGACTCAGATCAGTGTGGGTGTGAAAAGTTGAGGCACTCTGTGCATGGGCCCATATACACAGTAGAGTTGATTTATTAATGAGATTCACACTAAGGATGTGTATTAGCTGGATCAATAGTTGCCTAATGAACTGGTTATCCGTGACTGAGTGTATAGAGTAGTAGGAGTGAGACTGATTTTTTGTGTGTGATTTAAGGTTCAAATCTTAGTGCAGATTTTAGTCACGTCTATACAACTAATGTTGAACTAAACTGATATTTCAGACTGTTTTTATATACGACACATGCAACTTGAACAATAACTATGTCTATCCATGTTTTTGATAATTTTTTTAAGGTTCCGAGGTTCAACTTTTTATGATTATAGAATGCAGATTAAAGTTATTTTAGGTCAGGTTAGTATTGAGCATTACTTCCTACAACGTTACACCTGCTAAGACACCAAAACTTCAATATTCTTGTAACTCATGAAGTTTGGTCACATCAGATCAGAACGCTCTATTTAAATCTTATTGTTGGTCCTGCTGTTATTTCAGGTCAGACATAGAGGCATCTCAGCAAAATATGATTGTTTATCTCTACATCAAAGAAAATTACGAGCAAAGAATTTACCAATGCAAAAGAAGTGTACAGGGCTGTCAGCATGGAATGCCAATTTTGCCACCAAAATCTTTTATGACTGTGGTCCTCTGTTAGTTATTTATCTGTAAAACAAAGGTGAGAAACAAAGCAGTGCTGCTTAAACAAAACAGCAGGATGAAAGAAACTGTTATCTAAGTAAATGTTTATGTCTTATTGTTACCAAAAAAAATATGGTATCGGTACTAAGTGGTACCACTTTTTGGTACTTATGTGTGTGTTCATGTGGTGATAAATATTAATTTGCTTGTTAATAAAATCTCAAAGTTTTAATTCAACTTATCTATTTCTGAATATACAAACTGGAAAATTGCCTACTCTTCCACTGCCTCACAGTCGCAAGGATTCATTTAGGTACCTAAACATGGTACCTTTTGATTTTTACGTGAATTGGTACTCTGTACTACAGACAGAATCCTGCTGGTATCTATAAAAGTACTTAATTCGGTACCCATTCCTACTGACAAGTCCAGAAAAAAAAAGTATTTTTCTGAGATATTCTAAGACAGATGCAATGAGATACAAAAAAATTACACATCAAGTTCTTGAAATCTGAATAATGTCTAAATACAAGAAACTGAACATGAAACTTTCCTGACCACATTGGCAGACTTCTTCTTACTCTTTACAACTAATTCAAGTGTCTGTTTGCCATTTAATGACTTAAGATCAGCCTTTTTACTGGAATTAAATCAACATTAGATTCAGTTTTTGCGGTGCAAAAGAATAAAAGCTTTTCACAAGATTGTTCTTCCTCCACTGTTGCTAGCCAGCAAGGTTTGTAAAACAGAATGCGTGGTGACTTTTCTGCTGGTTTTCTATCTCTTTTAACTTACAGTCATTGCATGTGTAGGTGCCGATGTAAGTAAGTTCACCTTTACTCACAACACACGTCGCTGCAGGTGAAATACAGCGCCGTTTATCACCAGTTAGACTACCGTCATCAATCAACTGTTGCAGCCCAGAGGGGCGCTGTTTCACAAGTTTGAGAAAATGGGTAGTAATTCAATGAACATGGACAGTTGGTGTGTGTGTGGGGATCAGACACACACACACACACACACACACACACACATACACACTCATGTCTGTGCCCAACAAATTAAGTATTTAGTGAGAATAGCAGCTCCTCTGTTAAAAATTCACTTGTTTTCCAGCATGAATTAAGGATGAGCATTTGATTCATTTATCTGCACGGATATGTCTGTGTCTGATTGCAGACGTGTGTCTGTGTGTGTGTACACAGTTTGACACAGATGAGTAAACCGTTCGCTCAGTGCTTCTCAGTTGTGGAATAGTTAAAAAGCAGTGCTTCATTAGGCTCTGGACAAGAATCAAGGCTGACACACGCAGACGCACACACATATATATGGATCAGTCAACATCTGTTTAACACAGATTATTGAAACACACATGAAAACCATGTAAAAAGAGAGAAAATAAATGTACATCCCTCAATCCCACTCACTTTTCTTCTAACTCATGCTGTTTCTGTTTATGCAAAGCAACATAAAACGTAAAGAGTATTAGAGCTGGAACGATTCCCAGAATGATTCGAGGTACTCGATTACAAAAATTACTCGAGTAATTTTCTCCGCCTTGAGGAATCATTTAATTTTAAAAAAGATCAAGGAGTGGTATTTCAAATAGAGCTGAGGCCATATTAAGAGAGTTTTCAGACCCCTCAAGCTACCTCTTATACAAAATAGCAACTAGCAACAAATGTAGCTTCTTTTCTGGAGTTTGGAGACTAATGGGTCATTCTACGAAACGGGTGCCATTTGGGTCCACAACATTTGATGAGATGTACAAGGCATAAAAAAAAGTGTCAAAGTGTGCTTACAAATTTTGGAGCTACCAAAGCAAGTGCTCTTATTGACATGCTGTATCAGAAAATTCTATTTTTTAAAGAGAAAAAAAATCCTTGAAAAATAACTGCTCTTTAACTAAACAAAAATATATTTTATCCGATTACTCGATTAATCGATGGGATTTTCAGTAGAATACTCGAATACTAAAATATTCGATAGCTGTAGCCCTAAAGTGTATGCCTGGACAGCCTGTCCTTACAAAGGTAGTTGCCAGAATAAATGCGCCTGAACACAGGGAGAGTAAATATACAAGACCACAAGTATTGAATAGTTTATTTCATCATCGTTCTTTTTCTTTTAAGAAGTCTGGTTTTAAAAAAATTTTGGGAATAACAAGAAAATAATCAAACATAAAATTAAAAGAAAATACTCTCGTTCCTTTGAACATTTCAAGTGTAACTGATGTCCAGAAATTCAAGTTCTTTGAAACTTGAACGTCTAAAAACACTGAAGGGGCATGAAAGATGGGATGGAAAAAGTGAGTGGCAGAGGAGGAGAGGAACAACTGTGGTGAAGCTGTAACTGTCACCTTCACACCAAAGTCTATCAGCGGGCAGAGCCCATTTAATCAGACAGACTGACAAACATCCAGACTGTCTGCCAATGCAATCACACACACACACACACACACACACACACACACACACACACACACACACACACACACACACACACACACGCCATGTGCACATGACATATGCTTCATAATGTGACCTTCTCCCCTCTGGAGATTTAAATGCCCCCTCATAGCCACCTCCTTACTTGAACGGCCTTATAATATCATGAGCTCTTGAATCTATTTTCCCACTTGGCTGACTGAATTGATGTCTACTTTAATTTGTCGGGTGTGATGAAAAAATCAGAGGAGTGCAGTTGCCTCTGTGCCTGCTCTGACATTTAGGTTAAAAGGGGATGTACCCGGTTTATACTTTGCAACAGGAAAGCTTGATTAATTCAGTAGTTTCTCTTTCAGCTTAACATTTATCTGTTAAAACCTTTGACTTTCCTTGTGTCCAAACTCAGCTGGTGAGTGGCTTCCAAATTAAATCTCACAAAGAGTGTTTTGAGCTTTACAAAATCATAAATTGTGTTCTAAAACACTAAAGCAGAAAAATAATCCTGGACGATAATTGTACAATGCATTATTTTATAAAGTGAGAGAAATTGTGACTTCAAACTGTGCAGAGTTAAAATAAAACACCCATTCAGTTGTGAAGAGTTGAGGAACAACATGTGCATTGAATGGGGCTGAAAGTCAAAGTCTTTCAAGAGCAAAATATTTAATCTTTCTCTATCTGGGTCACTGACCATGTCACATGACCACAGTATCTGTCCCTGACTAGATAAATGGCGTTAACATTTGCGACATTTGCCCGGAGGGAATATTGAATGCATATGTTCTGATGGTCACGCTGGCATGGTCAAGATCAGCCCTTATGTTACACTAAGCACGCATACATTAGAAGCACTAACTTAAATATATGAGATGCTCCTTTACATCTGAAGAGAAATACATACTCTAGAAGAGGCTCATATCTGCACGTCTCTTCGTTATCTTTCTATAGGCTCTTCTTTTTTGTACCTTAGATACACTGACAAAAGAAAAATAAATAAGGAGTGCGTCACTCTAGCCCATTACATGAGGATGCCATCTATGTTGAATTGCTTTAGTCTCTTTCTTTTATGTCAGATCGTGTTGTGAAATTTGCATAATCTTCACAGGACTTTAGGCAGCTGTGAAAATCCAGACAATAAAGGACTCCAGGAACCATCTAGCTCTTAAAAAAGATGTTCCTGAAACCAAAAGTTCCTGGAACTTCCTGTCTAAAAGCACCTTTAGGATTTGTTTCTATCTTTCTTTTTTTATCCTTGTCTGTGTGAGGTTGGAGTACTGAGCACAGGTCTGTGACACACTGATACACACTGACCTGGAAAAGAACGCGGACAACCAGCTGTTTTATTATGTTAGCACAGCAATGAACGTGAGCTCTCCAACACACACACATACACACACAGAGGCCCTTGTACACACATATGCCAAGGTCCTACAGCAAAATGCTAATAGCACATGGCAAGATGAACACTCAATAAGAAAAACATGTCAGAGAAAAATTACTTGGGTATGCTGGTACATGGGGCAAGCTTTGTGGCCTATTTTCCCGTCAGTCACCAGGGGGAGCTCTAAAGGACTGTGCTTACCCTTAAAGAACTTGGGCCACACAGATAGCAGGTGACCCAAGTCACCTACAACTCACCAGGTTTGCAATCTGAGGGCAGCTGTTACCTCTTTCAATTAATGTATACATGTATAGTATTTCAGAACAACTGAGAACAACTCACCAACCAGTTCATCAACCATCAGATGTATGCTGATGACTTGGTCATTCTTTCACCTTACAGTGCTGGCCTACAGCCACTCCTGAGAATTTGTTCTAGCTGTGATGTGCAGTTTGACATTAAATATGACTGTGAAAAGAGTGTGATTGTGGTAATAAGAACAAAAGATGATCAGAAGCTGCAGTTTCCATTATTCTTTATCTCTGATCTAGTCCTCAGTGCGGTGGAAAAAGTCAAATACCTGGGGCACATTATCAAAAGTGATGATGATGATGATGATGATGATGATGATGACAATGTTCAGTATCAGTGCTGTAAGTTATATGTACGTAAATTTCAAATGTACAGAAAAATGTTAAAACTGCTCATTTATGGAGCAACTACAGTAAGGCAGAAATGAAAAAATTACAGGTAGCATAAAACGATGCATTCACAATATTTCTTAAATTACCTCGATGGACGAGTGCAAGTCACATGTTTGTTTATACCAATGTGCCCACATTTTACGCTGTTCTTAGAAACTGTATGTATAAATTTGTGGGTCGATTGATTGAGTCAAACAATGAAATAATGTGACTTACTCAGCTCACAATGAGCAAGACAAGGTTTACATCTTGTTACTGGAAACATTGGAACAAATGTGTCTTAGCGTTTTAATTGGTGTCAATATATGAACTGTGTTTTTCCTTTTAAAGGGGACATATGCTGATGCCTGATTTAATAATTATAAGTATTCAGGGGGTGTAAGGTCTTGTTTTCAAATTTATTATCTTATATGTATACATATAAGATAATAAATTTGAAAACAAGACCTTACACCCCCTGAACTTTCAAAAAATGACATATTGTATTTTTTCCAATATCCTAGAACAAGATTTGATGCCTCTGAAAATAGGTCATTGCCAGATGGCCGCGAGATTTCAAACGTCCTGATGACTCGAGGATCCTTTCTTTTTATTGGACATCTGTGATGTCAGTTAGTCACACAACCGCCACCGAGGGATACACCCACCAAGAGCCGAGTATAAACGTATAAACTATACATGTTACAGTACCGGTTTGACTCACCACACTGAAGCGTCCTGAGATGATCTGTGTTGAGGTGGATTTTCTTCCTCCTGAGCTGCAGAACCGTCCGGGTCTGACCCCAGGCTCACACTGAATCCGTTGCGGGTCCGGTGCAGCTTCCGCATGTAATCCGTATCATTAAAATCACTGTTGTAGGCTCACATTAGTCCCGCGCGGTGCGAGTCCGGTTGCGGGAGCCGTACAGCACTACAGAAAGAATCCGCAAGAAGTCTATCTTTTCCGGACGCCGGAGAGGGTCTACGTCAAGCTGAATGAAATATGATGAGCTATACAGGAAATGAATTGCCGGATGGCATGAAGATCCGTTGTTTTTAAAATAAAGTCAGTGTAAAAACTAATGTAACTTGACTCTTCTTTGACAGCACAGTCGCGCTAGTAGTAAATGTAAACATTATTACACCCGGTGACATGAGGTCGCATTTTGACAACAAAGGGACGACGAGAGACTCATCCTTGAAGTGGAAAGTCATCCCATTTTATATGATACATCCCATACTATTATAAGAATAATACAAGAAAAGAAAAAAGTAACTTGATTAAAAATAATAAACATTAGAGGAATAAAGCTCTCGCGCAAGTCCAGACAAGAACGTGAACCCACGTGAGCTTCTACTCTCGCGAGTGCAGTTTCCGTATCCGGCACCAAAGCCAGCCACAGCCTCTATCCGGAGCTGATGTGAGTGGCAGCTTGCGGAAAATACGCACCGTATCTGGACTGCAACCGTTCCGGAGCCAATGTGAGCTCGGCGTGACTCGGGGTCCAATACAAAAGGACGTATCCTACACTCTGCCATTTCATTAGTGCTATCAATGCCTTACGGTGAAGTTTTGGCAAACAGCAAACTCGCTCAGTCTGCCCCATTCAATGTGGCGATTTTGTAAATACTACCATGCTGCAAAAACTGCCCCCTGGCTCTACCCCCTCCGCCCCTCTGATAGAACTGACCAATCAGAGCACAAAGGGCTGTGACGTTGCGAGGTTACTGGAGGTCATTCTGGAAACGGAGCGTTTCAACGAGATCTTCAGAATGGCCAAAAATGAGGATATTGAGAACGCTATTGTGGGGCAATGAAGGAACTAAATGACTTGTACTGAGGGCAGAAATGCTTTACAGGCATCCTAGTCTGGCATAGTGAAAAGGAGAAACAAGCATGATATGTCCCCTTCAACTTGTGTTTTTTCCATTATTTGTAGTTTTGCTGTCAATATATTTATATGGACCTAAAGGTCTGGAATAAAGTATACAGTAAAGTCAAGTGAAGTTCCTACCCCACCTTCCTCCCTCTGTGTTATTGGACATGCCAGACTGATAAAGAAGTCACTCTGAGCTTTACTTTCCTCTGCACTCAACAATATAAATAAATGTTAGCAAAATATAGCCATAGAATCGGTGGTGACAGAGCCCAGGGAGTGAATGAGCAGTTCAAATGACCAAAATACAGCTGATGGAAATGTTAAGCCAGCAGCCTTCAAATAACCCAGACATGACCATTCAACAGAGAGCGTACAGCATGATACTAGTGAGTGGAAAGAAGAGCAGCATATGAAGAGCAGGTGTATTTATCTTGAATTCACTACCCTTGAATCAAAGCTGTGTTGTGAAGCTGAAGGTGCTTGTCTTCATCAACATTCACGGCTACGTTTAAGCTGAACAGTCATCTGAAAGCTCCATCAGAGAATTAAATGCTTTGTTCTGGATCATTCCCTCCCTCTCTCTCTCTCACTTCATTGGAAACAACAACACAATGAAAGCAGAGCAGCTTCATGCTGCTTTCTAGCCTGAGGGCTTAGCAGCAATCCTCAGTGTCCCAATCACACTCACTCAAACCACTCAACAATATGCAGCTTTGGCACAGCTGACAAACCAGAAGAAAAACAGCACACGAGAGGAACACTCTGTCCCAAAGTGGATTAGTTTAAATAAAAATTATTTAACAGCTGCTTTGGGTCATTTGAGGATGTTTCGATGTATAGATATTTTATTATTTGAAAAGGACGTACAGTTTATTGGTTATTGCAGCGTTAACAGTAGCCACAGTGAAAGTTTTGGAAAGCAATAAGAACAATAACAAAAACAGGGGAAGAATACATATTCACAGGAGCCTAGACCAAACTTTTATTTATCTAACTTTGCTGCTGTTAATTTTTAAGTTTTCAAAAAAAAAAAAGTGCAAATGTATTGTACATATTTTAGAACAGGTCATTCCTTCTTATAAAAGAAAAATTCTTTCAGATCAGAGTTACTTTCCATAAGTACTTATGCAACACACTGACACACTTTCATTCAGCTGGTGGGTTTCACTTTGGGATTCACATTTCCCATGATGATCTGTGCACGGTGCACTAAAGGCTGATCATAAAAACACAGGAGACAATGTTGCCTTACAAGCGCACTGGGTTCCAAATTTATCTCCAATAAAACAAGAAGGACCTCCACTTAATCCTGTGAATTGTGAGCAGCCAAATAACCACAAGCCTTCAACCAATCACCATCCAATGACCAAGAGTCACAAATCCCTCAGCCAAAACGTATGAAAGCAAGATCAAGCCCTCCTGGCACCGATGCTTCAGAGGGTTGCAATAAATCATTCTTTGGATGCAAGTTTTTCACAACTAAGGAGCTCTGCTCTGAATAGTCAAAATCAACACACAAACACACACGAAGACACACCAGGGATGTTACCTGTACACCATCCCGGTTCGGCCCTTGACTGTGTCATGCAGCGATAACGAGTGAAAGTTCAGAAACTCCTCCAGCTGTTTGAGCTCCACCACACTGTTGGGTTTGTGTGCCGTCCATATCAGAGGAGCCAGAGGTCGGGGGCCTGCTGCTGAAGACGTCTGCCTGATGAGCCTCCCCTGGCCCGGGCCCTGAGACTGAACCCCTCCCTGACCCCTGGGCCCTTTTTGTTTAGGGTTAGGGATCTCAGGGCATGTAGCTTTGTACAAGTACATCTTCTTTCCTCTTCACTTAGTCCTCTCTTTTAGTCTCTCCCGTCTTCTCTGGCTCTGTTCCTCAGACATGTACGCTCAGAGTAATCCAGGTAGGCCTCTCGCCTACACACATACACACACACCTCTACATGGAGCAGAGGACTTTAGAGGAGAGTAAAGCTCAGAGGGATGAGAAGTTTTCTTTTGTATGATGCACTACGAAAATCAAACTCCTTTTTTCAGAAAGAAAAAGAAGAAAAAAGCAACGCGGGAAAATCCAGCTTGGAGAAATCATGACTGAAAATAGAAAAAAAACAGCAATTAAGAGTCCGATCTGTCTGCAGGCTGCACATCCGCACGGAGAGGAAACAGCTTTGTCTTTACATGTTCTCTTCCATGTGCCCTGTGCCACATATGTTGCCAGAACACTTACACACATGCAGAATGAGAGAGAGAATCATTCACAGATTTCCCCCTCTCCTCTTTCTCCCTCCCTCACACACACACACTCTCCACTCACACCCTCATCCTGTCACTTTGCCCCCTGCTCAGCCAGTCCACATTATGAGCTCACTTTGGTTTTGCTCCATATTAAATGGCTGGGGAATCTGGGACATTTTTTCCCGCCCTCCCTCTGCTTCTCTCCCTCTTTCTCTCCATCTATTCCTCTCTCACTCTTTCTCCTTTCAACCTTTTTTTCTCTTTAACTGCATCTTATCATGCCTCCAACTCTCTTCCCCCATCATCCCTTCTTTGTCTGTCGGTATTCCTTTCGTCAGAAGCCCTGTCACTTAATCCACTCTTCTCTCACTTCCAGCATGTATTCCTTTGTTTTTTTCCTTATCTTCCATCTTTTTGTGAATTTAAACATGTCCCTTTTTACTTAACTCATGCTGTCTTCTCATGTCTCCCTTTTAATTTCATCTCTCTTGTCATTATATCCCTTCCTCTCTTTTTGCTCTCACCCCCTTCAAACAAAGTGTACTTTGGAGTTTTGCCCATAACAAACACCTAAAATAAACACACACACACTCTCTGACACACACACATGCTCAAAGCTGATGGCAGAGCTTTAGTGTCACAGCTCGATGTGAAATGAAAGGGAGAAGCCTTTTTTGCTTGTCACCTCAAGTATACGTCTACATTCACAGACACCGTCCCACAGTATATGATCTCTCACCTCTGGCCGCCTCGTGGGAGCGTTCAATGACATCACGTCTGGTCCCCAAGTGGATTGTGGGAATCATGAGAAATACCATTCTCCCATATCAGGAGATTTTAGTTCCAGCACACGCTGTCACTCTTCCTACAAATCCCCCTGCACACTCACACACGTACACTTGTACAGTTCCCTGGACGTCTGAGCCTCTGTTCACGTTCAGTATTCAAGGAACACATTCAAGGAATTTTAGCCTGAGCAAAACATCCAAATACAGCCAAGTGTGACATAAGCATACACACACACACACACACACACACACACACACACAAAGCCCAAATAAGACATCAAATCATTGAGGTATTAAAGCTTCTGTGAGGAACTTTTAGCTCATGATGATCTATTGAGCCACCCATGACCAGTGACGTCAGTAACGTGCTACTAAGTAACGCGTTACTCTGATTCTACTGCTTTTTTCAGTAACGAGTAATCTAACGCGTTACAATTCCCAAACCAGTAATCAGATTAAAGTTACTTATCAGAAATCACTGCGTTACTTTTGTTTTAATTTTTCTTGTAAAAAAAGCTATATGCTTTTTTCTTGTGTCTCAAGGAACGAATCGTGTCGCGCGTTCATCAAGTTTTCAGCATGTGAACAACTCACGAGAGTTAGCAGCCAGCGACACAAAGGTAAACAGAGGGGGAGAGGAGAAATGCGCGTTTTCTAGCTGGAAATACAGTCACTGTTTTGAGTTTTTCAGCTAAAGATGACCGTTCAGTGTTCACTCTGTGCTGGCAGTTTGCTTAAGATCTTTGACTGAAACATTTAGGAATCAATTAGAGAGGGATTAGCGCACTGCGTACATAAACGCTTGAGAAGTTGTTTGACTCTTACTTGGGGGAAAGGTGAGTCCCGTCTTTCACTGTACCTCTCTCTTTAACCCCCTCTATTCCAAGAGCTGAACCCTCTGTTTAGCATAAATCCATCCGCTGAGGAGCAGAGCAACATAACGTAGGCTACAACAATACACCCGGTGGCAAGCAGGGGCGTGCCCAGACTTATCAGATTGGGGTGCCCCGAGCAGGGTACTGAGGATTATGTGAGCCCACACTCCAGCAACATTTATTTTTGCTTATTGTATTACAAATACAGAATCAGCTTTAACAATAAATGAAACTAATGGAAATCAAACTAGACTAAAATAAAGGATTTAAAAAGAAAATAATTTAAACCCAAAATTTAACTGAAACAGTGCTGTAGTGTACCAAAAATAGTACTGTAAAAGCTTTTGGTTGTATTTGAAATTCAAAATGTATAAAATGAATATTTTTGTTTTTAATTGTTAAGTACATGTTTTACAACTACCAATGTCTGCATGTTACTTTAAAAACATATTGACTCATATCAATATTCATTTTAATTGCTTGTGCAATTTTTGCCAAATTATGCAGCTGGAAGTATTGTCAGCAGCTGCTAAAAGTAACTGATTAAGTAACTTATAATCTAACTTAGTTACCTTTAAAATTAAGTAGTCAGTAAAGTAACTGAGTTACTCAGTAACTAGTAGAATCAGTAACTAGTAATCGGATTACCTTTTCAAAGTAACTGTGACAACACTGCACATGACACAAAATGATTGAATTTGAATTTAACATATTACAGGGTAAAATGAAGTCATTTTGCCTCAGCAGATAGCCAAGCTACTGCGCCTGGTTTCCAAGAAAACACACAGTTCAGAATTAAAAATCATATCTACCTATGTGGCTGTTTTGCTACTCAAAGTTTACTGCTTCTGTATTGTATGAGCGTTTTACTCCTACTTAGTGCTATTCAGTTTAAAAATATGTAACTACTTAAAGATGTGCTTCTGGGTGCTACAAACTAATTTAACATCACTAATTGATTCTATTTATGTAAAAGTAATGTGTATGCACACACACCAACGCACACTGAAAGTGTGAGTGTATGAGGACAGAGACCTACAATCAGCTGTGTCCATTGTCCAGCACGATGGGTGGAAAAAGTGATCCTGCCTGGCAGCAGGAATGTCAGCTGAGCTTATGCAACACCAGTGTGTTTACAGTGTATTTATAGACACCAGAGGCAGAAACATCCATACACATGGAGCCTACACATGCACACTTTTCAGTGCTGTTTTTAATACAGCTTTCAATTTTGGGTAGTTTTATGTTTTCAGATTTCTTTCTCTAAAATTTGCTCTTCATTTGACCTTTATGATCTTTCATTTTTGCCTCTCCCAATAAGCACAGTCAGTTTTTTTCACAATAAAATCCTCTGAGCACAAACACTGTAGATTTTTCCACAAGACGCCTGTAGGTCCCTTCATGTTTGTGGTCAGAGTTTCTGGGTGTCAGTTCCAAAGACACAAGATCTTGAAGAAACCTGAGAGATAAAACGTGACCACTGAAGACAACCAAACGTGAAGGATGATCAAGAAAACGATCACTGGAAACGGAAAATGGGGCACTATGCACTGTCGGTTCTCGGTGAAAACTTGCTTGGTTTGACTTTGGACCTTCACTTGGATTTTTTATAAGAGTAACCAACCCAACTCTTCAACTGAAGAAGTACTCCTGTCATTTTGCCATGTCACTGTGCTTTTACAGTTAAGTGTTTCAAACTGCAAAGTTTGAAATTAGTTCTGAAATTTTAAATTCATAAGAATTCAGGAAGCTTTAGGTTTCATAAGATGGTTAATATTGATTATTAATTTACTAAATTACGCCTTTTTAATATGCCAAGTCTTTTGAATGTTTATAAAAAACATTCTCCATCTTTTTTTAAATTAACTGAATTACAAATACTATTATTGTGAAATATGAATCATACTTCCAAGCAACAAACTAGAAAGAAAACCACTTTATAAAATAAACAACACCAATAATATGTCCGGATAATGTGTCCAAATAATAATGTAAAAAAAGTAGTCTTAAGATCCAAACCTCTCCTATTTTGTTGCCCTAATACTATCCTCTGATGGTAAACTCTGTAAATGCTCAGAGTCATCCTTTGAAAATTACAGAGGGGGTATCATGCGCCCCCATATTTTAAGTAACAACTCTTTTCTATATTTTGTATAATTCCCTGAATCTGTCTGTAAACTGCTCAAAAAAATCTGTTTTTTTTTTTCAAAACAGCTTTACATGACATCTTCATGAGACTTGCTGAAACAATGCTTTGTTATGTTATTGTTTTTAGCTTTTAGCTATGTAACCGCAACTATGGAGGTACTGGAGGGACAGTAAACAGCCTTTAAAAAGGCACAATTCTCCCTCTTTAAAGTAACCTGTCAAATGATAAAGTTTAGTTAAATGTATTTAACTCTGTAGATTCACTCTCAAAATTTGTAAAGACGACAGGGCCACAGATTCTTTTTATTCAGCTTTTTTGTCAGAAGACTGATTAGCAGTCTTTTTTTCTGTCCATTTGACTTTATTTCCAGTTTTATTACCACCACCCCCACATTCACTCTTCCCTTGGACTGAATTGTTAACTATGTCTGATAATTAACCAGAGAGCTCAGCATGATACTTTTAGTTTAAGAGTGCTCAAAATAATTACATGAATAGAATATTGTGTATTTGAATAAGGAAGCTCTCCCTCTGCCATCTGACTCCTGCAGCCATAATTAAGCCAGTGATCACTCTCCATCCCTCAGGGACTGCCCCGCTCCTATTTAACACCAATGTGTTGGCCTATATTCTCTTCTAAATCCCATTGTTACTATCACTGAAAATCTAAACCCACTTAATGCAAAAGCCTAAGAGCAAAGAGGGTTTTAGCACTATATTCACTGACTGACTTTAATAGATACATGGACAGTCAACCAAGCCCAGTCATTTAATAGACTTATCAGCTGTCCTAAAGCTCTTTTTACTGTGATTCTGCTTATCTCATAATCACTAAAAGGTTTCAAAAGACATGAAAAAAACTAACTCTATTTTGTAGTTTGGCTCCATCAAAATTTGAGCTAATCAAGTTTTTTTATTCTTTTTTTTTTTTTTTTTTTTTTTCAAACTAGCATTCACTTAAAGAATGAATAAATTTTTCAGGAGCAAATGCCAAAAAACATGCTGTGGTATGAATAACACCATTACAATTATGGACAAATTAGTTGGTACCCATCAGTCAAAGAGTGAGAAACCCGTAATGGTCAAACTTAAAACTGACAAAACTAATAATACATAAAAATATTTCTGAATATTAAACAATGGAAATCAGACACTGGAATTTTGGCTCAACTTGATTACTTAAGAAAAAAAAATAGGACAAAATTGATGTGACCCCTAGAAAAGGTTGAAATATTGTGGTCTCAGGGGCTTATCATAATCAGGTGTGTCCTGAGCATTACAGGTTTCTTCAAACATGCAGTCAGTCAGTCTGTGTATTTAAAGGGTGTGTATTATGCTGGACATGGAGCATAGAAAGCTAAGAAGAGATTTATCTCAGGAGATAAATTATTGGCAGTTATGTCAAATGTAAAGGCTATAAGCCCTTCTCCAAGCAGGTCCATGTTCCTTTGACTAGTTTCACATAATATTCAGAAGTTTAAGGTCCTCTAGACTGTTGCAAACCTCCATGGACAAGTCCACAAGAGGAAAACTGATGACAAATTGGAGTGATGGATAATAGAAATGATAACCAAAGGGCCCAGAACAACTTCTAAAGAGGTGAATGATGAGCTCTGAGGTCAAGGTGCACCAGTGTCAGATCACATAATCTGTCACAGCCAAAGTAGACTTAATGGAAAACGAAACAAAAGGACACCAAATCATTACAAATTGAGACCAGAATATGCCAAAATGCACTTGGGCACGCCACAAAGCTTCTTGGAGGATGTTCTATGGACAAATGAGACAAAACTGAAACCTTCTGGCAAGTCTCAGATGTTCATTGCTTAAGTAAGTAAATTAATAAATAAAACCTACAAAGGAAAGAACATGTTACCTTCTGGGAAATAAAAAAGAGACTTGGTTATGTTCTGAGGCTGCTTTGCTGCATCTGTCTTAGGGTGTCTTGAATTAGTGTAGGGCACAATAAAATCTCAAGACCATCGAGTCCTTCTGAGGCAAAAAAAATGTGCTGCCCATTCTCATAAAACCCTGGTCCCAGTCCCAGGTCACAGGTCTCCAAAAGCACACAGGTAAAGTAACCAAGAACAAGACAAAAAAACAAAACATAGGGATGTTCTGAAGTGGCTTTCTGTGAGCTCTTGTCTAATTCTTACATCTGTGGATGGAGCTGAAACATGGAAACCAGAAAACAGTCAGACCTGAGACAGGTACTTCTTTGGCTCAGTGTCAAAGGCAGAGCACACCCACAACCTCTGACGTGACGACGTGATCACATCCTAGCCTAGAAACCACATGGTAACTACCTGTAGCACCGTATTTCTACATGGGAGAGCCTAGAGAGTCATCTCCTTGTCTTAGCATGTTAGCACATGCTAATCGCGGGTATTTCACACATACCTGTTAAGCAGAAAGCCAACTCATTTCCGGTGCTGCTCTCCAAGTGTCCGAAAGCGAGTGAAAGTCGAGCCAAGCTTCGCCTTGTGAAAAAGTCAGTAAAAACGCCTCATCTAGTAAAAATGTTTATCTGTTAGGCGTTTTGTTTCACTAAGGTTGTGTTTTTCTTGTGCTATGTCCACTATTGTAGCAACGCAGGTTAGCTTCTTCTACTCGCTAATCAACACGCAAAGTCACTAGCATTAGACGCGCTCTGATTGGCTGATGTAACCACGCTCACTCTCCGCCCAGAAACGTCTCGATACAACCATAACATCAACATACAGACAGAGGAGAGGGTTAGAAGCACTGACACACATTTATTGAGGCCCAGAAGTGACAATCAAGCAGGATTATTGCTGAAAAAGGTTTTTTTGTCTCGTTTGTTTTTTTTTTTTAATCCTGCAAACTCTACTTTTAAGGGTAACATTAGTTTCGTCCAGGCCAGTTTCATTAGTGTCTTTAAAAAAATGTTATGCTGAACAAAAATACAAAAGCATGTTTGATTTTCATGACTCTTTTAAACAAACTTCTTCCTGTTTTCTTATAAAAAGATACTGTATAACTAAACATAGTAAAAGAGAAGAGGGGGACTGTAAATGATGTTATTGTGAACTACAAAAACTTACATACTATAATCCAGTCACCTTGATCCAGCAAAGAAACATATAATAATTTAAACGCAATACCTGATTATAATGAGGAAAACAGGGAAAGCTTTGACAGAGTGTCTGTGAAAAGCACCTAACCATCAGAGTAATTTGTTGTAGAAAAAGGGCTATTTTTAACTCGTTTAAGCCTGGGAATCCTCTGCTTAAATTCTGCACAAGGTTTTATACAGAATCACTGGGGAGTTGGAAATCCAAGCAATTGCTCTGCTTTAAATGAGAGAGAGGATATCCAGAGGATATGAGAGGATGGTTGGCAAACGGCAAGTTTGTGTGTGTGTGTGTGTGTGTGTGTGTGTGTGTGTGTGTGTGTGTGTGTGTGTGTGTGTGTGTGTGTGTGTGTGTTTGTGTGTGTGTGTGTGTGTGTGTGTGTGTGTGTGTGTGTGTGTGTGTGTGTGTGTGTTATTGGCAGATTGGCAAAAAGGGGGCTTTAAGAGGGGTTGTCTTTTCTAGGTCACAATCAGCCTTTGCTTTTTTCAACAGCTGACTTCCCATCATTAATGTAGAGGTCTTCTGATCAGACACTTTGATCATTGTTGGCTGTCCAGGAGGACACATGCTCTTTCTTTATATGTGTGTATGTATATTAGTCATGCACGGATCGATCGGCTGGCTGATTTCCTTAATTATGGGAGATCGGTGTCGGTCCTTACATATAAATCTTATCTTGTATTCCTCCGGGAAGGTCTGACTGCCAGCCATTGTTGCTATTTGCTCTGAGACCTAAATACCAGGACACTTTATTGGTTGTTTAAGTTAAAACATCAAAACTTTATTGTTTCACAGGTATTGTTCAATGTTTTTCAATAGAACAAGATTGGAACATCGAAAGTATATGCTGTCAGTTATAAAAAATGGGGGAAAAAAATTGGTATCGGCAGGTCAGGCTTTTTTAAAGATCGGTGATCAGCGATCTGCCAGAAAATTGTGATCGGTGCACCCATAATGTATATGAGTGTGTATGCACAGCGGTCATACTGATTTTCTACTATCTTTAGAGGGCTGACATTCACACAGTCACACACACACATACACACACATACTCACACACACACACATATGCAGCTAATCTGTCAGTTGAGCCTTGAGAGGCTGTCATCATATCTTCATGAGCCTGTAAACAAGGAGTATGTGAAGTGTGTAACCACCAGCATCTCACCAATCCAACTTCGAAATAACATCGGGAGCCCTGTCCGTACTGTCCACACAGCAGTTCAAATGTGTTTACATTTGACATAGGTAATGATTTATCTCATTTTTTTTATTTTAGTATAACTTCACTGAGTGTACCCTGTAACACTTTTGCAAAGAGAAAGTGGAGGGTCAGTTCATGCTAAAGCTCAGTGAGACTAAGGTCACATAAGACAAGACTAGAGTTGCCACCTTTTAGGCAGAAAAATAAAAGACACCCCAGGCAGTGGTGGTGCCACTCTGCAAGGACCCAGGCGCCAATGGCCTGATAGGGGAGTGGGGCACCAGTTTTGGGACTTTTAGCGGGGAACTTAATATTAGCCTTAAAATAACTCATTTACTTTGCATTAATTCATTAAATTATAACAAAACAACCAATGCCATTTTTCTGTCAGTGAGCCTGCCAAACTGAACAAAAGCTTGCAGTTGTTTTTTACGTTTGTTGACATACAGTTGACAGCAGAGTTTTCTCATTTCCAGATATCCTGCATCAGTAGGAAGCCTTTCTTGCCCACCATAATAGTGTGATGCTACGTGATAATGATAAGTTGAGTCGTACGTGCATTGGTATCGTACAGTTCAAATTCAGCTGTTAGAACTACACTGCTGAACATAGATCAACTAAGTGATGAGTTGTACTTTGACAAAGAATTCCCCTTAGAGTTAAAAACTAAAGGAAACAAAAGAAATCAAAGGAAATGACTACCAGATAACTAAATTAAAAATAAATCATACTACACTGGTCATTTAAATGTTTAAGGTGTGTGTTTTGTTGTAAACAGGTTTTGTTTTTTTAGCTGGTTTATAGATATCTTCAAATCCTGTTTACAATACTGTTTGTTCATGGCTGATGAAACACTTATAACCATGTAACCTGATGAGTGACTAATAATGATATGGTTTAAAACACTCAACATCCAAGATAACTCTTAAATGACTGAGATTACGTGTTGTATTTGTATTCTGTTATTTGTAATAAAAATATGATGGAGAAATCATAGCACTTGTTGATGTCAAAAATCCTTAAGACTATGAAGTCACATGAAACATAAGACAAAATATCCTGCAAACCAGGCTGCAGATACAGTAATCCCCTGTGACCTTGTGCCAATTTATTTTCCCTTGAAAAAAAAAACCATTTTGGATTATGAAATGCCTGGCTTCATTGTTCTACAAAATTAATGGATCCGTAAGTATGTGTGAGAAGCACTCTGTCCCCCACATCGTCCTCCTGGTTATTAATCATCTTTGACTCTTCTCCCTGCTCTGCTTTGATTTTCTAAATGAGAGCCTGAACAGAGCTAAAGCCAGCAGTGAGACTGGAGAACACAGGCAGGTTTAAGTCAGATAGGGGGATACAAAGAAAAAAGTAAGGATGGACCACAGACTGATATGGTTGAACTTTAGGCTTAAATGATTTGAAGAGGACAGATTAGACATTTGAGACCAAAAAAGAGCAGTGGGACAACAAGAGGGAAGACGTGACAAATGAGGCGGTCGAGTAACCCAACACTGAAAATGCCCATGTGAGAAAAAAAACGAGATGCCACAGACAAAAAGGAGAGATAGGAAAAGGGATTTGCACTTGCTGCACTTATATTATAACTTCCAAAAGAGGAAACAGACACACACCTCACACTCTGTAAACCAACTCTATTGGTGCTTTCTGTCCATCCGTCACACTGACACGAATCAAAACACTCCCTCGGCCTTCATGTGTTTTGTCACCATGGTGTTAGAAGATGTCAACACAATCTAATGTGGCAAGACAGATGCTGGCTATTAGCATTACGACCAGATCAGGTAACACAACTCTAAGCCGGGAGTCGTTATGAGCAGCGTGACTCCTGTGACACACAAAGGGGAAACACTTGTCATCAGATAGCACTGATGGTCCAGACCAAAATACTTTAATAATCGGAGTGCATGAAGAAACCACGTGTTGTCACTGTTTACTGCAAACTCATGCACAATTTGTTGATTGTATTCTTGATGGTTTGAAAAGTGTGTCTATTCATGAGAATAACTTGTAAACTGTGTGAGTTTTAGACCAACAAGAGCTCTACACAATACATGAGGCCTTAAATGTGTCTCCATGTCAAATAACTCTGTGGCAGCAGCTTATGCTCCTTCTCTCAAACACACATACTCACACCAGCTCAACTGACCTGTAGGGCATGCCAGTCTTATTAGCAACTGTGTCTTCTTTGCCTAGTCCGAACATTTTCAGGTACCAGTTGGTCTCCATTTCTCTGATAAGTGCTGCCTTGTTCTTGTACTGCGACCCCTGCTTCCCGGACGAAGAATTGCGCTTGGCATCCTGGGAGTTGCTGCGGTGGGCTTTAGTCCCACTGAGCGAGGCCACTGATTGTTTGCGGTGCACGTGGTGCGGCTGGTGTCCAACACCGGGTCCCCCAACACCCCCTCCGCTGCTGCGGGCCGCCAACATGATCCCAGGGGGCGCCCACCTCCCCTCAAGGGCAGAGTTCAGAGAGCAAGGTGAAAAGAGGGAGCCTCAAGTTTCCAAGTCCTTCAACTTTTGCCTTCCTGGTTGATCCGTCTAGTCTCAGGGGTGATGCATATCTAAGGCACACTTGCACAGTTGTACCTTCAATACCTTCCTTTTTGGGCATCCTCGTTTGTTCTTAAACTGCCATCATATGTCACCTCAGTAATGTTTAAATCTCTTTGAAGGCTTTTTCTCTACTCTCTTAAAGTCTGTGTTTCTTCTTTCTGAGTCCTTCTACGTTTGTGTCTGTGCAGTGTGCTCTCTGCTCTCTTATAGCCTCATCCAGCCTGAAACAGGATCCTGGTTTCCTTGTCTCGTCACTGCCTACCCTGGCCTAAAAGGAGGTAGCCACACATGCCAGGGTGTCGACAATGTGTTTACAGTCATACGCAATTGCACACACACAGGTACACATAATAGGAGTACATAGGAAAGTTGCTGAAAGTGCTAAAGCAACATAGTAGAAATTATATGAAGACACAAACTTCATTCTATGCAAGAATACACTGTTATAGAATAATGCATTTCAAAAATAGATAGTAAAGTGAATATAAAAATATGATCATTCAAATTCAGGCCCAAGAAAATGGTTTATAACAAATTACACACCTCATATTTACACAAAGCTCGGGATTAGTGGAAACCATAAAATGTTTCTTTTAATCTTAAAGGTTAGTATTAGTCACAACTCTAAATATATACACACATCCTGGACCTTGTCCTGACACCATTCCTTGTGTAATGTAACTCCCAGTTAGAATGAGAGAAAGACAAGTTAACACCTGTGTCAGGCATAATAATGTAAAAACTAAAACACATCAAACTGCATAAGGACAGATACATACTACATGACATGATTTTAACATTTAGACTTCCACCTTCGAAACAAGACATATGTGAGGAATGTATAGCGTACACTCCCTCCACCCCTGTAAATTCTAATATAGGGGTTTTGTGAGGTTTTATGTTTCAATGGGGCTCCGTTTGTGTGTGTGTTTGTTCTGTCAGAAGTTCAAAGTTCAAAAGGCATAAACACACAGGGGTCTCTATGGATTCCCTCCTTCCCAGAAACTTTCAAGTAGACATGTTGGGAACTTATTTGGCTGGTGATAATGTACAGCCATATATAGACTTTGTTTCTTAACATAACAGCAAAGCAGCAATATGCAAGAACGTTTGGGGTGGGGGGTGTTAATTAAAAGTTCATGGAAGGACAAAGGAGACACATTATGATCAGCTTTGGAGAGAGTCCTGCAGAGTAGATGCTAGTTAATGTCAGGTAGCTTCACAATCAGAGCAGAGGGCTGATGTGGTCCTTTAATAAATAAAATTAAATTAAATAAATAAATAAATAAATAATTTTGTGCACAAATGGAAAAAGCAATATGTGCTACAAGCAACGTGTACAATGCAGTACCTTACTTTATTCACTTCCAATTCTCAAGGGTTGAAACATCTAATCTCCTGTGAAATTATTTACCCTGTAACCGGCATGAACATGACAGATGATGTGAGGAACAAAATGAAAAAAAAATATTCCTATTCAAAACAGGAATATAGAGGTGATCACTGGGAGAAAAGTGCATGAGGTCGTGCTATTGTTGTAGTCTATTGTTGTCTATTGTGTTTTAATAGAATATAACACTTTATCATGAGGTTTTACACTGACTTAAAGGAATATATGTTTTATTGACATGTGTACAGAACCGTGTAATGCCTCTTTAGACAAGGTGTATGGTCTATTCTGATAGCAGAAACACAGAGACGTGTGTCTTCACAGGTCAGCTGAATAGATCGGCGATGGAGCGTCAGCTCTAAATTATTTAGCTGGGTAATGAGACCCTGATGGCTCACTGGATGTGTCTCAGGGGCCTCAGGGGAAAGGCTGGGGTCAGTGCTGACTGTACTTTGTTAAGGGGCAGATGAGAGCCCTCTGACTTGGTCTGCAGTCAGCAGCTGGTTAGAATCAAAACTTTGCTTTAAATTCCAATTGTACTGGATTAGCGCAGATGGCCTGGCTGTCTAGGTCACACCCAATGAGATGTGTCCTGGAGCAGGTGGGCTGGGTTTGAATCCAACCTGTGGCCTGTTTCAACCCATTTTCTACTCCATCTACTGTCCTCTCCAAAATGATTAAAGGCCAAAAAGCCCAAAAGGAAATTGAATCGCACTAAATGGTTTTATGATGACAAAGTTATGATATTCGCAAATGAATCAAATAAATACCTTCAAGCTCTTGTGAGAAGTTGTTAAGTGGTGATGGTACAGACTGAAACTAACAGTGAAGATTATTCAAACGTGAAAAGCAAAGCAAACATGAGTTTTGGCGAGAAGACACTTTCAATTTAACAATTTAAAATTCCTGCGATTACTGTGAGGGATAAGTCTCAGACAAGGTATTGCACAGCGGACTGAAAGAAAGACCTTTTTCTATTTTTTCCTGAGAAGTTTTTCATACTGAATTAAAAATGTGACCTTTGGAGAATGGGATACTTGCCTGAAAGACAAACACACGTAGGAAAAGTTCAGGGAAAAGTTTACACAAAGTGGTAAATATGATACACACCATTAAAAAAATAGATCATGTATAGAATGCAATGTTGCTCATCAGTTCCACCAGTGTTGTTATAAAAGCCCTTGGGTTGCAAGTTTTTTGTGTCATTGAAGTTTTTGGTTCATTTTAAATTATTCAGGTATTCACAAATGCAATAGTAAAGAAATGAATGAATCAATACAGTTTTAATTTTACTAGTCTTTACAGCTGGAACAGATGAAGGTCACAGAAGTTCTGTCAACAGAAGTTTTCAAGTGTGCAGGGCTGCCTTCGATCTTGAACATTTTCAAGTATATTTGTCCATGTGCTTTTGGGTAAACAGCATCTGGCATATTTGAAACAGCACACACACACACACACACACACACACACACACACACACACACACACACACACACACACACACACACACACACACACACACACACACACACACACACACACACACACACACACACACACACACACACACACACACACACACACACACACACACACACACACACACACAGAGTGGATGACCTTCTGTCACTCAAGGTTGCTGCCTGAGGAGTTTCGTCACTCAAGGTGAATTTAATCTGACTTCCTGGTAAAGCCTCCGCTTGGTGAGAAATTCTAGAAAGGACAAAATCTGAGTCCTTTACCTCGAGCCCCAACTGAGAGGAAAACTGATACAGGGCACAAAGCTAACACTTCGGGCACACTCACATGATGAAGTGATGTTGGTACACTCCAATAATTAGAGCTAAAATGCTGATGCTTTTTTAACTAATTAGCCATCAGTAGCAGTTTTTTATTATCATTTCATGTGCAGTAAAGACTGCTTAGATTTTTAGATACAATTTCAGTTTTATCATAAATTATGACAATTTTTTCTGCATATGACCAAGAAGTGTCAAAAACATACACCAAACAAAATTAAGCACATTGAGATAGAAATATAATAATCAAATGATTTTCACAGATGTTTTTACCCATCGCATTAGTTGATGGGTAATCACAACAAACTCCTAAAAACTCATAGGTATAATCATGATAATAGAACATTCCTGAGCCATTCAAGACGGTTGTCTTAAAACCATCTGCTGCATGTGGTGCACAAGTTTCAGAAGCAGTAAAGAAAGAGTGTGAGCAGAGGGGAGGACAGGGAGAACAGATGAGAACAGAAAGCTTGATGCCATCAGTTGGCTGAACAGTAACAAAAACACACAAACACACCCATGCGTGCATGCATTCATAACCATAAGAGAAACAGCTGTTCCTTCCTCTGAAAACCAGGAGGGGCAAACTGAAAGTTTACTCCTTTTCTAGGTTTAACTGCTCTGCCTTTGAATGATGCTCACGTAAAGTCATGCAATAGCCTTTAATAATATATTGGTATCATATTGTTCTAATTTTTTGTTCGCTTGCATATTATTTGCTCAGAAAAGCTTTTGGAAGAAGCTCTCTGTGCATTTTACCTGTGTCTATATAAGACACATTACAGAGGAACCCATATTATATTTAACAAGAACAAAAGCCATCAACTTTACAAACCTTAAAAAGACTATGGGACACGAAAGCTAAGCTGTGTGCAAACCCTACTTACACTCATAAAGTGATAACATAATGAATATATACACACAGGCTCAAACGCACATTTTGTCTTGATTTAGCACCACAACTCTTGTCAGCTAACAATAAATTATTAATCCATGCCTTCATCGCTCTGTCACCGGGAGAATTTATAACCCTCTACAATGACAGCTTTAAGCTGGCTACACTTCACACCCCCACAAATTCTTGGAAAGCCTGAGTGCTGAAAGGTAAAGGCACACATACTGGAACAGAGCACAAAACCCGGACAGACTACTCGGAAAACAACGCCCATAATGGCACAAAGGCAAACATGAAAAAAAAAGGCGGGCTGCCCGCTAATGCAAAAAAAAAAATTGACAAACTAACTAAATAATGTAGAAATATTATGTCTATATATGAGATACATTAAAAAAAAGAAAATAAAGCTCATCATGATTCATGATATAGTCAATACATACACCTTACAAGTAATATTGGGGCTGTCTTCCTCATGTGTTATGTGAGTACTCTTGAAAAATAATTTCTTTGCCTTTTTTAATTAAAAAAAAATATTGTAAGTCATCCATCAAATCAATCCTGTTTTTATCTCTTATCCAAACAAAATGATTTCAAAGATCAAACGTTTAGTGAACAATTATGTTCCTTGAATCTTTTGCACTCTAAACTGCTGGTGGGCACATTTTTTTGAGAAAAAAAGAGATTAATAACATTTTTTTTTCAATCAAATTATGGCCTCCAGTTTTGTAAATTTTGTGAAGATTACTCTATCTAAAACTAACCTTCATATCTTCTAAGTCTGGATGAAGACCTGAGTTGTGGCAGCAACAGTATCCACAGTGCAACCAGAGTGTTAATTCTTGCAGCTGCTTCCTTTTGCTCCCTCAACTGGATCACTCACCACTTTACAGATGCATATCTACCTTTTCCATTAGGGTCATCATCCTGGGTATCAGATGTACTTTTAACAGCATAATGTTTTGTTTGTTTATTTAAAATTAGAAGCAAGACATGAAACACAAAATAAATCTACAAAATAAAAGGCAGATTATCACATTGAAAGAGCATAGATTTAGATAAGCCTGGGTCTGTTATTACATGGTAATTGTGATGTAGTTACAATAATGAGTTTGTTATTTCATTACTTCTTTGTCATTCGACTGCTCTACACTACAGTCCGGTTAAAGCTGGTTGCCAGCTGCAAATTAAATCAAGAAGGTGTAGATTTAAACATGAAAAAAAATCAAACTAAACAGGAGCAGCTTGTAACATTCACAATAAAGAAATAAGGAAACCTTAGGGCAAAAGTTATTAGTCAGAGGGCTAGCAAATAGACTGGTCCTGAATCCAGGAGCATTACCAACCATCCGCCAACAAACCTCGGACCCTGGAAATGTGAGTATTTTAAATGCTGTGTGCAGCAGATGTAAGAGCTTTTCCTCAGTGTCCCCCCTGTCTCTGTGTTAGCTGCAGGATGCTAACTTTAGCTGTGGTTAGCCTGTTGTTTTAGCCTGTAATGTTACGGTAAACGAGCTTCGCTGTTACTTAAACATTGTGCACTGAGAGCTTGTGGCGCCGCTCTCAGTGACGGGGAAGAGCGGGGCGGTATCAGCGGTGGCTCATTTACATATGAAGGTCATGCCCACTAAATCAGACCTTTCTGAACAGAGGGGCTATGAGAGCCTGGAAACAATGCTGCTGTGCTTGATTTATTGGCTTTTTGGACCAAAACATGTTACTACCATTTCATGAAGACATCAATGATCCATATTAAACTGCAGAAAAGGAGCATAATATGGGACCTTTAATGTAAGGATCCTTTTCCTGTCTTAAGTTTTTCAGCACAATGCTATCAATGCAGTACTTAAAATCCATACTTTTCAAAACTTGAAAGCCAGTAAGGGAAAAATAAATGAGATTCATAGCTTTATTGCTTTAAGAGAAAAAAATAGACCAAAGTTACAGATTTTATCAGGCAATGTATACAGGGGAAACTGTGTTTTCAGCAACGCACTTTGATATTAAGGTCATCAGATTTTGATGATACAAGGAAAATAGCACAGTGTATTTATTTATTTATTTATTTATCAACTTTTTTGTGTAGGTATACATGAGTTACAATCAGCTTTTTGGCAGGATTGGTAACAGTAGAAAATGACATTTACAGTGTAAACTTTTAATGTGAATGATTTGAATGACTTCAGCTACATGTCTTCACTTTCAAAACTGTCAGATGTGAAATGCAAGTTGGTTAACAGAAGTAGTACATTCATCACAGGTAAACGCTGACTTCACTTTAGTTCTACTACCACAACTGACACAAGAGCAGCTTTGACAGTAAATCATCTCAGGGAAATATGCTTTAGCAGGATTTATATCAATATACATCATATCAAAGCATGTGAAGTCAAAAGAGCTTACGTTTTAAATTGAAGTGTTGTTCTTATATAACTTGTTGTTTCAAGAGGTAGAAGTTTCCTATGCACTGGTATTTTAAACATCAAAGTAATCTTTCTAACCTTTTTCTTTCTTTAATTATCGGCTACAGTAGCTGACAGTTAAGTATCTGTAAATATAACACAAGGTGACCTAATCAGCTGGACCAATTGCCAACTACATTTCTTTTTTAAAGATATTATTCTCGTGGCTCTGCTAAGTTTGTCACACTGCTCCTCTAATCATCAATAGAAGTGGATGCAATCGTAGCGTTAACTTCAGTAGCAGCTGTAGCGAGTGAGGCCGAGGTCCCAGTCAAAGTGCCATCACGTGGTTTGGCACGAGGCCTCATCATCTCCTCCGTGTTGCGTTCAGGCTTTACCAGAAGAATGTAACACTTGGGCAGGAAGATGCAGGTCAGAAGGCCAAAGCTGGATGCCAGGATGGCAAAAATCTGGACAGCCACCATGAACTTGCCACGTGTGCTCAGGTAAGCCGGGACAAAGGAGATCCAAACAATGAAGAAGACCAGCATGCCGAAGGTCACACACTTTGCCTCACTGGAAGATAGAATAACAAGAATAAGTCAAGAACATGTATCTTTTTATATATATATATATTTTCATAATTACATAACACAGTAAGAGTAGTCTCTTTATTTGTTGACTTTCTTTTGTTATCCTTTCTTTTTTTTAACTTCATAACATTTTTTTTTAACTTTATTTTTTAATCAGAGTCAAAACTCAACAATTATCAAATTGAATTGGCTTAAATAATAATAAACTTCATAACATTTTGATACAGATTTTTAAACTACCAGTCACTTTTATTTCCTACCTGAAGTGATCCTCCAGTTTACGAGCAATGAAAGCAAAGATGAAGGCCAGAAGAGCCAGCAGGATGTCATAAGCAAAGATACAACAAATAAAGACCACAGAGCCTTCATCACACTCCAGGATGATCTTTATATTCTGGGCTGAGGTGTTTTTGACCGGATGTGGAGGGAGGATGATGAGCCACACAGTGCATGCTATAGCCTGGGAGGAGTAATGATGATTACAGATATATTAAAACCACATTCAGATTCAGAGCTCATGGTAAGATTTAAATTTGTGTTAAATTTCCTTGTATGTACCTGTATTAAAGTTGCTGCAGCAGCTATGGCCCTCTGGTGGGCAAATGTAAGACTGTCAACTTCAGGGTTAGCAAAAGCATTGGCATCATTGTTATGTATTGTGTTGGTTACAATGACGTCTGGGTTTCCACTGTTCGCTGCTGCCTCAGCTGCAGCCTTGGCGGCTTTGGCAGCTGCCTTGTGTCTTGCACGAGCTGCTTTCAAAGCCTGAGCTCTCAGCATCAGAACAGCAGCTTTACCTAAAGTGAAGGCACATTAGAGTGACGTATAGTTCATTGAACTTACACCTGGATTATGTAAACAGTTTTGACCATATACCCACCCATGATAGAGGAGAGGCAGAGAGCAAAGCCCAAAGCCAGGCCTACTTGGCTGGTCATGCAGCTCCAGGGCTGAGGTTCTCCCAAAAAGACGATAGAGCAGAGGAAAGTCACCACCAGTGAGAACAGCAGCGAGAAACTCAACAGAGCATCATTTGCTTTCACAAGGGGGGAGCCAATGTTCAAAACAAACTCCACCTGAAAAACAAAGAGACGGCAAAAAAAAAAAACATTTAATCCCTCACTCACTACATCAAGGGATCTCGTGTATCTGCTTTCTTCTATGTGAGTTTTACCCCAACAGCAATTGTTACAAGAGCTCCAAAAGCTGAGATGACAATGAGAGTAATCCCGAGGGGCTCTCCAAAGGCCAGGAACTCGATGATCTTTGGTACGCAAGCATCATGAGCCTCATTGGACCAGTCATCACCGCTACAGAGGACACACTCACGAGCATCTGTCAGAGAGGAAGGAGTCAATAAGAGGACAGCAGGGTTGTGTTGCAAAAGCTGTTTTTTGACTGTAGGTGTGTGTCGTGGAAATTAGTTAATACTTGTCTGGAACAATTATGTAGAAAGATGGAGACACTCTGAGATCTTTATACTGACTTGTTGTGTTGCTAATTTCTCCATCTGCACATGGGATACAGTCAAAACAGCAGACTGGCTCTCCCTGTCTAATTCCCTTCCTGGTGCCTGGCTGGCAGTTCTCACTGCACACCGACCGAGGAGGCTGCAACATACACACCAACACAAGTTAAACAGAAAAGCTTGCTACATTCACTCTGAATGAGTATGCTGCATACCTCCAAAACGTCATTGTTCCACACAATGGAGTCATTCATGATGGTCATGCTGTCCTCAGGTGCTGCTGAGCCATTGTAGTGTCCTACAGTGACGTACGATATCTCCCCGTTACTATTGACCTGCCAGTTAATGATGTCGTAAAAGGCTTCTACATCTCCATCTTCAAAGTAGATCTCTTCGTCAGTGTGTGGCACTTTGAAATGCACATTCTTCAGGTAGTACATGAGCTGTGGAAAAATAGACAAATCAACATTGTGGTCACTAGTGGTGGGAAAAAAAATCAAACATCGACATATCAGGATTTTTTGTTTGAAAGTATTAAAATTTCTTTGTCAAAAATGTTTTTTTTTTTGTTTTTTTTAAACAAAATTTTCATTTCAGTCTTTGTTTATAAACTGGATTGGAAAAAAGTTACCACTTTTCTCCAGCAGAGGGTGAAATGTTTCTCTCATTTTATAGGAGAATAGGCCCCTGATATAGTCTTTAGACATCATCATTTAACTTTTTCACATGGTCTGGTGTTAAAAAAGCAAACTAAAAATCCTAAGTGTCAAAGAATCACAATTTAAATTGAATCAACACCCCAAAAATCGCAATAGAATCGAATCGCAAGAATATCATATCGTCCCAGCCCACCCGGTCACACACACAGCCATAAAGCGATTGTATTCACTCACATATACAGACACAAACTTGCCTGCCATGGCTCAAAGTCAGTGATGTTGGCACATTCATTTCTTCCATTGAACGGTCCCTTTCCAGGTTCACAGTGCTCCAGGTTGTGGAGTGCATGGGCCACAGCATACACAGCTTTATACACACTGTGGGGTGACATCATGAGTGCAGCTTCATATGTATCTTTATCAGTTTTCTGATTTAACATTAGAGAGTATGATCAGAAGAAGATAAGGGCCACTGATAAAAACATTTTTTGGGGCTTGTTAAAAAAGATAAAGGAAAATAGAAGCACTGTTATGGCTTAACGGTGAGGCTAGCCTTCCAGCAAGTGGCTTGAGTCCAACCTGCAGCCTTTTTCCTGTGTCACTTCTGCTCTCACTGTTTTCTGCTCTACCCACTCTTCTGTCCTCTCTGAATAAAAGCATAAAAAAAAGCTAAATAATAATAATAATAATAGTAATAATAATAATAATAATAATAATAATAATAATAATAATAATAATAATAATAATAATAATAATAATTTAAAAAATAAAATAAAATAAAAAAAGAAGTACTAGTTTCTTTTTTTTCTTGCCTGGCCTCCTTTCCTAGCATCCCCAAAATCTTTTCAGTAGCTCCAATCCTCTTCTGTAGGATCATAGAAATCAATGTTTCTATCTTGTTCCAGTTTTCTGGCTGCAACTGCAGCACATGTCTTCCCATATTAAATGTCTTGTTTACCCTGACACAGCTATTACTCCCCAACAAGATCAGAAATTCCCAAGACATTCTGTGCTAAATGGTGTGATCTGTGTGCCCTCTAGTGGTAGATGGGTTCTGTGTTTCTATGTTGGTGGGAAAGACAGAAGCTGAACAGGCAAGACCATCAGCACAAGGACTGAAAAAAACGTAATAAATCTAAATTGGGGATTCTTGATGCAGAATCTGAGCTGAGGGAACTTACCTGTAAGTGATCCGTAACTGGGAAACATCAGAATAGGTGTTGTTAAGCTGTGCCAGAGACTCACGGCCCGTACAGAGCCCATCAGGGAGTCCCCTCACTGCTATGGACTGTGTGCTGTTCTCCACTTTAGCCCTTTGCTTGGCCTGCCTCACAGCTCTGCCATAGTTCAGTGTACAGTTGAATAACTAGAAGAAAAATATGCAGTTAGATTAGATTAGAAAAATTTGGGTGACATTTGTGGCCATTGAATTTTGTTTCCTTGAAATATATGCAAAAGAAAACCAAACATGACCTCTGTATGAGTTTTAGTCAGGATCAGCCAGTATATAATTTCTAACCAGGTAAAACACACACACACCGATTCCCAGAATTCCTCAGTGAGCTCATCATCATAAGGATCCAGATCCAGTAGATGACGCTGAAGGCCTGGTATGTTTGCCCTTTTTACTCCAAATCCCAGAGTTCCACCCAGTACTGAGCTCACCTGCATACACACACATGATAAACATCAGCTCGTTTGTTGTCCATCTTTAAATCCCCCTTCTATAAACTCATTTACATCATCAGTCTGTAATGATCTGGTTTAAGGACTCACCCCGGGCTGGTTGATGAGTGCAGAGGTCACCCAGGCCTCACTGGCAATCCAGGTGCGATTGGTCACATTGTGGCGGAGAAGCTCAACAATAAGAGGACTGAGGTCCACATCGGATGAGAAGACCACAATGATTTTTGCTGTGGCCTCTACTACAGTCTGAACAATACGCTGAATATCCTCTGGAGAACTCACCTGAAGTTTAGCAGGAACATCACACTTTTTTACGGCATTTAAATTAGACAAAGATTGACATTTAAAGCAAGCCTTGAAATTATAGGATGTGAACACAAATGGAATAAAAGTGTTTACCTTGGGCAGAGTTTCAGAGAAGGAAATACATACACCAGCTTCTTCCACCTGCTCCTTGAAGTCTTTGATGCCATACTTCCCGTAATCATCATCAGCAGCTATGGTGCCCACCCAAGTCCAGCCAAAGTGAAGCACCAGCTTGGCGATAGCTGTGGACTGGTGACTATCATTTGGGATGGTCCTCAGGAAGGTGGGGAACTGGAACTTACTCTTCAGAGCAGAGCAAGTTGAAGAATAGCTGACCTGAGGATGACAACAGAGAGGAGTTTCTTCCTGTGTTCATATTTTCATAAACCCTCATGAGACTCAGCATCAGCCTACCTGTGGGAAGTGATAAAGCCCAAGTATCCGAGCAGTAGCAATGGAAAGGTCAGAGCCCCCAGCGCCCACTAGAGCTGCCAGAGGCACCCCAGTCCCACACCTGTAGTTGGGTACAGCCTCATCTTGGCCTGTCAGGTAAGTTAGGGTGCCCTCTACAGCTTTGGAGATGGTGAAGCAGGAGTCGTAGATGACATAGCCCAGGTCAGTGTTGGGCAGCAGGTCGTTTCTCTTGTTGATTTCATTGATGGCAAAGAGCATGGTTTGAGTCCAGCGAAAGGTTCGGAAGTTAAACCTGGAGAGTATATGTCAAGTTTTATTCTAACAAGAGGTTAGTGACTCCAAAACGTGAAACGCTTGACCCCAGAACTGCCCCCTGACTGTGCCACGGATGGGTGAATGGGATGAGTCAATACTGAGAGGTATGCTGTAATAGCATGCTCTGCCATCAGTGAATGAATGTTGTGTGAATGGGCGCAGCATAAGAACTACTTTTGAAAAATATCTTAATAGTGATAAGAAAAAAGTTCAGTCTTTCTGATAAATTTTGCAAATCGCTTGGTAAAAGGCCCTCCTCCATAATGATCTAGACTGGCCCCGGAGATGCTGCCCTTCTCTGTCTGGACTTCTGAAGTGAAATCAGAGTTAAGAGCTCTCTTGACCTAACTTTTACAGTTAAAACTAATAGTTTGCTGAATCAGAAAATATAATTTATCTTTCAAGAGATAAGTACTGAAAGGTCTAAACTGAAGAGGCCCTTCATATTATTTGTTCAGGTAACTTAAGCAGAAAGATTGAGTTAACACAGCAAAAATGATGAAAAAAGACACATGAATACTTCCACGGATGCTTTACTCACCCCTCACATCCTGACGACACAGGCACCCTTGAAGTGTTGCCATCGCTGGATGCTATCCGCTTGTGTACAGGAAACATTCCCCCAACAACAACCTTCTTCTTTTCCACATTCTTGTAGCCACTCAGGTTGAACTTTGCCTTCAGTTTACATGTGGCCTCTGCTGAAACAGATCTGGAACAGAAGAAAAAGACACATAGTCCAAGCAAGAAGCAACGGATTTCCATCCTATGTGGACTCAGGGAAAGCTGTCGCTGTGAACACGGTGAAAGAAACAGTGAAGTGTGACAGGTGTCCCACCTGCTCTCAGGGGAGATGTTGGAAGTAAGAGGTAACGTGAGAACAGATTCACCTGTTTGGAAAAGAAGAATACTGGCTTAATGCAAATGACAGGTTTTTATTAATCTCTATGTCATACAAACAAATAGATGGATGATTTATTGTAAACTCTGAAAACATAATGATCGTCTTTTATAATATCTAAAACCGAGGGTGTAAAGTTATTTTCCCATCAACACCTCTCAATATAACACTCAGACACAAACATATCTACATGATGTTGAGTATTCTGAAATGAAAAGTCTTTTTTTGTTCATTTCCTCCTGTATATCAAACCAGTCAGCACACAGGTCGTCTGCAGAGTGTTAACTGCTACAGGCTCTGAGTTAATTAGCCGCAGCATGTGGTAACTTGTACCATCATTCTGCACAGATACTGTTCCAAAATCCTGTCCCTTCCCCCAGAGTGTGTGTCTGTGTTGTGTTGATATCTGACTGAACATGTCAGCGCTTGTCTTTCAGTCAGCAGGGACCAGCACACACCTGAAACCCTCAGTACACTGAGGGATGTAGACTGGGCAACAAGGACCAACTGTGCACAAACAGACATTAACAAAACCAGATTATCATTAAAACAATGTTCCATTTTTTATACCATATGTACAAGAAATCAAATTAATGAGACATTTCACACAGGAAGTGTAACCTTTAAAAGTTGGAGGAGAGATCTTTACCTTGAATATAGCTGCTGTTCAGTGATTTGTTCCTGAGCGTGTGCATGCGTGATTAATCCCTCGAGATGTGGCTCAGGCACATGAGTCGACTGATGCGTTCTGCAAGAAATCAATTATGTGTAGTAACCTTCTAAATGTTGCACAGTGGAGACATTTGTAAATACCACAAAAAGAGAAAAGGGCAGTCTAGAAAAACCTGATCAGGTTAACCCTCAAGTCTACCCATATTTTATTTCACTCAGCTTTATCATATAGAAATAAAAACAAAGCTGGACTCCATTTTTATTGAATACATCAAGTTCTGAGTTTGCTGTGATACCTACACTTATGATTTAAATTATGTAAAGAGTCACATAAGCACACAAGGCTCTAAAAAAGCTATCAATCAGGTTTGAATAGAAAGACAGTATTATGAAACAGAAACACAAACCAAGGACTCATCTATTTGGATGAAACTCTCAGAAATATTACAAAGGGTGAATGTTTTATTGTAAATTGCTATTAGGGGATGGGTACTCTGAATCTCATTGATAGTACTGATTCCCATAGAATCGAATGGTACCACGTTTAGGTATCAAGATGTACCCTTTTAACTGTGAGGGAGTGGATGCTGGACATGAACACAGCATTGCTAGTTAATGTATTGCGAAAGAAATATGTTACACTGAAAAACCTTGAGATTCCATCAAATGAACTAATTAATATCTATTAATGCATTGACACACACGAAAGTACCAAAAATTGGTGCTACTAAGTACCGATATTGTTTGCCAGGTACCAGGGATTGGTTCCGTATCGTTTCAAATATGAAAGGTACCCAAAACAAGAAGCTTAAACTGAAATATTAACCTTATAGAGCCCAGCATTTCGCCTGCGCTATGATTTACATTATTTCATTTAGTTTCGAGGGACAGTTCACTTGAAACCGAATATGTTATGTCAATCATTCTTTTTGCGTATAAAATCTGGTGAGTTACACATTCATATTACCTTTTCAACATGTCCTAGAGATCTTCCCTTCCACTAATGTCTCCAGAAATCCAGTTTAAAGAGTAAACAACAAAAACATTGTGATCCAGACTACAGTTGTTCACATTGCTTCTTAAGTTAAATTCACATCATGTTTTTTCAGTTAGATTTTTGAGGGATAAAGCCATGACAATTCTGTATTTATTAAAAATACGTATAATTTTCATTTTCATTAAGTTTAATTGCACTTTTCAGCAATAAAATGACACTACAGCATGTAAAAATGTGAAGATATGCTCTGGCAGGCTTGGCATTGTCAGTCATTAAGGGTCAAAACAGCGAACCTCCATTTTTATTTCTGTTAGAATTAAACACAAGTTCCCTAATGTTCCTATAGAATTATTAAAATCACTGTTGATAGAGGGAAAATATAAGCAATTAATCATAGAGGTAAGAAGTTTCAACATGAAGGTCTTTATTAAAGCTCAGATTTCCATTGTACAAATGTCATCATAGATGAAACTGCATGCAGTGGCTTGGTTTGAGGCACGTTACTAAAGGAGAATGAGCGTTGTTGAACAGAACCAAAGAAAATAAAAACAGACAATAAATTGCATAACTTAATCTTATTGATATTGCAATTTAACTACAAAATTTTATCCCCATTGTCCTTGGGCTGTTGTATGTAATGGAGACATACTGTAACAGAAAAAAAAAACACTTAAAGGCAAAGAAGAGGGAGACACACTAACAGCAGGAAAATATTTTTGCATCGAGGGTATTCTGCAACTAAAGATTAAGGATTAAACAGAGGATGAGAGGCACAAAACAAGTCCTGGAGGCATGAGAACCACCACATCTGAGTGAAATGTCTCTATTTTGGGGACAATACACTTTAAAACTCAGTTAAACCTGAGCACTGTATCCACTGAGATCTAAATGACAAGACAGAAGACTACCGATATGAAGTGCTGCATGTTCAAACAGTGGAGGACAGAAAAACTGATCCATCTTAGACACAGTGAGCTTATGTTAAAGGGGACAATAGTTTGTCCTCTTAACCTGACCTTTGACACATCAAAGTGACACATTAACAATGTGGAGTTCTCAATGAATGTTATGCTGATAAAGCACCAATACTTAAAGGGTGAAAGAGGTCTAAATGTGCAAAACAATGTGCCCTTGTACAACAATGAGCAGCCAAATGATGATAGATGAGTACAGCAATTTACACAATGTCGTTATAAACTCTACTGTTCTTATAATTTTATTATTAGCTAGTCCCCTTGCTATTTTAATCTTCATGAAAAGCATACATATTGCAGCATGAGGAGAAAAAGTGTTTTATTCTCCTTTCCAGGAACATCCACATTCTGTCACCCCAAAGGAATAAACAAAAGCAATCGAACAGGCACATACAAAGTAATCCATCATATTGGCCTCCAGCACAGCTGCATACTAGTCTTCATAATGAGTTTAATCTTGGCTTGCTGTCCACAAAGGGTTCAGCAACGAGTCAAAAGCCCCTGTCAACAAGTGTAGCTTGGAGAAGATCGTCAGAGGAGCCCACAATATCATGTATCACCACAGCATATTCTACGTTTGGCAAAACAAAAGCTTAAAAGTTATTGATTGGTCACAAGGGTTGTCTGTCGAGTATAATCTTAAACAGATAACCTTCTTCATAGCACAGTTTAGAGGCAGGAAGTGAAAAATAACCAACAGAAAGGATCGTCTTCAGTTAAAAACACTCTGACCTATGATGGTAAGACGAACACAGCAGACAGAAAACAACTGCTTAAGATGTTTAGTTCCTCCTTCAGGTGGTCTTTTTTTCTGGACACTGCTGTTTGTTTTCACGTTCAAGCTCGTCCCATAATACGATCTGAGGCACAACATCAAAGTCCACACTCTGAACTTTCACAGCTTCTCACTGCTTGCTTTTATACGTCGGCCTTTCGAAAGGAAGCAGCAATTTACCTTTTATTATGGAGAAGATAAACACTGTTGTACATGGATCAAAAATGACAATATATTATCAATAACAAACATTAATCAGTCCCTATCGCCAAAATATTAAGACCAGAGAGGAGTTGTGGGGAGAGCAGAGTAGAAGCGCCTTCGTGTGTCTGCGCTTGTCACAGTACGATCTGCTTTCCATGGGAATGTTGAAGAGAGGGATGGAGGTACAGGAGAGAAGAGGAGGAGCAGGGTGAAGATAGTAGAAGGAAGGACTGAGGAGGAAAAGAGTTCACCAGCCCTCTCTGTTATCTGCTGAGTGTGTTTGTGCATTGTGTGAGTGTGTGTGTGTGTCCTATAAGAACAATGTTACAAGGGTTTTCATTCCCACTCTGTGGTGCCGGGTGGTTTGGAGGTCAGATCATACATGACTCTGGAAATGCCGGGGATCTTCTTGATCTCATTTACCATCTTCAGAACCACCTGCAAACAAATCAATAAATAGATAAATGACTCAAAATGTAACTCCTACAAAGAAAATTATCTAAAAAATAATCATTTGAGATGAAGCACAGAAGGGTACATGATGTTATACCTCTTCTGGGATATGATTGCCCGGCGTGGCAGGGATGCCAGTCATAAAATCGCTGGTGATAAAGGTGCGGACCACCACAGAGCGCCGACAGGATGGCTGCTTTTGCAGTGGGTCACGGTCAAAGTGCAGGGGGGTCAGGATGACTGGCATCTGGCTGATCTTACTGGAATAGCCTAAAAGAGAGGAAGAGCAAAAATGTCATGAAGAACCAGAGGTAGAAAGTAGCTGCAATACCTCTGACTAATTTCTTTTTAAAAGGAAGGGCCTTCTGATCAAAATAATGCTTAGGAAATCTTCAAAAGGAAAAAAGACAGATTTACCAGATTTGTCTCTTGTGTATCTACTGAAGCTGTAAACACGATAATATGGGTGTATCCTGTACACGTACCAGACTCTCTGAGGATAGAGTGAGCTACGAAGTCAGCCTGTCTAAGCGTGCTCAGAACGCCTGTGGTCAGGAAGGTTGGAGTAATGTCTGTAGGCGGTTCTTTCACGTGGGATCCAAAAACATACACGACTCTGGAAAAACAGACACACAAACAATGAAGTGACCTTGTGTGTTCGTATGCAGAAGCGACTGCCTAAGACAACCACATGGGTGAGAGCTGCCTACTACCTGTTGATGCTATGGCACATGCGAGGGATGAGTCTGGCCAAGAACATGAGAGATTCCCAGTGTGGAGATTCTTTACTTGTGACACCGCACACGTAACTGTAGGACCGGCAATCCCCCTGTGACATGAGCACATTTATTTTTTTTAAATTATGAAGAAAAATGCTGTGTCTATAGTGGGATAGAACCAAAAAGAGAAATACATACAACTTTATGGGTAGCTTTTCAAAAAATAGTTCCAGTTAAATGAGCACTTGTGTTTATATTAAGAAAAAAAAACTCATCAGGTTTTCAAGGCTCCTTGTGTTTGTTTTCTGTCTGCACAACAGTCTGAGGTCTGGAGGTCTGGAGTAAAATTAGAACTCTGGCATCAAACAGGAAGTAATAGGTAACAGGCAAACGCAGTCACGGTCTGACAGCAGTACGTGGGTGACAACAGCAGGCAACACTTCAGAGCAGTACAAATAGCTGGGAAGTTATCTTTTTCTAACTGCTTAATTATTGCAGAGGACATCCTTGGTAGGTGTTGAAAAGAGTGAGTGTTGAAAACTGCAGCAGCTAAAACAAATCCCCCCTTGGCTGAAAAAACCACTGAGTCAGAAAGAGTGGTTTTCTTTGGGTGTGTGTGTCTCGGGGTTAACCTCACAATTATAGTGGAAATGCAGCAAGACAAACAGAAAAAAAAGAACATACTATTTATGGCTTCTTCTGTTTTTGGATACCCGTATGTAGCTCCACACACATCTGTTTTTTTCTAACACAAACTAAAGTAAATTACAAACACACAGCAATGTCTGGCCCTGCCTAGATAAATCCTTGTTTTTACTTAGGCCTTTAGCACATATCAATCAAACTTTTGAAAAACTATTTTAGCGCAGGTAAATACATGTTGACTTCACAAAGAATTGGATTCTGTAAGCGGTCGCTGGATTCCATTAGTGCTTTTCATATTTTTTAAATCCAAAGTTTAACACTGAGTTTGTAAAATAAGACTATGTGCTGACAGCAGACAGTTCATGTCGGGGACTGATGAGACAGTTATTTCACTGCTCTGTTCACGTGTTCAGGAACTCCTAGCTGACCTGTTATGCTCATAACCGGGTTAAGGAAAAGCCGATCTGAAGTAACAGTCATAACTTCACGCTGCTTTTAAAGCAGCAAATTCACTGGACCTTTCATGGTCGGGAAGTGAAAATCAAGAGCAGCTGATTGTTTTTTAGCAAGTGATTAACCAGTCTGATTACCTGGACGCCAACAGTTTTGATAGGCAGCAGAAAGGCATTTAGTGAATGAAGGCTGGTGATCTGCATGAGCTTCTCTTCCTCCTCATCCGATATGCAAGATTTGACTCTTTGCAGCAAGGCGTGGGGCTGTAAAAAACAGGTACAACAATTCATCGTTAGTTTGTCCGAACTGAGTGATCAAATTAACATCTGTTCTCCACAATCTGCAAAGAGTCCAAGCCCGAGTTTCATTGTAAGAAAAAGCAGCAAGAAATTCATCTTATCCACTATCAGGTTTTGTTTCTGGTCTTGATGGTCCTATGAAACATACATGACACAATTTTGATCGAAAATGTCCTAAAATCAAAAGTATGATATGGCTTCTTCTGTAGTATGACCAACCAACCAGCAGGGGCTGCACATCAACTGGGATACACCTGTCAAGATGTGCAGTTATTGCCCTATCAGTGAAGTGTGAAGAACAAGCTTTCACTGCACTTTGTTTGAACATATTTGAATGCATTTGTGAAAAAACCTTCAGCACAATGTCACCACCCCCTGATATGAATACTGATTCTACCAAAATTTTGGAATGTTTCTGCCAAACTCACATTTTTATGTTTGAACTACTGAACTTTTGTTAGTTTTAAAGTAAAGAATTAAGAAGAATGATCACAGTATTTCATGTCCACTCATCAAGGATGAACCAGTTATGTAATTTCTTCGTTGCTCTGACCTTTTTGACGCTTGCTGAGAAGTCTGTGACAATTTTAAGAATGTTGTTCGTTTCAGCAAAATCCTTACAGATGTAGGGCTCCTCTGCACAAATCACCCTAATGGACAACCCAGGACCTGCATGTTAAAAACAATGACAAAATAAAAAGCAGGAAAAGTTAATTGGTACAAGAACTAAAGATGCATATCTTTGTTTTAGCATGCATGTGTGAGTAAACTAGCCTGGGAAAGGGTGCCGGGAGACGATCTCTTCTGGTAAACCCAGCTCTCTACCGAGTGCTCTGACTTCATCTTTATGGAAATCTTTCAACGGTTCGATGACTTTTCCCTGGAGAATCAGAGTAATCGGATCAGCTTTGTGACAGTAATTGTAGAAATAAGAAAAGTGCTGCATAGTTGTGCATTTTGGAAAGAAAAAACAAAAATGTTAGGTATGTGCGGTACCTCATCTCTGAGTTTGCGGATGAGCTCAGTATCGTTGTGGTGGGTTTTGATGACCTCTGCCTTTCCACTGGCGATATGGGAGGCACTCTCAATGAGATCAGGCCGCAAGGTACCCTGGGCCAGGAAGACCTCTTCTGGCTTTAGATTCATCTCTCCTATTACTTCGTTTGCCACCTGTGCAACCACACAACTCATTTAGATAGCTACAACTGTGAGCCAATAAGTGAAGCATTCAGCTGAAATAAATAATAACAACATTTCATATTCTGCACTCACTTTGACAAATGTATCTCCAATTATTTTCCTTTTCTCTTCAGGGTTGGTTGTCATGTTCAACGTCTTGCTGATGCGTTTCCGTGGTGTCCTGTCTTCCTCAGAGATGGGAAGGGTTGTTGTTCCATTGTAGAAGGTGTGAGCTGCATTAACCACTAAAAAGAGCAACAGAGTGAACAACAGACGAAAGACGACATAAGTAGAGAGTAGTGATTTACCATTTCATCAGAGATAAACATGGTTTCAAGGGTACAAAAATGTATCAGAAATCAATTCATCACAATAGCTTTTCATTCCTGCTCCCACCTTTAAGTTTGATCCCCAATTTGGTGAGAGCCTCCTCCACACTTTGACTCTCCCTCTTCCTCATGAAGCCATTGTCAATGTGAACGGCTATCACCTGATCCTGGTTCAGAGCTTTGTTAAGGAGAGCTGTGCAAACTGTTGAGTCAACCCCACCACTCAGCAACACCTGGGGAAATCATAAGAGACAGTCACAAATGTTAAGCATTAAGAAGAGGTATCACACTTCATTTGATATAATCTCTCCCTTAGATTTGCTCTGTAGTAAGTTATTTAGAATTTAAATTCACACTGAATTTGTTGTTTTATAGTGACATATTTTCACGTCATTTAGCAGGTGGTAAAACACAGCACATTATAAACTATGAAGAAACACACACCTGCCAATCTTGAAACCTTGCTAACAAGTTTTGTGAAAGCTTTGTTTTGATCATACATTTATCAAGGCTACAGTTAAGAAACAAGACAAAGAATGTGCATCTGTGCCTTTAAATATAACTCTGCTTTGAGTCTGTTTCCAACACTCATTTATCGCCTTTCCCTCCTGAGATGAAGCCCAGTTTGGAGCTGCTCAGGGAGTCAGCTACCTCTTTTCAGATAAAACAGGGTTTAATTTGTGGGTTTAATTGGTTCTGCTAACTTCCAACCAATTTGGCTGCTGTCTGCCTCAGCAGCAAACGCATTTTATGTTCAATACCACGAGCAAGACTTGAAATCATTTCCCATAATAGGCTGAAACTACAGCGAAAGAATCTCAAAATTATATGTCCTTATTTTGATTATCATTTTGGCTTTTTTTCTGCTGTTACAGAGTTGGAACTGTGCAAACACTGACACTGTTACATTGCTCCAGTTTCACTTACCAGCACTTTAGACTTGTCTACTTTTTCTCTGATCTCATCAATGCAAGCCTGTTGGCGGTTCTGGACCGTGAAGTTACTCGTGCATCCTGCAATCTCGAAAAGAAAGGTACGCAGCATTTCCATGCCTCTCTCTGTCAGGTCGACCTCAGGGTGAAACTGTGTCCCGTACAGCTTCTTCTGTTCATTAGCAATTCCTGAGGGGAAAACACGGGGATTAGAGCAGAAAAAATAATCTGGACTGAAAGTTTTCAACACATTAAACACATTACAGAATAGCTCCACACATAAGCCTTCATGGATTTGAACTGTTTTCACCATTTTTTTTTCATTGTTGCAGCTGATAACACTGAAGCTCATTTTAATTGGGTTTTACAGCAGCATTATTTACATTTATACAATAAAACAATGCTGGTTGCCTGTGAATTCTCCTTGCTGGCAATAAAGACAGAATGGTTTCTTTAATTACTTGTATCATATTTTGCATACTTCATTGAAACAGTAGTAAACTTAAGCTCTTCTCTTTATTAAGTGGAATCAACAGCACCGTTTTTGTCTCTGAGAATCAAGCTAGTAATAAAGAAAGCGAACAATGAAAACCCAAGCAGAGAACAGGAGCACTACTTTAAGAACTTAGAATACTCTCAAGCAGTCATGTATCTCTTTATTTTTCTCTTCTCAATCACAAAATGCAGCAAATTTAACTGGTTCTAGCTCGTTAAGCTGTGTTGTTCCACCTGCGTTGTATAATCTGCTGTATCAACAGTCATCAGGTGTTTCTGGCAGCACTGTATGCTATGGTTATGAGGTCTGGCTGCACATAATCAAATTTGACTCACAGCAAACTCTGACATGTTATACGTTTTCATTCTCCGTGTTTCACTCTGGTCAGAGAGGAAATTAGGTAGCTGTATCCTTTACATTATGTCAGGCATGACCAGAAAATGCATTTAAAATTACCAAACATGACATAATGTCTCAGAGGAGTAAAATGTTCTCATTTCAACAAAATACCACAGAAATGGAATACTACACCCACATCAGTGGATTTCTGAGAGTATAAAAAAAAGACCCAAGTTTATGTTACCTACTCTTTATCTCTGCTTTTATTTTTACTCCATCACATTGATACAGTTAAACAAGGGATATCTGTCATACCAAAGACAACACCGGTAAACAGCTTATAAATCTTCATACATCTACTACCTCAGTGCTTTGACACATAAAATAGTAACAAAAATACTCCAAAGTAGATTTTGGACCCTTTATTAAAAGAAAATCTGATTGAACTGTCCCCTTAAAGGCTATGTTGATTTTAAATACATAAAAACCAGAAGAGATGCAAACAAGAAGAAAAGATCTTAAAAGATTACACACTTCTTTTTCTTCGTTATAGTTTCAGATTGTGTTTACGAGCATTACAGTCAAGTATCTTCTTAACTCACCAGCAATGATATTCCCTGACTGGGCCACGACTTTAAAGCCATCAGCTACCTTATCCACACTGTCTCCATGGGTCAGCAGCACCAGTTCCTCCTTATGAAGGCCTCTGATATAATCAGAACGAGTTATTTAAAAGAATCCATTTTGAATGAGCACATTCAGTCATTACATTTCACAAACAAAAATGCAACACAGCAAAGAAGATGTTATATTCATTATTTAATGACATGATCTTCAACAAATTGATGGAATTAAAAAGCATGAAAAGTGAAATGAAGTACATTAAGTGGAATTTCAGATAAAGTTTGGTGGTCAGCTGAACTATTTTCCAGTGAAAAATATTTTTTTAGGCTCTACCCACACTCTTACACCTTCGCACTATCAATAAGTACTTGTGCTGCATGCCAACGGATACCTGTGATATAGAACTCCTGGAGCTGTATGTCCAGGTAAACACTGGCTCAATAAGTAATTGGCTATTACTCGACCCTGCTCCTTCACTAAACTCTCACCAGTCTGTGAAGTGGTACCATCTTCTGTCAGTTCATTTTCTCTAACCTCTCTATGTTGCACTATCACCAAATAAGGATGTTAGCTCTGCACCCTGGATCGCAGTCAGTAAATATCATGGTCATTTCACCTGCTTTTATTATTTTGGCAGTGTGGGCAGGTGCTGGAAAATGAAACCTTTAGAAGGCGTTTCTAGTTAATTGGCTAATAGGATACCATCAATTTACAATATTGAATCTTTCACAATAAATTGTTTTTCTGATACTGAACTTAACGTTTTTATTCGAGCCATGTTCTGAATCCAGAACCTTTATTTGTATCAGGGTTTTTTAGATTAACTTTTCCACAATTTTCTGCTTAATTGCCTAATTGCTGCAGAACTTATTTCACCTTTAAGATGCTGTATAAATGGAGAAAAAAAACAAGAGCAACTATATTACCTGAAGAGAGAGCAAGTGTTGTCCAGTCCAATGCTGAACACTCCATCTTCCCTTACACTCTTTTTATGAACTGTACCGCCAAACACTTTATTCATCATCTGTCAAGACAAAAAACAAACAAGCAAAACAAGATTAACGGCTGATCACAGAGACTACATTTTGGTATAGAAGATAAATATATGTGAAGTGATGGTTGCCGGTAGGGCTGCACGATATTGGAAAAAAGTGACATTGCGATTTTTTGGGGGGGTTGCGATGTATATTGCATTATTAAAGATAAAAGAATTTTCGCCAGATGACTTGAATAGCTCTGTTTGGAAAGAATTTGGTAGACTCACAATGACACCATTGTATTCCTATAATACCTATCTGTGAATGATGAAGATTGCTGTATAAGAAAAGGATCCAGGAGGCTATGTCTCTGTACAAAATAGAATAGGTTTCAATTTCAGTTGCTTTTTTTCAATTTCTCCAATACATGAGGGAAATGCGATAGTCACATCACATGCGTGATGTGACTATTGTGCATGTGCATATTGCGATGGCAATGTTCAAACGATATATTGTGCAGGCCTAGTTGCCGGTGTTAATCAGTAAAAACTGGGGAATAAATGCTTTTATAGCCCTCAGCTACAGTCAGAGTCGCCTTGAAGGAGTTAAGTGTCCCAACTGGTGTTCAGGAGAGAAAAACAGCTAACTGCTGAATGATAGAATGATAGTTAAGTGTAGCAACTTAGAGGCACAATGCAAAACAAACCCTTCCTGGAGTAGAACAGTGGTGAAAAACCCCACACATCACATAAATCTGCATATGTGCATAGATACCTGCATCCCATAGCAAATCCCAAGCACAGGCTTTCCTATAGTGAATATTGCTGGGTCAAACCAGGGGGCATCTTCTGCATACACAGAGGCTGGACCTCCTGAAATGATGACAGCTCTAAAAGAGGAGTAAAGGAGAAAATTATCAAACCAAATTTCAACATACAGAATACACCCAAAATTTACAGTCACAAAAATATGAGGGAATAATAGTTCTTGTATGCTTCTAAATGCTCACCTGTAGCCCTGTTCCCTTATAGCAAAGGCTGGGGTCTCTAAAGGGAGGATCTCAGAGCGCACACACAGCTCCCGCACCCGCCGGTCAATCACCTTACCATACTGGGCCCCAGCATCCAGGATGGCCACCGCTCCCTCACAGGACCCATTTTGCTCTGCGCTGCTGATCTCCAGCTGTGGAAACACACATTCAGAAAAACACAGTGTTGTGCTTTGAGTGCCTGCAGAGGTCATGATGCACATCAGAACTGAAAAGTACAAGAGCAATTTTGTTACATGTGTTAACAAAAGTGAGGTCTTATTGATGTGTTCAGGGGTCAACAGATTGCCTGTGGTTGAAGCGGGACTACTCCTGGTCTTGACAGTGCTCCATCTCTGCCCACCCCGAGGAGCATGTGACCGAGCAGGGCCTAACACAATTATGGACACGTGAGCTCTAATTCAGACAGTCACTACAGAAATTTGTGCTGGAACCGTTCATGCCATCAGTAGAATCACATGAAATCCACGGGCTAATCACAGGTCATTGATGAGGTGCCTTCATTCATTTGTCAAGGATGCTTAAATGTGGTCTCTGTTTCTCACTTGACATTGGCACAATTCTGGATGTTATTTTTTCAACCTTTGCAACTAGGCTGCTCAAAATCTGGGGGTTACCGAGAAGTTGCTTGGCTGATAGCTGACTATTTTGAAACTGGGTAGGTTAGGACGGCAATAACAGAAACATGACCAAACGTGGCTGTAGATACCACCTTCGCGCGTAGTTTCTAAAACGTTCTTATAGTAGTCATCTCACCCTCAGATCCGATTTGCTTTCAATAAATAGGCGTAATCTTTTAAAGATCAATTGACGATCATAGCCCCAGAAGTGAAACCATTAGATGACACACGACAGTTTTCAGCATGCTTCAAATCAGCTGGGAACACATCGGCTGTGGTACAAGTTGTCAGACCCGGTAACCGCAAGTTGCCTCATACTAGCTTAGTGACGACGTTAGCAAAACTGTCAGTTACTGTCGGTTAATAACAACAGCGGCATGAAATAAATAGGTTAAACATACGCTCAAAGTCATTTTCCAAAACAAGGCAGGGGCGATTTCAACAAAAGATTTTTGTTTAGTTGGAATACAATTCTAAATGAGCAGCAATAGCTAGCTATCAAATCGCCTATGTAGCATGCTAGCTCACGAATGGAATCAGCATTAGCCTGTTAGCAACTGGCTACGTTAGCATTGCTATGCTAAAACCCACGCGGTGCTTGGAGGCAAAGGTGTGCTATTGGGGGTCCTGTATAAGGAGGCAATAGAGTTTACTTGTGAATAGTGTTAAATGTTTTCTGCGCTAAAATAACTGAGACAACATGTCTGCTTGGTTAGAGGCTACGAGCAACATGTTAATACTGCAACAGGCACACGACAGCGTTCTCAATGCTTCTCAGAGGAACTGGTGGTAATGTTATATGCTCTCTAACTTTCCCCCCGCGAGGTGAATAAAGGCCGTAATTTACCCGGGGGGCTGCAACGGCAACCTGGGCTCAACCACAAAGCCAGCCGGGCTACCCTTTAACAGAGGAGTAAAGTGTTCAAGTTCCACTGACCTTGCTCTCTCCGTTGCACAGAGCCATGGAGGACTGCCGTGTTGTGGAATGAGCTCTCCCCAACGCCTCGGCGTCCCAGGTCTACGAGAGAGAGAGAGAGTGAGAGCGTGTGAGAGTGAGAGAGAGGGAACTGCTGCTTGTCTCCGGCTTCGCACGCCTACTACTGTATCAAAAACAGATCGGGTTGTTGGTTTGTAGATGGGATGTCACGGCCTCTTCTCCTTTGGGGGAGGAATTACTTTCACCAAGAGAACACACTAAATAAATACGTCTGTGTTTTGGGGGTGGAGCGCAAAGTTAAATCTTCTAAAAAAAAAAAAAAAAAACGAGAGTGACGGGCATTGGTCCATCTTCTTGGGCCAGACAGCAGCTGACTTTACAGATAATGCTCAAACATATGCAGCTGTTTGAAGTGTAAACATGCTGCGACTGAGAAATGAGCACATCAGGACAGTCTGAATTTGGAATTAAACATACCGAAATTTGACTAACATTTTCAGAATATGCAGTTTATTTACATTAAAGATAATCAAATTATTATTGTATTATCTTATTTATAATCTACTTGACAAAGCTTAGCTACATAATATAATAACCTCATGTTCAGCATGTGTATTGCATATTGTAGCCTAGTAATAAAAAGAATAAAATAAAATTTGAAACAGTCCTACAGAACCTTGCCAACAAATTATTACACTTGATTCAGGCCTACTGTCACACACACTTAGCATAATAAAGTCTATAACTTCCACAAAGAATGGATCTACAAACCAGAGACACATGACGCTGTGGGTAAAAGTAGCAAGTTTGTGTTAGGATCATGCTGTACTTTAACACGTCTACTCTACAGATCCACTGTGAGTGGCGATGTACATTAGGAATTTTGTCCCCTCTAAAACAACATAAGCTGTGAAAACCTTTTCTTTTTTTAACCTGGTACAGCGTTTGGCTTTAACATGTATTTCCAGAAACTGTCTTTGTAGCTTTTGAAGGCTGCTCCAGCAGAAATAAATAGACCAACAAATAATACATAAACAGTTATACAGTTCAGGCTGGATACAGAAGAGATACTATCATAATTACAGAAATTAAACTTAAATTTCATGGTAAAATAGAGGGAATGTCACAGCAAAACCACACATTAGTCAAGCAGTCAGATGTGAAATTCCACTCTGTGCATAGTTTTTTCCCTGCTTATTAAATTTAAAATTAGCGCCATCCTGTGGAAAATTACAGGTACTTAAAATAGCAGGTTTCAACCAGACAAACGAAGACTTCTGCCTAAAGGCCTGACCTTGACACTTAAAACTGTGCTTAAATTGAGATGAAAACTTAATCTTTGTTGATCCTCTCCTTTTCAACTAGTATAAACACCAAGAATAATAATTTAAAAAAATCAGGTCATCAGTAGATTCATATCATGCAGTTGCCATGAACATGGTCTGTAAATAGCAAAAACATTACATTTTTTCCCATTATGATATAAAATGAAAACTAAAATCACCTTTCCAAACATACGAAATACTGATGCTTACATCGTCCCTCTCACATGATCACAACTGCAGCTTCACGGTGCTCCTGAAATCACATGTTGAACTTCCAATATGTGCCTGTTGTACTGTCACATGTCCTCTGTAAGGATAAGCAGCCTCACATGCACTCAGAGCAACCACAAGATACAGCATGCTGTTATTCATTACCTCTAACTCAAATATGGTTTAATGAGTGTTTCATGACTTTGGCAGAGTTCTTTTGATTGAGAAGTTTTTTGTGTGATTTTTGTGAATGGCGAGGCTACAAAACTTTAGAAACACTAATTTCAGGTTGATTTAAATTTTGTTGCATCTATCCCTCGTTCTGCTTTATATCCTGGGAGTCATCTTCCATAGTTCCCAATCAACTTTTGCTTGTGAATAATATGCCTGGATCATTATGAAATAGCGAGAATAGGGGCTTTTGTGTTTCTGAGTATTATAATTAGAGGAGAGGTCAAGAACAAAACAAGATAAGAGAAAAAACGGCAGCTTACTAGAGCTGCCTTTGCTTTTGTATAGAGCTGCCCTAGGTCATACATTGATTTTTGGCAGGAAGTTACCCTGGTCATTTATTCCTCTCCCAGGACCTCTCACCATGTTTCTTTTCTCCTTTCACGCCTCACTTCATGTCTCTTTCCCTCCTGTCAAGTCCAGATTCAAATTTAAATTGATTACTTGACACACCATTTCAATTATGTTACGGCCAAAGCAATGTAAAAGGAAATTGTTATATTTTAAATTTTTTTATTATACACTCTATGTATTTACACTGATAATACGTATTTTAAAGTTCAGAACAATCCTCACTCTCCATCCTCACCCCCACTCCATGAAACCATTTAAGTTGAGTATAAAACTGAAAATCTCTCAACAAGCTGATTTGCTTTCTGAAACAAGTGTTTAGTGTGTCAATAACAATTTTATGTGGTAATGGTATAGCAGTCATGTAGTTCTGTAGATATCCCCGGGCTGATGTGGTATTCGCGCTGAAGCGGAACTACACTTTGCCGTGTTCTGACACGTCAGCTGTAGATGCTGGACACATTTCGGCGTCGCACACACCGCACTTCCTGGTTCTACTGTTTTGACGTCCATCGATGTAATCTTTTTTCCTTCTAAACGGTAGTAAATCTGTTGTGTTTCTGGCATTGTTTACTTGGAGCACGTGTGCGACTCGTCCCATTTCGATCACTTTGAGTTTTCACTGTTTGATTTTGTATATCGGTGATTTGTGATCTGTTTTTTTGAATCGGCATGCTGTCATCATCACTAGGTATGCATGCGTGTGTGAATATCTGCTCACCATTCTGCTGTCATGCATGTTTCGTCCATGATTTTATGTTTTCATTTGATCACTCTGCTTGAAACTATTGCTCTCTGTGTCATGTCCTCTATTTACACATGATTATAGAACATCTGGTAGATTTAAGGTGAACAGTGGCTGGTTTAACACTTGATATGATTCACTGATCAACTGTTGTACATCGTAATCAAGGTTAACCGACTGTTGCAGACATTTCGTCGTTAAATTTTCCTCTTTGTATTTTCTTTCCTAATGTTTCAACAGCCTGTCCGTTGACTGTTGCGCAGAAAAACTGATTCGGTGTATGGTTTCGATTTATCCACTCTGTTAACCAATCTGCCACTGTTTCAGTTTCTGAGGAAATATTGAGACCAAGAGAGTGTCATTGTGAATGCCCCGCATTTTTACTTTTCCTGTAATGTCAAACTAATCAGTCGAACTGTTGAATTGCACCAATACTTATATGCCATCATCTCTGTAGATTTGCTGGGGGCACAGCAATTTTGATGCCTGTGCTCCAACATGGAGTACGATCTGGTCACGCACAAGAACGGGCGACAGAGGAAACTGGCGGGTGCCAACCTCCCACATGAGAATATGAAAGGGGTGCACAGGGGAGAATCGAGCTCCTCTGAACCAGAAGTTGAAGAGGAAGTAGAGGGTCTTATCAAAGAGTCAGACTCTGAAGGCAGGAGAAACAGAATCAAGCCTGGGATTCGGGGCGAGTTAGGCAACGTGGTGCTCCTTCTGTTTCTCTATGTACTACAAGGAATTCCCCTGGGACTGGCTGGTAGTATCCCCCTGATCTTACAGAGTAAAAATGTTAGTTATAAGGATCAAGCTTTCTTCAGTTTTGTCTTCTGGCCATTCAGTCTCAAGCTTCTCTGGGCACCACTGGTGGATGCTCTCTACTGCAGTAGATTCGGTAGAAGGTAAGAAGGAGTTATGTGTACTGTTATGTTGATGTCCTGATCAAAATCATGTTATTCCTGATATATCTCTGTCATGATTCTTCAGGAAGTCATGGCTGGTTCCCACGCAGTACCTGCTGGGCCTCTTCATGCTCTACCTCTCAATGTCAGTTGATCAGCTGTTGCAGAGTGAAGGAGGCCCCAAGGTGGTGACACTTACTGCAGTCTTCTTTATGCTTGCCTTCCTCGCAGCAACACAGGTAGGGGATCATAAAACAGCGACTACACCATCTACAGAAAGATGAATAAAGCATTAACACTATACTTTCTCTTTCATTTAAAAAATGCTGTCTCTTTTCTCCATGCTAGGATATAGCTGTGGATGGTTGGGCCCTGACCATGTTATCCAGGCAGAATGTGGGCTATGCCTCTACTTGCAACTCTGTGGGTCAAACAGCTGGGTACTTCTTGGGAAATGTGCTTTTTCTGGCTCTGGAGTCTGCTGACTTCTGCAACAAATACCTCAGAGTAGTTCCCAAGGACACAGGCATTGTCACTTTGTCAGGTATTAATAAAATCAGATTAAAAATGGAGTAGAAAAATGTGCTATCCCTCAAAAATAAAGTGATACAGTTTGTTAAGTCAGTATTTCATTACGAATGCTTTCTGGTCTTCTGGTACAGACTTCTTGTTTTTCTGGGGGATGGTATTCCTGGTTTCCACGACATTGGTTGCCATCATTAAAAAGGAGAATGAGCACGGCAAAGGAAAGAGAGCAGTGCAGGAAGAGACCCAAGGTGTCATGGAAACCTACAGGCTGCTATTCTCCATCATCAAAATGCCCACACCCTTCACCTTTTGTGTCCTGCTTCTCACTGCTAAAGTATGTTAATATTACTTTATAAATTTCTCTTTTTTCCAAAAAACTGACTTTGCATGCTTTCTGCTAACATTATCATCCTTGTGTGTCCGTTCCATGTTTCAGATTGGTTTCTCTGCAGCAGATGCAGTGACCGGTCTGAAGCTGGTTGAGGCAGGAGTTCCCAAGGAGCAGCTGGCACTACTTGCTGTGCCCATGGTTCCTCTGCAGATTTTGCTGCCTGTTGTCATCAGTAAATACACAGCAGGGCCCAGACCTCTGGATGTCTTCTACAGGGCATTCCCCTTCAGGTTGTTACACAGAAACACAGAGCTGTGCATACACATGTTTAACAAACAAGAAGCTAAGAGGTTTTGCTGCGTTTGTTGTGTTGTGTTTGCAGGCTGCTCATAGGCTTGGAGTATGCTTTTCTGGTGTGGTGGACCCCCAGTGTTAGACAAGAAGGAGGGTTCCCAGTTTATTACTATGCCATTGTGCTGCTTAGCTACGCATTACATCAGGTGTGGTACATTTTCTCTTTTTTTGTAGTGTTTTATGGTACCAGTTTGATGTATTCTGTTTTACCAGTTGCTGGAAATATCTAAACTATCAAATCACATGCCATGAGATATTGTTGATGGTCCCTAAAGCATGAATGTATCAAACTTCAGTCTACCTTTTGACTTTTTCTCTAATGGTACCATTTGGTTAAAATCTTCAGAAAATAGGTGAAATATCTCAGTATTTTACCTAGTTATTAAATGTTTCAAGATGAGGATTTATGCTGATTTGAGTCAAACCCTAACATTTCATCCTACTTTGTCATTGAGTTAATATTTGAACTTTAAATATAAAATGCTTGACATCTTATAGTGTATTGCTGTAAGATCACCAATACACAATTAAGCTTTCCAAAGGCTGAATTTAATGCTGATGCTCATCTCCATCATCAGGTTGAAAGCAATCTAGTTCAGATTTGATGACATGATGTTTTTAATAAATGCTAACTATGAGCATGATAGAATTTAAGCTTTCTGATTTGGGTGTACTGCATGTAATGGATTAAAATACTTAAGAGGGCTTTGAAATGTTATTTCTTCATCTTAACCTTGTTTAGGATCTGTATTAATCATTAAAGAACATAGATTGGGGGGAAAAGGTTTTAAAATTCCTGAGAAGTGAACAACTGTTATCCATGTTTCTATAGGTGGCGTTGTACAGTATGTATGTGGCCTGCATGGCCTTCCATGCCAAAGTCAGTGACCCACTCATCGGAGGGACCTACATGACCCTGCTGAACACTGTCACTAACCTCGGTGGAAACTGGCCTTCCACTGTGGCTCTTTGGTTGGTGGATCCACTGACCTCAAAGGAGTGTCAGGGAGCTGCAGCGCAAACCTGTGGCTCTGTAGAGGAGTCAGCGGTGAGTAAGAAGCAGTTGAGGGTGTGTGTGGGTGTGAGGAGATATTCAAAGTGGATATTTAAACTAAGTTTTTTCCTTCTCCTCATCTCCAGCTCTGTGTAAAGGAGGGCGGTGCTTGTGTGACGACATTGGATGGCTACTACGTGGAGTCTGTGGTGTGTGTTGTGATTGGTTTAGCTTGGTGGGTGTGGTTAGGGAAGAAAATGAGACGACTGCAGGAGCAGAGCCCGGCTGCTTGGAGGTGCAGAGCTGATCAGTAACACCACCAGAAGCACTGACTCTTATGTGTTCTTGTATTCTTTTCTTCATGAGTGACTGAAAGGTGGAAAAAAATACTTCCACCCTTATCTGTCTGTTTAGTCTCTGTGATCACTCTCAAGCTGCTACATTTAGAAAACAATGTTTCTCACAGTTGCTATCATGAAGGACGTAACTTGATGAAAGATACTGTCTTTGAGAAGATAAATCGTTCCTATGGTTCTTCTCTCCAGCTGTAACAGAGGCCTCAAATGTATAAAAACTGTTAGACTAGCTAAGAACCTTTTCTTTTAAACCAAAACATACAAACCAAATAATCAAATCTAGGTTTAACCTGCTTTTATGTCTCGATAGTCGAGTTCATTTGCATTTAGCCCCAAGTGGCAACAAACAAAAACATGAAATATGAGCTCTTAACTCAGCTCTTGCGAATTTGCCTTCCTGCCCTGGAGCATATCAATGACAAAAGGATACTTATAGGGAAGTCCAGGCAAAAAAAAACTACTGTATACCCTTATACTGACTGTACTTGTCTAGAACTGTCCTGTTTTTGTATAGTACACTCACCTGTTAAACACAGCAGGTTAAACCCAGTAAAAATATTATTCCTCTTTGTTCTATCTGTTCATATTCTGTATCACTCTCTTGTTTCATGTGTTTGTTTTTCAATATTTTCTTTCCTCTGATCAGATTTGTGCCTTGGTAGACTTTTCTATTGAGCAATATAGAGATAGTCCTGTTTGAGCTACAGTTAAACTGTCAAAGTGGGCGAGGGCAGACTTTATTTGGGTAAACAAACAACTCTACTGCTTTCATAACCCGGTTATTTTCCATTCTAAGGACACACTCCCTGTGAACTACTCCAACTTGGTCAGTGTAGGCATAAAATATAACCAATGTTATTAATTACTCTGAAAAATTATATTATGGAGAAATTTTCTGTCCTGAAAATCTGGTCAGTTTTACTCATCATAGGACCAAATCAAATCCTTCAAAGTAGTGGCACAAAATGTCATCAAAAGGGTTTAATTGATTATTTTTACTCAGCTAAAGTTGCCATTAGAAAGGTATGTTGCTTTAAAAATACACATACTCAAAAATGATGTGTAATCTGGGTTTGGGTTAGCTATGGTAACTTTTGCAGCATTTACCTGTTACAAAGATGTATTACTGCTCTGATACTTGCATATGTAAATACCACCATAAGGCACTTCAATTAATAATGCAACATACTATTCCAGAAATCCTCGTTTGGAAAGCTTTGTAGTTTAGAAACATTATTCCATGTGAGTGACACATTTACACCAGCCCAGAAAAAAATATACTGTTCATGTGTTTTCCCTTAAAATACAACTGAGAGCCTTACACAGAAGCCCTGAAGTCAATATGACAAACAACACCTGGTAAATGTTTTGTAAATTGTACATAGTTGTACATGTTACAGTATTTTCTCTAAAGCCAGCATTGAACATCCACATGCTTTGTTGAATGTTAATGTTTAAGCACACATCAGGGTTCATGTGGGGATGAACTTTTAACTCATCTAACTCTTCAGCCTGACCACCTTTTTTTTGTTTTGTTTTGCAGCCTTTTCTATAGAAATGCACAAAAACCCACTGTAATATGATATTTTCTACTCAGACGTGTCAGACTACAATCATTCTCTCTGAACATTTAGCGGCTTATTCCAGCTGTGAGAATAAATTTAATTTCTTTGAATGGTTTTTGGGATCACGTTAGACTTTTTGGTGCTTGTAGTGTTTTTGTTCTTCACTTTATCACAAGTTTATCATGAGTGAAATCTTTTGTTTTTTTAATCTTTGCACATCTTTTGTTAAAGGGTCCCAATCTTTAATCAAATAAAAGGATGGCACAGGGTGACGGGGAAATTTAAATATACTTGCAGCTGTAATCTGATGTTCTGATGAGAAACATGATACACTTTGTAGGATGTGATGAGATTTAAAATAAATCTTGTAATAAAAGGAATATGCTCACTTCTGAGTTTGCTTCCACGTCCATTTCTCTTAACTCTGAATACAGATGATGAGCAATACACAAGAAACACAGGGCACTGTACTTTTTTCACATTTTATTATAATTTCCTTGCTTTTCAGGAATTCTTAAATTCCCCTCCTATAGATGGGAATGCTGATGCAGGAGGCTGTAAATGCTGCCCTAGCCTTTTGGAGCACAACTGCAAACCAGATCAACTGGTGTCACAGTCTCTGATTTTCATCAATCTGGGGGGTCAGACTTTCTGTCACTACTTTGACCCACAGCCAGGGCGGAGTCCTGCAAAGCAGTGCCAAGACCAGTTTTATGTTGTCGGTACAGATGGCGATCAAACTAAACGATATGATTCATTTAGAGAGACATCCAAAAGCATTGTATGCCTGAAGAGCAGATAACTGAAGTATGGTTCCCACATCAATTCAACTGTTCGATATCATTCACAACACCAATACCAGAAGAATTTAAAAATTCTACTTTTTTTTTCTCTTTTAATTTGGACGATCTGATCCACCTTTTACCAACAGCACAGTTAATGCATCCATTTCTAACACACTGTTAGACATAAAGCTATAATTATCGATAACAGGAAGCCAACTTACCCGCCACTCCAAATGATTTTTTTGATTCTTTTTTTCATAACAGACCTAATTAATATTTTTTCCTCAGAAGCAGGGAGCACTTTCATCTTAACATGAACGATCAGAATCTCCCGATGGCAGCAATTTCCTTGCTGTCTATCAATCAAATAGCAGAGAGCACTTTTGACAAAGTCTTTTACTGTAGACAGACTGCATTTCTGGGTGAAACTGCTTGCAGACCAGCTAAACAAAGGTCATGGTGCACCCCAAAAAAAGATTTTAAATCCTACCGGTCCATTTCAGAGAGAGAAGGGGTCAGACGATTAAGGTCATGTGACCTGAGGTGTCGGATGGGAAGAGGTGAGATGGTGATGCTGCCAGTAGCACTTGAACTGAAGCACGCTGGAGTTCCAGACCGACGTACAAACTCCAGGTTGTGACAGTATACGTAGTGTGAAGATGTGCAATTTTAAAATTTAAATTGTCTGTAGCATCCATATGTTTTTGCTTTGTTTTAAAAAATATCAACAAAAGAAAAACAAAAAAGAGTCAAGAAAGAAACTCTCCTAAAGAGGTGCGGTGGGTCATAGGTTCATACGTAGATGCTCAGGCCGTTTAGCCACGACGGGATAGGCCTGCTGCTTCATCTGAGCCAGGTTGACCCCGGCAGGCTGTCGGATGGGGAGAGGGGCTGAGGCCTCAGAGCTAGTTGTGACATCCATTTGCTCTGGAGTAGACAGCTCCATGGCCTGCTCCTGTGGTGACTGGAGGACACTTTGTCCAACTCCAGGGACGAGGGGGCTCCGGGCCCAGCATTCCCCTCCTGAGAACTTCACCGGGCTGGTCAGACAGGAAGAGGGGAGGCATTTGTTTAAATGACCAACAGGTTTTAAGCTTCTAGTGCTTCAAAATTGGGAAAAATGAATAAAATAAATAAAAGCAGTAATGGACTGGTATGTGTATGAGGTCTAAAGCTCCTGCAGCAGACACACAGACATACCTGAGAGGTGTTCTTGGGCTGCCCATGATTCGTCTCGGTGAGCGGACTTTTGGCTCAAATGCAAACCTTTCTTTAATGTTTTCCAGGACTGATGGAGCTACATATGTGAAACCCTGGACAGAAAAAAAGATATTAAAGGTAGGCAGAGTCATTTTTGAGACAGTTAGCAGAGCAGTGGATGTTTTTGGTTTGCTTAACCCCGAGTAAAAGAAGAATAAAAAGATGGGGATATGTAGCCAGAGGGATTACCAGGAAGGCTTGGTTGGCACTCTCACTGAGGGTTGAGTCATCTGGACTGTCGACTGGTGTCTGACTGGTGAATTTTGAGTCAAACTGACTCACATCTTCAGCTGATTGCTGGGAATATCAAAGAATAAAGTGGGTAACATGAGTAAATGCCTCAACTGACCTATGTACAAGTAGTGTTATCGTAAGAAAAGACTTGTGCTTTCTTAATATCTCGAAGATATGTAACCAAGACAAACCTCATTTTGAGACTCAGAAGTGTTGTTTATCCGTAATCAACTTCAAACATTCTATTTTTTTTTTTAATAAAAAAGAGATTCATCTGACTCTTGTTGAGTCCAAACTGCAGCTTTTCCACTCACCAAAAAGGGTTTAAAGGGTGGCTCTACTTTCCGAGCAAGCAGATCCTCCCAGTTTATGTGTCGGAAGAAGGGATGAGCCTGTGGGACATCAAATACAAAGAGTGTGGGTGATCAAAGGTTTGGAAAAAACAAAAACAAAAAAAAGAAACACTGCTGCTCAATCTGCCAACGTGGGTCGGTTTTTTTGACTCTTTTGTTCAGCCTTTTCTTACTACTCACCTGAACCTCTGTGGCATCTCCTGCTCCAGCTCCCAGCCGTGATGAGGCGTTTCTCTTCAGCAGCTGAAACCAGAAGTCAGGTGTCAAAACGCACAACATCTCCAGGATTATTTGAGATGTACAAGGTTTACGTCTAAAAGAAACCCTTCATTATAAAACATGCTGACCTTCTGAATTAACACTTTTCCTGTCATTTATAAGTGGTAAACAATGCAACTGGTTTCTGTACTTTGAGAAAAGCAGAAAAATAAATTCATCCATGGGCCACCCTGAGCAGAACAGGCAACCATAAGAAGCAACTACTAGACATCACAAGATTGAATAAAAATGGCAGCCCAAGTCATGTGATTACTTCAGGGGAACAAATCTGTCTTTTTCACAGAGATAACTGTATTCTACAAACATAACATAGAAGAAATACCCGTTTCAGGAGATCCCTGGCTTCTTGTGTGAGGTAGGGTGGGAGGCTGAGCTTACACTTCAGGATCTTGTCAATAGTCTTCTTTCTGTTTTCACCTGTGAAGGGTGGCTGCCATGAGCAAAGAAAATAAGAGGTTATTCAGACAATCCCAGCTATGGTGAAAAGAACTTAAATGATTTCTGGGGAACTCATAAAGTTTGAACTCACCGCTCCTGTGAGCATGTCGTACATCAAAGCGCCCAGACTCCACCAGTCCACCGCTCTGTTGTGTCCACTTCTCATCAAAATCTCCGGAGCCCTGCAACACAGTATACAGACTAATGTTACAGTGTGAAACAGCAGCACTCTATTTGTCACATAGTAAAAGGTCGTAGTAAAACTTTTCAACTTTGGACCCCCTAGGGGTCCTGACACCCACTTTGCTAACCTTGGTTATAACAGATGTAATGATGCTGTGAACCACAGTCATCATAGAACAGCAGTGAGCACAAAAAACAGAATAACTTAATTTGTCAAGAAAGTGAAAAATTGTCTTCAGCTTCACAAAAATTTATAAAGCACCCTAAATCACAAGCAAGACAACAGTCAAAAACAATAATACATGAAAATAAATTAATAATTTAATAAATTGTATAAAATAAAAATAACAGATAATTTTAAGAAGATTTTGACCTTATCAGAATATACCGTGCTGGCTTTTGAAAAGAAGAAGTAAATTAAAATAGATTCCACAGTAGGGATGCACGATATTATCGGCACAATATCGGTATCGGCTGATATGAAAATTTCTGCCGATATGCACAGCCGATAAGGTGCTATCCAGTTAGGATTATTATTATTTTCCATCTGAAAAATAAGCTCCTTGAATAAAATGTAGCACTTCATTTATTTGCACTGCAGAGCTCTGTGTCTGTCACCAGGTTGTTACAGTAGCTCTAAAATAATCAAATGCAACTTGGTTATGTTTAAAAATGCATTGTACATTTAAAGTTCATGTGATCTAAAGAAATTATTTTTCTGTATTTCAATACTGAATGTCTTGAGTTTGAAAAAATAATACATTTCTTATTTATGGCAAAATCAAATGTTTTTTGTCTTGTTTTATGTGTGTTTCATAAACAAATAAGACCTTCACAATTAGAGTAACATATAAATTCCAGTACAGGATAGACTTAGCTTTCTTTACAGTGAAAAAAACAAACAAACTTGTGATTATCAGTATCGGCCAAAAGGGGTTTCGATATATCGGCATATCGGCTATCGGCAAAAATCCACTATCGTGCATCCCTATTCCATAGTCATTACTGTGTCGGCTAGTTAGTATTTCTGGTTTTATATCATCTCAAACTGGAATCAAAAGATTACAGAATTTATCATGTAAATAGTGCAAAAATGAAACTTTTTTGGCAGAGAAAAGGACCAAAACCTTTTAAATAGAGATCACACAAACATCAACTCAAATGTTTGGATTCATTAAAATGACCGAAATTCAGTGGTGAAGTTGACTAAAAGACTACCTTCTGCAATAGTTATCTGCTTTGTTTCTCAACCAAGTGACCCGGCTGACTGGGTTTCCCTGTCAGTTTTAAAACAACTACTGAAAAGTACCTCACACAACCCCAGGTAAAAAATATCCATTTAAAACAACAGTGAGCATGAAAATAAAGAGACTGAGTTAACTTAGCATGTTTGTGTTTGTTGACCATAAATGGCGTGCAGACGGTGTGACTGATGGTGATGAGAGAACAAGACTTACATGTACTCAATGGTGCCACAAAAAGTGTGGGTGACTGTGCCATCGTGAATTGACTCTTTACAAAGCCCAAAGTCTGTCAACTTTACATGACCTGAAAGGAAAACAACACACAAGCTAATAAATTCACAGTTCTCATACCACCTAGTGGCTGAAATAAAAATAGCCGTACAAGTCGATTCAATTTTTGTTTTGGTTCTGTGTTAAACTGTAGGATCACTTTTAAACAAATTCAGCAAAACAAGAGTTCATGTTTTCTATGCAAACATGCATGGAAATACACACACCTTGACTATTGAGCATTATGTTTTCAGGTTTCAGGTCTCTGTAGATGATTCCTTTCTGGTGCAGGTGGCCCAGAGCCATGGAGATCTCTGCCAGGTAGAAACTACACAAAAACAGCAAATCATTTATTTCATAGTTTTATGTAGTAAGTGTTAACTTTGTGGTCAAAAATGGTTCAACTGTTCTGAAGTCAATTCTTTATAAACTTTATCTAACCTAATGGAAGAGATTAATTAGTGTTGTCATTTCAGAACCACTCACCAGGCTGTGTCTTCCATGAAGATGCCCTCCCTCTCCAGCTGCATGAAGAGTTCTCCTCCTGCACGACACACATTTATGTGGTTAACACAAGTGACACACATATGCAGTCCTCTGAGCTGCAAAGTTGAAATACTCTTACTGATGATCTTGAAAGATGAGAAGGATACAAAGAAGAGCGTTTTAAAAAAATTCTATGACTTACAAACAAAACCTGAGGCACACTTCATGAATCCATCCATAACAAATCGTGGTCTTCAACACTAAGCTACAAATACACTGCTTACACACTTTCAGCTGTGTGTACAGAATTTTGGACTCACCACTCAGATACTCAAGAATGAGATAGAGCTTCCCTCCCGTCTGGAAGGCGTAGATAAGATCAACAATGAATGGATGCTTCACTTCCTCTAGGATGTTCCTCTCCGCCTTTGTGTGAGCTGTGTCCTTGGCGTTGCGTACAATCATAGCCTGTTGCCAGCCAATCAGAAGACATGAACCCACATTTGTTAAAGACACAGTGCAGATGTGATGTTTGGCTGCATTGTTGGCTGCTTCCTTTGGCTGTCCTGTAAAAGTGTGAATAGAAAGTATCTCTTTTCCAAATATAAGAGAAGCTGATCTGAATTAACCCATTAACCCACCAGCAATCTCGCTCAGATGAATGAGTGACATTTGTTGAATGCTGCTGATCTAATTTAATAACAATAAAAATCTAACCAGTGCTCTCCAGGGGTTGTTCCAATATCTCATTCAAAAATGTTACTCTTAAGTTTTGCAATGAACTCTAGGCCATGTAACTGCACTTGATTGCGAGTCTTCATGAGTTCTTCAGCTTTATACATGCACCGACAGATCTTTTTTGTTGCTGCTCAAAGCCTTCTGCTCAACTGCTCCAGGGTTTATTCATATTTGCTCTCTCCTTGTGTTACAAGCTACAGCGATGTTGTCACAGTTTGAATGTTACAACTGTGAAGAAGCTTCAATGGGCCAACTGAGGCCAAAATAAGACTTTTGATTTCAATGGTTGCAGTACTTGCAACTAAAGTCTGAAAATGTCCTGACTTCCCGACACTTAATGACTTAAGTGGAGTATTCTGACTTTTCAGCCCCTTTTTCCACCTTTCTGGATGACAATCAAATGTCTAAGGTCCATGTTTGTCAAATGCAACTGAAAATTTACAAACCCTCTGGGATTAAGCCTGGTTGACCTCATGCAGTTTACATCAACCTGATCCAAAATGAAAGTGTGTAACAACTTCTTAGGTACATGAATTATGACTGTCCACCTGCCGGGACCCCAAACAGGTTGGGATAGTTCTGCTGCTCTTCTACCGCCAAGCAAAGTTATGAATAATGTCCTTGTTTGAGCAAGTTAGCAAAGTGTGTTCTCTTTTAACCCTACAGTTAGAGCTGCACCTATGTCACTCTGACAATTCTGGGCAAGTCAAGACTCATTGCTCACTTTAAGAAGCTTCATAAACATTTCACATATGGATGACCTTGCAAAAAAAGCAAACGCTTGTCATTTACAAACACAGGAGTCTGTTACACGGGTAACTATAGCCTGTTAGACGGAAGCAGTGTGAAAATCAAGCAGAACCTAATGGGCTGAGGCAGAGTGTTTCAAGTGCCAATGCTGAAGCTGCAGCACAGCGCAGATGGCAATCTACCAACAAGCTCTGAAACCTAACCCCACTACTAGCTACAAGGACAGCCAATATTTGCAGGCAAACTCATAATATGTATTTGTTATACCAGGCAAGCAATCAAGTCCTTATGATAGACTGAGACTGACTTCTTTGATTAATTAGGAAGGAAATGTTTTGTCATTAATAAAGAAATAATCAAGTACCTTTTTTAACACTTTCATGGCAAATATCTTGCCTGCTGCTGCTCCAACCACTTTGCGAACTTGGAAAACCTGCAAGGATGAAAAATATTTAACATGCTTAGAATCATTAAGTGGCATAACTCTGCTCCATAAAACAGATGGCAAGTGATCCAAGAAATATAATTTAAAAGTCTGCCTGGGTTTTAACTTTACACTTGTATAATTTGCCACTTTGTGGGAAATTCGGGTACCTTTCCATAACCACCTTTCCCCAGAACCCGCAGCAGCTCAAAGCACTCTGGTCTGATGTTCTCAGTTCCCTGATTGACGTTGTCCTCTGATATCTCAATTTTCTCGCAGTCGTCCATATTGCTGCAGAGATTTGTCACATTATGCTCACATCCTTTCTCAGGCAAAGACACATAATTTATGAACCCGAGCCTAGTCAGACACACAAGGAATACTTACAACTCAAATCCACTACACTGGTCCATGATCTCATTGAGCTGAGCCTGAAAAGGGAAGAAAAGGGAAAACAGAATAATTACCGAACTGTAAATGGAACACAGCTCATTTAAGTCTGAATAACATAACATAACATAACATAATACTTAGTACTCACTCATATCAAACTAAAGAAAATGTGTTGTATTATTTTTGCATTAAAGACCTCAACAATTATTGGTAAACTGATCCAGAATTTCTCCCAAGAACCACTAAGACCGATCAGACTATCCAAAAGATTAGCAAAGCATAACCGCCAGTTGGAGACTTTCTGCTTTGCTCTGTTTTGACTGTTTATTTCAACTTGCACAAAATCACAACACAGAAATACATCACATTGTGACAATAACAATTTTAACTATGGCTGTTTCTTGTCATTTTAAAAACCAAACAACTGTGTGATCAGATTATGCAGGACTGAAAAAAAGCACACACACAAGACGTAGCTGTATTTAGACTACTCCCATTTGTAATATAATTTTGGCAATAACATGCCTGTTAAAAAGTGTGTTTGGCTTCATCTTTGCACAGAAGCTGTGAACTGATACTGACAAACAAGAGCTGCAGTGATGAAATAGTTGCCCAATACATGCTAACTAAACAAAAACATGGTGCAGGATACCAAGCGAGAGTTAGTCTGAATTTCAAATTCAATCAGCGTTATGATCGTGGAACAGCAGTTGGTGATATTTTTGTTTTGCATTTATAAGTGTTTAACAAATCGTTAGAGTAGTTGTTATTGTGACAATTTAATAAACGGATTCTGTATAGTGCTACTGCATTTAGGACTCAGTTTGAACAGTTGCACTCAGTTCGCAACATGAACTCAATACGGACCCACACTGTTACAGCCATGCCAAAATAAACTGTTGCACACCGAGCCACATTTAACACTGCAGAACCTTTCATCAAGTAAGGCTTAGCTTACTCAAGTCCAACATGACAGCAATGGCTTTTGAACGGAAAAGTGTTTACGACACATGACTGTTATAACCTGCTGTCGTCAACAATAAAACAAAAACAGAACAAGTGACATCTCTGTCACGTTCGCTGTCAGTATGATAGCGAAGGAGCATTAGCATGTGCTAACTCCGTTCGAAAAGGCCCGAGAGCCCCGGCTGCAGGAGCAGGCCCGTGGCGGCTGCTGGCAGGCTAACAGCTAGCTCGCTGCTGTGCATGAACAGTTTCAGCTGTGACAACTCTCGCAGTGACGTTCAACATCGTCTAGTCAAGTACCTCCTCATTCTCGTCGTCGGAGACATTATCCTCCGGCTGGTCCAAATCAATGTCAAACACTCCAGCCATGGCAGCGCCTCGCTCGGATCTCTCTGTCACAGGCTGCAGGAATAGCAAGCGTCCCCCACCTCATGGACAAACACACACTGCCGCCATAACCGGCTACTACACTGAGCGTGCGCACTGCAGCACTCAACCAAAGGGGCGGTAACTACTGAGCGATTTGCTCTTATTTGTCAATAACAACCACATAAAACAACAAAACGCACACTGTTAACAGAAAAAAACTTCGATAAAATAGACTTTTTTCCCCAACAGATTTTCAATAAAGCATTTAGTTTCTCTGAATAATACAGAATTGTTCCTCTGAAATGTTACAGTTTAATCTAATAAATCCTGTCATAATTTAGTAGTTGCGAACAAAAAAAATTCCCCTGAACTGTCTGGAAATTTGTTATTACCTTTAATAACAATTAAACACTGGAGTAAAGTTCAAAAAGTGATCTTGCACAAGATTCATTATTTTACACTGATAAATCTGCCTTTTATGTACATCAGCCACAGACAAAAAATATTAAAAAGTAAGTGTCTAATTTGGAATGCGAAGAAAATCCAAAGTGCCCACGTAAAAACAAATGCAGAAAACAGGGGAACCAACAGAACGCAAGATGAATAGATAAGAGTAGTCAGAAAATTGAAAGTGAGATTCATATTGATGAAATTGCATGAGTGTAATTACACGTTAAAATAATAATAATAATAATAATATAATAATATAATAATAATAATAATAATTATAATAATAATAATAATAATAATAATAATAATAATAATAATAATAATAATAATAATAATAATATTTATTTATTTATTTATTTATTTATTTATTTATTTATTTATTTATTTATATTTCGTTGTGACTTTCAAATTAACACACGTGAGTAGAAGCTTTATTTTGAAAGCTAAGACACTTGTGGCCGGAAATACCATCTCCAACTTTTCTTCTGGCGGCAAACGACAACACAGCAGCGCCAATTTACTACTACACAGTGAGAATGGGGTTCTGTCAGCACTGCAGACACAGTGGAGAAAGTAGTGGAGTTGAGACTTTGTGACTCAAACCTTTCAGAAAGTCTACACGCGTATCTGGATGAAAAATGTCGGTTGTTACAGTCCAGCTCGGTCAGTGCGGGAACCAGGTGGGTCACGAGCTGTTTGACATCATCTGTAGTGATGCTCAGGAGGGACAGAGAAAGGTGTACTGCACAGCCAGCTGCGAGCGATTCTTCTACCAAAACGCACAAGGAGGTATTACCCCTTCTCTTTCCTGGGTGTAATGGTTTTCTTTCTTCGCTGTTTATATTTTGACATTTTTCTCTTCTTGTATGTTGAGCAGAGCTTGTTGCTCGTGCGGTGCTTGTTGATATGGAGCCCAAAGTTATTAACCAGAGCATGTGCAGATCTGCAAAATCTGGCAGGTGGAGGTACGGAGAAACTTCACACTTTAGCCAGAAGCAGGGCTCTGGAAACAACTGGGCGAATGGGTAAGAAGGTTGGACACTTTTGAACTACATGACACTTACAACACATAAGCAAGACAACTGCCTAATAGATACTTATACTGCCTGTTTTCACAGACATATTTTAATTCATGACAAATTCAGTGAGGCCCGTCTGGATTTGTTTAAAATGTGAAGTCTTTTTGTAATTTTATCCACTCATTATTTCATCAGTCCATTAGTATAACTGTAAAACTGATGATCAAAGTTCTGATTACATCATAAATAGGGGTTTTTACATTTAAAGCCACTTACTGTGATACAGTTAGAATGTGCATATTTTACTAACACACACATACACACACACCTTTAGAAATAACTTGTATGAAGCTAATGGCAATGGGCTTCTTGTTTGATGTCAGGTTTTGTGTCCATGGTCCTCGTCACCAAGATGTAGTGGAGGAGCTGGTGAGGCGAGAGGTGGAGCGCTGTGACAGATTATCTGGGCTAATGGCCATAATGAGTGTGGCAGGGGGGACAGGATCTGGGGTTGGTACCTATGTAACTCGCTACCTCAGAGACATCTATCCCAAGTCCTTCATCCTCAACCACCTCACTTGGCCTTATGGAACTGGAGAGGTATGAAGATTGTCACTGCCCTTTCTTCAAACTAATAACATGATACTTGTTTCTAACTTAACTTTTTTAACTGTCCTTTCAGGTGATTGTCCAAAATTACAACTCAGTGCTTACACTTGCTCATCTCTACCAGCTGTCTGACGCCATCCTTGTGCATGAGAATGATACAGTGCACAGAATTTGCAGTCAGTTGCTCAACATCAAACATATTTCATTCACTGATGTCAATCGGGTCATTGCTCATCAGCTGGGCAGCGTTCTGCAGCCAACTCTCACTTCTGACTCCAATGGAGTCTACAGCAGAAATCCACTAGGTGAGATTGGATAGGACACACATTCGAAGTGTCACTGTATGTGCCCTCATAACATGGATTCTCTCTAATTTAACTGGGTTACAAAGGTTTTAATTGTGTGATCTCTCCAAAAAAATATGGACTGATCACACATTATCCTCTGATGTGTTGATCTGCCTTTTAGGAGAATTAGTAAGTACCCTTACGTGCCACCCAGAGTACAAGCTGCTCAGTGTTAGTACCATACCTCAGATGCCCAGTTCCTCCATCGCTTACAGCACTTTCAGCTGGCCAGGCCTGCTCAAGCACCTCCGACAGATGCTTATCTCCAACAGCAAAATGGAATCAGGCAAGTGCATTCTTTCACTTTTTAATGCACTTAAGATGAGTTTATTGTGTAAGGAATGAAGTACGTTGAGCGCTAAAGCAGGTTTACAGCAGAATGGCATACGTCTAAATCAGATATTTAGGGCAATTGAGTTGCTATATATATTAGTATCATTATAATGCTACTTTTGACATACTATGAACTTGTCTTTTTTTACCTGTGTTAGGTATAGACTGGCAGGTGCAGCCTCCAGCAGCATCAGAGCGGACCAGGAGTGCCCTCGGACCCAGCTTTAACACTTCTTTAGCTAACCTGCTCATACTGAGGGGGAAAGAGGTGTACAGTGTGGACACAGGTCAGAGTCCTGATGCTTTGTAATGCTTAAACTCTTATTTTAGTTTTCCTTACTTTACTGAATGAATTAAAGTTTTATCAACCTTTTCAATTTTATTTTCATTTATAAGATATTGTAGAACAGCACAGTAATATTTTTTCTTACCTCACCACAGGTAGCTTTAATGACCCAGCTCTGTATTCTGCCTGGCTCTCACCAGAAGAAGCTTTCAGTGTGTGGAAATCCCCAGTGCCTTTTAATAAGTATGAAAAATCTGCAACGCTGGTTAGTAACAGCCAGGCTCTGTTCAGACCCTTGAACGACATGGTGGGAAAAGCATGGAATATGTTTGCGTCCAGGTAGGTGAATTACACTGTGAATAAGATAGAAGAAATGCTAAAGATTAGTGCTCCCTGATGACAAGAACTAACTATTAAAGGTGCATCCATGTTGATGTGTGAATCTATTCATATTAATGTGTGGTATCTGCTCTTTCATTTACCTCTTCAATTTTGTCGTTCTCTGTTTCAGGGCCTACATCCATCAGTATGTCAAATATGGGATCACAGAAGAGGACTTTCTAGACAGCTTTACATCTCTTGAGCAGATTATCTCTAGCTACAAGCAATTGTGCTAACAATAAATCACTTTAGGTGGGTGCTGATTTCCTTAATTTTGGGGGATTGGTGATCAGCGATGGGTGATCGGCCCATCCTTACATATGAAACTGACCTCATATACCTCTGCCAGACAGCCAGCCATTGTTGCTTTTTGCTATCAGACCTAAAAATCAGGACACTTTGTTGGTTGTTAAAGTTAAAACATAAAGATTTTATTGTTTCACAGGTAGCGTTTAATGATTTTCAATAAAATAAGATTGGAACATTGAAGGTATATGCTGTCAGTTATAATGAAATAAAAAATAAAAATCGGTATCGCCCCAAATAGGTATCGACAGGTCAGGCTTTTTTTTTTTTTTTTTTTAAGATCGGTGATCGACCAGGAAATTGTGATCGGTGCACCCCTACTTTTGGGACTTGCCTTCGGACTGTGTGTGCGCACAAGAGAAAGCCACTGGACACTACAGAGACTGTAAAAGATTTAAATGCTGATGAAATCATAGTTTCTTGTATTTTATTTAAGCAGCGTAATTTTAGAAATTTTAGAAATTTTAATTTCTAGCAGCAAAGGATAGAGTTGGGGGATTTGACTGTTATATCAATGGCTGCTAAATAAAAAACTTCCAAAGTCCTTCTGAAGTTCTGAAGTTAAGGCAATGTCAACAAATACATTTCAGAACCAGAATCAGACTTAATTAATCCCATAGGGGAAATTGCTTATTTATTAATGATGTATTTATTTATTATTATCATTGCTTATTTCTTTGGCTGCTGGTCAGTCAGCCAAAATCAGGATGTGACCAAAAGCACCTGAAGTGCCACTAAGTTTATCGCATGGTACAAAACTGGAGTTATGGAGTGCAACAGAATACAGGTCAAAGCATCAGACATAGAAATGTAACATCAGTTTAATTTTTTCCTTTATTGATCATTTATTTTACATCACTGTATAAAGAACTGAAGCCTAAAACGAGTGCCATGCCCAGACAGGTCGTTGCAGTAAGGACCAGTGGAGGTGAACGCTGAAGACCCACAACTTCAGCCAGCCTACAGACAGCTGTTGCCGAACAAATTAAACAGCCAACACCAGTCTGATAAGCTAGCTGATGGGATGGGAAAGTTATATTTATGAGGACAAAATGATAGAAGGGAACATATTCTTTCATTTAAGCTGGAGTCCACCAGAGCCTCTCTCTTGCAGGATTTATCCAACACACTGACCTTGAAGTCAGTTTGAAAACTCTCAACAGGACGATGTTCAAATAAAAATGAAAGGAAACAGTAGCTTCGACAGTGAGTGAATAATGTACATCTTATAGATCAATTAAATAAAAATATTGCAGTTGGCAGAAAGTTCACTTACCTCAAAAATGGTCACTACAGAGAGAATGTTGAATTTGTCTTGTTTAAAAAAAAATTACAACCCTTCATAAAACAATCACTTCTTCATGTCCTATAAGAAACTATAAAAATGACAAAACAAGTGCAATGATTTACACATTTTATATATGATCCAATCCAAGGTTCAACCCAAATGTACAGAATAGAAATGGAACTAGTCAGCTGAGAGTACAATGCCACTTTACAAATGATATCTTTTTTGTTGCTGTTTTGGTTCAAGTCAACTCATGTCCACAAACACATCTGCTCATACTGTCAAAAAGATAAGATATTTACACAATGTGCAAACCATCAATACCACACTGTTTTAAGTTGATATTGCTTTTTTCACTGTCATTTAAGACCGACAATTCCAAAAACCAACAAAACAAAAATAAGTTCTTACTGCTGAACAGGACAAAAACATGAGGAAAGTTAAACCCTGAAAAAAAGACCATTCATGGTTATCTCGGCAGCACACAAGTCAAGATCCATCCACACATTAATGGTACAAAATTAAATAAAAATCAAGTTTAGAAGTCAAGAACTATATTCGAGGGAGGTCAGACCTTCCTGTCTTGCATAAGGCATAGCATCTGATGGGCACTGCCCAAACACAGCAGTCACCACCAAACTGCTGCTTTAACATCTGAGGTCAATGAATGGGTTAATTCAACATTTAAGTAACTTGTTAAAATCCGAAAATGAGCCAATCACACTACACATACCTACAGAGTGAGATGAGATGAGAGGAAGAACTACAGAACCTAGAGAAGAGGGATGAACAGTAAATACATACGTCCTTAAAAGCACACACACCATTGAATAGTGCCTAGTTTTTTTGAGCACAGCCTCTGACAATGAACAGGGTTGGGGGGTGGGGTGAGGTTTGTAGTTAAGTTGTAGGTGGCTGTGGCTGAGTGAATGGCTCTCAGCAGCAGCAGGAAACAGTCACTTGGATGTTGTCGTCATCACTTGGTTTTCTCCTCTGAGTGCCTCTGCTGCTGCAGGCGTTTGGCATAGCTCTGAGCCATGGAGTTAACAATGGAAATGACAAAGTAGCAAACCATGACCAGCACCACCTTCTCAAATACCCACGACAGCCAGTTCTCATCCTGGAAAGGCAGAGTTAGAGGGGATGAGGTTAATTGTCATCAAAAAGAACATCAGAGTTTACAGATGCTAACTCATGGTAGGGGGAAATGATTCCCTTAAATGTAACATCCTTGATTTTAGATTTTAGAATGTGTATCAGTAAATACAGACACGCAGTGCAAATGACATGTTCAGTTATTAAAAAAATATTCTCAGGTTTCATAGTCAGATAACCAGAGACCAATCAAATTACAGGTTAACAGTAACTGTTTCTAACACTTATATCCTCATTTAAAGAGTGATGTGTTAAAATAGCCTAAAATGGTCAGAGCATTAAAAAGTTTATAAACCCTTATAATGTTGCCAATGTTTTATAATTCTCCAGTTGTATTGAAAACAGCTATGGATACATCACTTGATGTAATAACATATTCAATGATTTTTAAAAAAAGCTCAAGTACATATAGAAATTTCTCTCAACATAAAACTGGATCAGTGAAGCTCATATTTTTAAGAAATGAGGTTAGTCACAAAAACACATCGTTCTTACCGCTGGTGCACTTCCTCCAGCGTGGTGCAGCTTGTTCCTCTGAGCTTCCAGGTACTGACTGAAGGGCTTCTGGAGTGCTGGTCCCACTTTGGGTACAGAGCTAACAGTGCAGCCCCCCAAATACATCCACACAGGATAGAAAAGAAAAGCAAAAAGGAGAAATAAGATTAATTCACTTACCCATAAAGAAAGCTTCTCTACCATGAAAATACAGCTTCTCCAAAAGTTGTTTTCTAAAAGACTCAAAGAGTGGAGGCTTCACTGATCCAGCACTCAACCAGCATCCTTCTAACACGTGGGCCCCCCTCAGGAGCTTCTACCTGCTCCTCCAACACTGTGAGCTGAGGCAAGCAGCAGGAAGGACTGAAGCAGAAACTCCTCAGCCCTCTTTTTATACTGCCGGGCTCTCTATAGGAGCCTGTGTCAGCCCTTCAATCAGGAAGTGAGTCGACATGATGTCATCAGCTTTACCACCATTGCTGCCTTCTGGGTGGAAAGATATCTAATCAGGGCGTGCTCATATCCTTATTAGGCAATGAAGATTAGCTAGCTATGGGGCCTATTATAATGGATGCCCCTCTGTGAGTGGATGTCATATTGAAACATTGATGTTGTAGTTTCACCATTTGGTCAGCAGAGATACAGCTCAGCATAATGCGAGACTTATTATTACATCGAAAAGAAAATATACTCCAGGCTGCAGCGGTTAGAATGCATAAATCAAATTCTGTGCCTGGTCAGGATGTCAACTGGGCAGGCTGGGTTTTTCAAGGCTTGGCAAAGAAGGGAAACAATCAATTTAATAAAAAAAGAACAGCAACAAAATGGCAAATTCTTATTCAAAATAAATACATTTTGTTGGATTGACTCAGTTCTGCATTCTTCATAAGAAGTACACATGAGTACACAGAAATTAACTCATCCTGTATCAGCAAAGCTTCCATGAATCATAGCAAGTCACTGAGAAGCATCTGATTTTCATGGGAAAAATTTGACTTCTTGTTGTAACCAAACAGAAAGATGACACTCAGTTTAGCCTCATTTCAAATCCAAATATGGAGGTAAAACTTTTTTTGTGTTAGTGTGTGTGTGCGTGTAAAAATGTGAAAGTTTAACATCAACAACCAAGCAGCTTTGTTCAGCTACAAGAGCTTTTTCCTTTGTCTATGGTTGTGTTTCCCACCTCTCAGAGGGGGTCAACATTTTCAATTAAAGCTGAACTTGGTGAGTCAGATCAATATGTTGAGACATGCCAGATCACCAAGGCTGCAGAGATGGGTAATGTGTAGGTGGGTTGATGCACTGCATCGACCCCTGCAGTGAAAAAAACACCTCATCAGTGGTCAGAATGCACCCGCAAAGGTACAAATGCACACGTTACCGCGAAACCAGGGGAAAGACACAGAATGCCACAAAGAAGGTCTTTCTCTCTCACCCACACATACTAGAATAAAAAGAAACTCACCCTATGAGTGACACCATTTGCTCCACTATGTGCTTGCTGAAGGTGATGATCACGAACAGTTTCTGGAAGAAAACAAGAAAAAAAAAATCAAGAATCAGAGGAAAAATTCTTTAACGCTCCTATTTTTAAAGGAACCTGGTGAAATATTAAAGAATGAATAAGAAACAAAGTAGTAACCCAAAATGTTTTAGAGGGCCCTTATGTATAGATTTTTGATTTCAGTGGCACAGCTGTGAAGAATTGAGGCCACATCTGCCACTGTCCACAGACACACTAATTAAAAAACTCAAACCTGGCAGAGAGCTAAATTTCGGGCAGTGAGGGGCTTTGTGTGGTTTGCAAAGCAGCTAGGTGGGGGAGCAAAACCACAATATTTGTCTCCGGCCCTGAAACTGATCAGCTTTAACCAGCATGACACATGGCCCCCTGGATAAAATCAGACAGGATATGACACGTGATGTCCAAGAGGTTTAAGGTACCAGGGTTAAAGAAATAAATACAAAACACAAAGCGTCCCCCCTGCAGCTTCTTACCGTCTACACAATTTCCTTCTGTCATGTCTACCTTCTCACGTCCACTCTACATCCTCCATGAACCCTTTGTCTGTAAGTTTTCAGAGTGAGATCACCAACTGGTACCACGAAGAGATGCCTCAGTTTAGTTTGTCAAGACACTCAGTTACAAGTAAACACACACACACACACACACACACACACACACACACACACACACACACACATACACTTCTCTTAACACAGGTTTAGATTAGTCACTGGTGTGGCAGACTAAACAATACGCTCTGTGATTAAAACATTTTGATCCAGCAAGATTCAAAAAATCTAGCTCTTGTTAAAAAACTTCCTAAAAGCTTCCTTCCTTTCATCTGACGCCAGCGTAGAATGGTTTGGGTGCACTCCAGAGCCAGAACCCGAAAAGGAATCCCAAAAGAACAACATCAGAAAGAAGTCTGCAATTAGAAGTTTCTCACAGTCACCGACTCATGTTTGCTCACTTGGTCTGATCTTTGTTCTCCCACACATTTTGGGGCCGTGGTAACTGTTCAAGGTGTTTTTTAAGTGTGAGTTTTCTAAAACAAACTCGTACTGTGAACTGAACAAAAAGTGTGTTATATTTAAGTCACAGCTACTCTGACTGTGTCACCCAAGACTGAATGCTGAATGGTTTGAAACGGAAACATGGGGTTATATTTGGTGAACCGGTCCTTTAATAGTTAAAGACTACTTCTGCTAAAGCTCTCTCATGTACTACTTACCTGTATATGCATTTTGATGATGGCTTTCCCAATAAGAGTTGCTCCAAAGAACGTCCAGAAGGGGACCAGGAAATGACCACAAGTTATTCCAGCCAAGTCAAAGAGAGGATTTGGGATCTGGAACGTACACAGAAGAAATTATTTGAATTTTACAGGTATTTATTGTGAAGCACTTTAAACAGAGTGGTTTTAAAAGTGTTACATAAATACTGTCATAGGTTATTTTCTTGAATATATATTTTTTCTAAATTAGTTTCTTGAAAGCAACAGTAACTCATTTATCAGAACAAGGCAGACAATTTTAAACAAGAAAAAAGCTGTGAACTCACAGAAGCACAGGCCAAGATCCCAAAAAATCCCACTTTCTGCACCATGTGTTGGACTCCCAGTTTGGCTCTTGTGACAAAATCCTGCACCGAGATTTAAAAAACAATATTTGTTACTCAGAGTCTTTATTGATTTTCACAATGTTCATACAACTGCAACACATTGTTTTTGTGAAACCAGAGGTGTATTAAAACACTTTTATTCTCTGCTTGAAATAACCTTGCTGCACTTCTCGTAGATGCATGGTTTTTCAGCCAAACCAGACAAAATGTCTGAGCGTTATTATAAGAAATGAAAGCTTCAGTGACACGTGCTTGTGGTACAATATCTGCTATTTCTGAGCTCTGTGACATTTTCTTTTTAGCTGATGAATTTTGTGGCTTTGAACTACAAACTGCGTGGTGGAGAAGAGTGCTGGGGATCTTTATGAGCCAACATCCAGCCTTGCGGGGGTGAAATGTGGGTGGTTATGTGGTTGAAGATTTCAGCATGGCTTGAAGATGTTAAGAAAGTACTTTCAACTGTTGGCATCTCACCAAGGTCAAATTTTGGAAGCAGTTTTTCATTTGAGTTTGGTGATTGAATTTTCACGAGTATTCCTCTGTAGTCCTCTGCTCTTAAAGGAGTAATTTTTGGGTACTTTTTCTGCTCATGATCGTGTCACTGAAATGTTCAAGATCCTGCCTCCAGATCAAGTTGACATAATAGAATACGTTAGTCACTGAGTTGAACTTAAAGTTCCTCAGATTTAAACAGAAGAGCCTTTGACTCGTCTGGGTGATTGTACCTTGGATAAATGTCTGTACAAACGCATCCGTGATACATCCCCATGTTGAGAGGCATGTGATGCGAGGTTGGCCTCGCCTGTCTATTCAGCTTAGAACCAGTGAGGTTAGAATAGGTGGTGGAAACGACAAGGCACAAAGCAGGTCGGATTTCTGTTCGGCTGACTCAGCATCTGATCTCAGTCATGTGAAATTGGTTCCTGAAAGAACTGTCTGTCATTCAAATTAGAGGCCGGTGAGAAGAGAGAAGGAGGAAGGGAAGGAGGGAGGTACAGTGAGAGCAAAGCCTGAGGGATGATTAAAGGGGGAGCTGTGCTCAGGGTGAGTCACCCACCAACAGACAGATTTACTGGAAGTGTAAGAAGGAGGGGCTTCACTGAAGTCATATGTTTCTTTGGGACCAATCACTGGAGAGTGACTCCATTGTCAGTTGAGCATTATGAAGGGTAAACCAGATCAGGTATAATCATATCATACTTGGTGTTTTTCAAAGTGGGATCATCTGAGCAAGGAAAGAATCACAGGTAACAACAGGTTGTTCCAATATGAAGTGAAGCTGTTGGACAAAATTCTCTTAAAGCACCTGAAATGAGCGCATATGTATATTGTTTTTTCACTCTCACCTGGGCATCCTCAGCCTGCTCCAGCATCTCCTCAAACTCTTCATAGTCTTCATCATCTGGATCAGCTCCTGACTGACGAGCCGCTCTGGCCATGAAATATGGGGGCAGCTCTCCGATGGCCGTGCCTGCTCCCTAAACCAAGACATTTTCAGCATTTGGTAACTTTGTCCCACAAAGGCACTTTTTCATGCCGCTGTGATGTCATCATTTAGTGAACATAACTGCTCTTTGAAATGTAATCATTATTAAGCTGCCATTTTACTCCATTTTTTTTACTTTATATTCTCTTTATTAAACAAACAGTACTCACCCACATGCAGGCCTCCAAGCGAACCTTTGACATTATCGAGAAAAGGGAGATACTCCCCTCTCCACTCTGGGGGCAGACAATCTGGTCTGGGTACGGAGGCTCTGGAAAGTCCGTAGAGCCGCACTCATATGCTGCCAGAGTAACTGATGCTATGTGAGGACCCTGGAGAAGAGATGGACAGAAAGGAGCTATTTTAACTAACTACACATAAAATGCGACACTTCATGCCACATTTTGAAAGAGAAACTAGAATTTTGCATCTTTTGGGAGTCATTATTTCTTTCCACAGTGTCTAACTTATCACTGAGCTTCAACTTATGCAGTCTCTTGCAGTTTTCCTTCCCAAAGTGGTAAGGTCAAATGCATCTCTTAAATCTTTTTTTTAAACACTCTTCTGCAGACTTTCTTTATCAAGTTGTCTGTATGTTGTCATCCACTCAGCACCTTTTATTTTCTAATTTTTATAATATAATTGTACATATTTAATTGACCATTTCTAGCTCTTCATTGATGAAGTTTTTTAAAAAATTATCCAACTACTTATTCTATTATTCATACAATATTTCCAGTGCTCTTTGAAATCAATCTACTTACCCTTTTAATTGCCTCTGAATTAATTTAACACCTAAATACATTTCATTGCATTTACCTTTTTCTATTACTGCTCTTTTCCTTTCAATTTTCTAATCTCATCTTTATTTCATCATACTGTTTTCACTCCCATAGCTTCTTAGCTATCAAACATTCTTGGTTCTCCTGGCCTCAGATCAGATTATTTCATTTTTGTGTGACTTGGGTTTTTATTTTCAGGGTTTTTCTTTATGTTGTTGCTGTTTTATGTTGGGATATTTGAGGTAAGATTCTGTTGAAGATCTTTTGTGTCTTGTTTTTGTGTATTGTTTTTGACTGTCTGTGAAAGCACTTTGTAAACCCACGCTTTAAAGGTGCTGCATAAAGCAGTTTATAGTTATAATTCTTATTATAAATGTTTTAATGCATGATCCTTTGAAGGTTGTTGTTTGGAATAAGAGGTGTATAAAAAAAATTGCCTATCCATATTGCTTCAAGGTAATGCTTAATACAAATGCCAGTGTAGTTCAACACTAAATGAAACCCTGACCATCCACACAACCACAGGTTCAGACACATTAACAGTAGCTGAGTCACCCAGACTCTCTATCAGGTATGCATGTCATCATTTATCATTGTAGTTAGGCTAAGCCATCTGGCTTCACAACAGTTGGTCCACCTGTGATCACAACAGTTACTCTATTATGCCTCCTTTAAATGATCCCTGCAATACTGACAGTAGATTGACAGCACACTATTAGTCTGTGTTGACTGCATCGACCCCCCTCATGGTATCTGCCCAGCTCACTCTGAGTAAGAGCACACAGGAGGCTTCTCTGGTTTACACAAAGTCTATTTCAAACCAAACAGAACTTTGTCTAAAGGCATCTCTCTGTGACACAAAAAGCCAGTGTTAACAGAAAAGACACTAAGCTGTGACTCAAACCTGCTCTGAAAACCATGAAAGCTACAGCACTGCTGAAGCTCATATTCAACAAAGTGCTCTATGAGGTAAATAAGAGTTACATTACTTTTTTAACCAGTCATGAGTTGTTCAATTTAAGGTTTTATTGATACACTAAACAGTTTACTTCTTTAAGAGCAAAATAAGCTCACTGCATTTTCTCCTGTGGATGGCTTTTTATGATGAAGGTTACTGGGTGGTTTTACGTCACCTAATGCAGCCATTCACATACAGTAACTTTTAGGGTAATGCAGTGCTTTGTTTGAAAATAAAATACCTGACTATTACTGAGTTAGTAAAATTGTATTATTCTTTGTGCACTTCAGAAACTTCAAGACAAAAGGGTCCGGAGATCTTGTTCTTGTGAGGAAAGGGGATTGGGGGGATTCACTTCTTATAATCAAATCTGCTTCAAAACAACAAGTCCACTGTTAACAGCAGAAATTTAAGATTAAAATTATTCATCCACTTTACCCATCATATAAAATCATGCTGAGAATCCAGCACTTCATGCACTTTAATGACCTCTAGAACATCATGATGAATCATAAAATTCACACTGGTGAGTGAATCCCCTTTCCCATGTGCATAGTGATCTCATCCTCGTGGGCCTGTTTATTAATGCCTCAGTCTTGAGGTAAAGTCACAGAATAACTCTGCTGATGGGGTTTGCGGTTCCTCCTTCACAAATGAGGCAGAGCTTTCTGATTTTGACTAAATCAAAACTGAGCCGGCGCTGGAGATTGGAGCTGCATTTCTGAATGGCAGTGCAGAGAGACACTGAGAACTGTCCACGTATGAGCAGATGGCTTACAACACGTGGTGTGGATGTGAAGAAGGTTTTTACTTTTGAATGAAAATGTGGAAGTGGTCACAGGAATTAAGGGATGCTTTGTATAATATGCTGATGGAAATATGCCGTGGCAGTCTCACAAGAGGAACAAAAGGCAGATGACTTCAATTCATCAGCTTCTCAGTGATGAGACTGAATTTTCAGAACATACACATGTGTGAGATTGATGGAGACCCACTCTTCTCTGAGTTGGCTTTGAGGATCAGTACACAAACCAGCATTTTAGCTCAATTCTCTCCTCCTCACCTCTCAGACTAGTTTTCTTTTTAAATCCTCAAAGAGAAAAAATGTATTTCTTTGTAAACCAAAATATAAAAGTTTATCATTTTAGGGGATAATACAAGTGTTAATTTGCTGTGAGTAAACCTCCCATACTTAAAGGAATCCCAATTTTACTGTAAACCTCAGTTGTGGATGTATGACATATATATAGACTTATATGTATATAGAATTACAAATATTGCAAGTTGCTGCCAGAGTTGTTGGTGAAAAGTGTGAACAAACGCCAAACTGCTGAATCACTGTAGTTATCTTCCTTTGTGCTATCCTAGTACTGTATGGTAAAAACGCACAGACCTACTGGCAATAATGGCTTAATACAGGCACATGGTTGTTGTAAACACAGAAAGGCATAAAACTGAGTTGAATGGATCCGTCCCATGCAACAGATATTTGTCACCAATGTCTCATCGACTGCTAATTGTGATACCTGATGCCTATTAAAACAGGTCAGTGAATCCCTACTCTCCACTTACACTGGACTTGTTTCAAAATTAAAAAGCTCAGGGTTGGTCACTCAGGCAGAATTGATTTTTGTTGTATATACCTACAAAATCTAGCAACAAGTCTTGATTCGATATGAAGAATTCCTTTAAACACCAACTCCCTGGACAACCTGAGAGCTAAAGGTTCTTGAAAAACTAGGCGATCTTTAAAGAGGCTCAAAGACTGTGTGAGTGCATTCAAAACAAATGCTAGCAGAAAACTACAGCTTTAGAAAGAGGATGATGGAATATCAACATTAAGGAATTTAAAATCTTGTGATCCTTGGCAGGAAGAAAAAAGATTTGAGAGAGGGAAGCTAGAAAAACCTTTATCATTCTTGATTTGTTCAAGTTAACAAATACTATAATCACTGTTTTGTTGCTCGAACAACAATCTGTCTATTATAAAAGAATAAGTTCAACCAAGAGTAAAAAAAGATTACTTAATGCAATATGGGATAGAACAAAAAAAAATCTGCAAAAAAAAAGGTTCAGACTATTTATGTCAAAAAGTAAAATGTAGTCAAAAGAACTCGGTAACCAAAAAGTATTTTCATAAAATGTTTTTACTGCACAGCCATAGAAACAAAAAATAGGGTAATAGCTTCCATGTTTCTCCATAAAGTGTGAGTGACTACTTATAGCATGAGACCCCCAGTGCACAGTGGGGGTATTGGGTGAGGTCGTGCCTTAAAAATAGTATGATGTACATTTAGTACCGGGTACAAGGACATACACACCAGACAGTATGGGCCAGTATCACTTTAGAGTGGGGATGGTATATAAAGAAGCTGCAGACACAAGAAGAAAATCACAATGCTCCTAAAAAACATGCCAGTCTGTAAAGTATTAAAGGAAGTTTCACGAAATAGAGGATAGTTATGACTTTCCTCTTTTCCCATGATTTCATTATAATGGAAATGGTTGAGTCAGCTGTCCACATCTGCACATGTTCTAATGAACAAAAGCCACATCATCAGCTGAAAGCACACTGTGTCGCAGAATCTATTCCTCTCCTCTAGTTCTCTAAATTCTTTGTTTTTAAAACCACAACCAGGACAAATGACATACATTTTAGTTACTCACTCCAACAGTCATTTTGTGACTGCGAGTTGAGGAAATTCCACACTTTACTTAAGGTTTGCCTGAGTGACAAAATGGAACAAGTCTGAAGAGGAAGAAGATGATGAATATGGTGAGTGAAAATGGCGCCATCAACGGGCAACTGTACTAACAAAGCTTGGTATAAATACTGTGAACTAGAAACACAGTGATAGAATTCAAAACACCAGGCACTGCGATGAGTGGGTGGTATTCATGCTTATTACAGACACATAAGGGCATCCAAATAGGTCTCTTAACAGCCAATGTATTTGAGTATCTCAGTCATTCAGGTTGCAGTAATTCAAAGTTAAACCCTGTTCTGTTCATAATGAGCTAATGATTAGATACAACTACAGCAGACTGCTCTTCTTTCTCGCAATTAAATATATAAATAATATATATTTGCATCAATATGTGCTCTTTTTGATAAAAATTCATTAATAATTCATTAGAAGCTGCTTCAGTTTATTTATCAGATTTTTTTTGTCTGTACTAAAAACATTTTCTTAATTATTTTTTCACTAAATGTTTTGTTAAAACCCCTGGTGCCCTCAGATTGGTGTGTCTTTGTCCTTTTTGAAAGTTTTGTCATTGTACTAATGGTTCCAGTGCACTTTAGAGAAGGGATGCACCAATCTGATCCTGGTATCGGGTATCGGCCTCGATACAGCCCCTTAAAGCTGGAACAGGTACTGGTGGGAAAGGATCAGTCCAAACTTGACACTAAGGCTGAACTATGATTTAGTCTGCAGGGTATACAATTTACAATCAAACTGTCATTTTTGTAAATTCTAAAGCTTTGTTTTAACCAAACTGCTGTTAAACATTTTTCAAAAACATTACCAATCTTATCCCACAGAAGGGCATGCAACTTATTATTTAACACTGCTTTTGGATCACTATCGGTATCGGTTGATATCCAAAGCCCAGGTATCTGTATCGGGACCAGAAAAGTTAGATCAGTGCATCTCTACTTTAGAGATCATCCCAAGCTTGTATTATTCACGTGTTCTTTACAAACCATGTAATCTACAAACTTGACATATAACTGTGGAAAAATAACAGTATGTATTTTCTTACCAGGTAAAGGAGGAAAGTGTGCAGGCCTGTCCCAAGGCCTACTGACGACAGAATTCCAAGGCCAACCCAGTAGGCACACCACAGAAACCTCTTCTCCAGATACTCTACATACTTCAGGAAACAAAGTCAACACATAAGAGAACAAAGCATGCAGAAAATGCTCACTCAAGGAATTTCTCTTAACGACAATTCTAAACAGAGGTGACTCATTTTACTTTTTGTTCAGGATGAAGTATCAAAACACTACAATCTAAGGTTTTCCTGGGTGGGGAAAGAAGATAGTTCAAAGATAATTTTCTTTATGCAGAATGGATTCACAATCAGACATCGCAAATGCATATTTTCTGCAGTTCCAAAGTGACAACAGACTCTGTCAAGAAATATGTAAACAAAACTTTCAGCTGACTGGCTGCATGATCAAGGGTTCGTTGACAACAGAGCAGATCTCATTATCACCCAAGTTTAGCCCTCTACTTGGAAAGATTTAAAGTGGAGAGTGACTTATCATTAACCTTTGCTCAGGTAAGAGATTAAGAACAAGTGTTGATTATTAACACCACTTAAGAAAACAAAGCAGTCCAGGCTTACTTGTTGGTGAGCTCCCTCGGTAGAATAGGCAATGGAGAACAGAGAACACAACACCAAAACTAAGAACACCACACCTCGTCGTTGCCAAAGCCTGACAGGAGGAAGAAAAAAAAAGTTTTTTTTAATAACATTTAAGACAACAGTCTCTCATAGACACTGGATTCCAACACTTCTCAACTCTCAACTCGAGTCAACTTTATTTATTAAGCACAAATTTAAAATCAACCACAGCTGAAACAAAGTGCTGCACATGAAATACAAAACTGTTGAGCTTAATCACATGAAAAGGGAACTGACCGTTCATGCAATGCACAAACAGAAGTACACTGGTAAAACCTGTCAGACTACTTACTTATAAGTCCACTCCTTTAACTTGATGAGGGTCTCCAGAAGGAAATAATGCAGTGTGGTGACAGGCCTCCTCCATATAACCAGGGACAGGCGATCCTCCTTATCTTTCTGTCGCCTCTCTCTTACTGAGAAGTCTGGAGAGTTAACAGAATTGGAATCACTATCATATTCTGTTATACTTACATCCACCGAAATACTTTCTTCCAGCTGACTTGCTACTGCCAAGCACATGATAATTCTCATATCAACAACATTGTTTCATTTCATGTTCTAATGTAAGAAAAGCAGCTTATCCATTAAGAACCGAAAGTAAGCTAAATGATCCAGCTTGAGTGCTTTTACGACTTTTTCAAACCTTGTGGCGGTAGTTATCGTCTTGTGTCAGAGATAACACAACCGTAACTTTACGGGTGAACTTCATCCATGTGCGTCAACTTCACTTGAGATGGGAATGTAAAGAAATGTGGTTGACAAATACTGACCTGTAGACTTTCCATTCTGTCTATCTTTAGCTCCTGCTCGTTTCTGGGGCTGTTCACAGCTTGCTCCATTGGCTGCCATGTCAATCAAGATTTAACCGGTCAGGCGATCTGAAAAGACAGAAAATGACAAACCAGTGGGAACAGTGCTGTTGTTTCACTCCCTGGCCAGTAGAAGTGTAAGAGACAGTTTGAGTCTGAGACTGTACGTAAATCCTTCCCAAACTCTGTGAACCAATATGATAGCAGACTATCAATTCGTAAACAAGCCAGCTGACATTTAACTCACATGTTTATGATAAAGGCACTGTATTATATGTATAACCAAGCCAGTGAGGATTTGTTGCTTGGAGTCCTACTTCAGGGGTACCCGGGTACGGCTTAATGAATCAACCGTCGTTGTGTAGTTCAGTAGTTCTGTAACAAGATATTGTGCCAAATGCGTTCATATCATCATCCCCCACATGCTAACCGGTTAGCCAAAATGCTACTGGCACTCGACATCAAAGTAAGGGTTATAACAACAATAATGTTGAGCTTTTTATGCGACGGAGTCCTTAAAATGTGACCCTTCACCAGTTTGTTTCAATATCCGCATATCAAAAGCAAATCAGAGTCAAAATTAAGTGAGGTTTGATAGAATTAAGTGATACTCGTACCTCTTTCCTGTCCTCGTAACCCGGAAATAAACGTCCGTACGTCATAGGTAAAACTATACCTCTGCTCCTTCGGTTCATCGTTTTCCTCAGAAAAGTTCATTTCAACAATAAAAAAGGTGCATAAGAGTATAATCAAGCTATAGCACTAATATTTCTTTCTTTATCCTTGGTTTGGATTAACATTTCTCAACTTATAAACACTGAACTTTTATTCTGAAAAATGACGTACTTCCGTGATTCATTTAGTTAGCCAATCAGAGGTTGCCAGATTTGCCAAACAACTAACAAATTCAACCCCCGCTAATCAGAATTTCAACTATTCGTTTTTTAACCGTTTACCTCGTAACGTCATTGTCAACAAGATGGTACACCTGAGAAATGGAAAAGCCTGCTCATAAGTACGTCCACTATTCATGCTGTCACATCGTCCCATGTAAAACATGTATGTTGTTGTATTTCCCAACATGAGGAAACTCAACCTTCTTTAGTCCTTTACAAGACATTTTATATTTGTTGATTCTTTGAGAAGTCTCCTCTTTGATATATATATATATGATAAATGGATAGAGGATTAACACAAAGGTTTGTTCATTTTTTATTGCAACATGTATACAAATACTAGTATGCCAACAGTTGCAGTCACTTATGAATCAACTGCACTTAATATGTGACGGCAAAAAACATTGTTTACATTAAAATAAATCTTTAATTAACCTTTTAGCACACCTAACCATTTTCTTATACTCAAAGCTGAAAATGATGAAGAGTCTTCATACTGTGAAACTAGTAGACTGGATTTAAAATATTGTCAGTCATTATTTGCAGAATCTTCGATTTAAAGTCAAATATTGACCAAAAAATGCATTGCCCCCCAAACTTAAATTACAGAAATCCACTGTGTCAGGGAGCCCACAATTGTATCCACTTTGCTGTAGTTCAAAATAATGTTTTCTTTCTGTGAAAAGTGAATATGAATATCAGTATAACAAAGTGCCATGGTTGTGCTGCTGCTGCATCTAACAAGAACTAAGTCAACCAAATCAAAGTTGGTCATTGGCTGCAGAAGATGATAAGGTCCGGAGTAAGTTCCCTACAGGAACCACAGGCACGGGTTCAGCAGATGGCTTGTTTTATTCCCACATAGTGACATAATCAGGCAGTCGTATCAAAGCCTTCCCCTCTTGCTGTGTCCAATTTCATTCATCGTAGTGAAGTGAAGATAGGAATTTGTCCACATCCAAGTCGTGGGGAAAACAGTCCATGAGTTTCTTCCGTTCCTGCAGATTTAAGAAAAGAATCGTTACAAACCAAATATGATTTAATTATCCTTCAATTACTGTCATTTATACACAGCAAATAACTAATTTCTTTGACCAACATGCAGTTACGCCCCAAAATTTGACTGCATTTGTCATCTGAATACTGCTCTTTCCACGATAGGAAAATACATTGTTTTAAAGCCTTTGGCTGCATTAGGAATAATAAATATTCACTTCATGTTGTACTCACCCTCTCTTTCTTTGCAGGTGGGCTAACAGTGGGAGAAGATTGCTTGCGCTTCTTGGAGTTTTTAGAGCCCGCAGTCGTCTTTTCTCCAATCCCTTCCTGGCGCAAACTGTCCTTCAAAGGAGTGCCAGTCCTCGCGATGGCAGCACGAGAAAGAATCATGAGTGTGTGCGCAGCCATGTTGATACTGTTTTCACTACCAGCCTCACTGGCTGGGCTGCAGGTGGGGACATCTGGGGTGTTGGGTGGCAATAGATGTTTTGGAGTTCCCTCTTTAGCCCCCTCTTTACCCTTCCTCTGGCGAGAAGGTGTCTTGGCAGAGTCTGTGGACTCATCCTCATTGAGGACAGTAGCAGGGGTCCTGGGGAGTGTGAGGTCTGAAGTCCCACCTCTTTGTCTTTTGACTGGAGTGCAAGGGGAGTTGTGGCCCTGGATGTCCTGCAGCATCTCTGCTGCCTGTTTGGCCAGAGAGCTGGTTTTTGAGGGAGTTTTAGAGGGATTAGATGTAGACTGGGTTACAGCCTGAGAAGAGGGGTCTCTTGATGCTAAGGGTGACGGTGTTGATGGCTCTTGTGGGCTGCCCTTAATTTCATTCTCCTTGTTGGCCGTTACATTTGGCATCCCCTGAGAGGGAGTCCTCTTTTCTGTGTGCCCTTCATGTGAAGTCTTTTCACTGAGTTCTTTTTTGCTGCTCTCTTTTTCCTTTCTGGTTCCTGATTTCGCTGCAGTGTCAGAGGACAATGACCTGGATGTATGAGAATCCTTTGCGGTTGTTCCCTCATCAGTCTTATCAAAACTTTGTTTCTTGTCAGAAGAACGTGATTTTCTTCCAGAGTCAGGCTTTTTTACAGACTCAAGCTTCGACTGGTCTGCTTTACTTGTACTTTCACTTTGTAAATCTTGGTTTGGTCCACTGTCTTGTTTGCCAGGGTTCTCCTGAACTTGATCTTTCTGCTGCTGTTTTGGAGGCATTAACTTCCCTACGTCCCCCACAAAGCCTGCTCCAGTCTGAGGATCTGCTGAACACCTAACAGGCTGTACCCTCCTTTTGGGCCTGTTGCCACCCAAAATAGCAGGCTTTGTCAGGTTTGGATTACTTTTTTTGATCTGCTGATCAGGCTGTGATGAAGATGTATTTGTAGCTGCAGGTGAGGGGGCTTTAGCAGTTTTTGGTTGAACTTCTGCAGAAGAGTCAAAGCATAAGATTCTCCTGTGTTTAGGACCCTTTTCTGTGTCCTGCTGGCTTGTATTTTCAGCAGGTTGAACCGACTTACCAAACGGATGCTGCTTTATCCCTGGAACTGGAAATGGAGACAGGACGGAGAGATAAGGTAGAAGTACTTACGGCATTGTCATTTAAGAGACATATGGCTAGAAAGTGGTATTTCTCAGCTTCTCAATGCCACTCACCTGAATTTGTAGACTGTTTGGTCCCCGGTGCTGGATGTTGGGCCTTGATAGTTGGAGACTGCTGCACAGTTGCTGGTGTTGGAATGGCAACAAGCTGTAGGAAAACATGTACCTTGAGTTTTACAGCTCTGAAAGTTATGCTATGGGTTCACACACAAAATATCAACCAAAACAAACAGAAACTGCAATATTACCCCAGTAGGGATAAAAACACAATTTTTGTTGGATTAAATTTTGAGTGTTACCTGATTAGACACCATCTGGACCCTTCCAAGAGTTTTCTGGCCTACAACAGAAACAGGAAGCATCACAGGCTTGACAGATGAGGGTAAGATGAGTGCTGGCCCTGTATATAAACAGACATGAAGGTAAATACGTCAAATATTAACACTGATGAAGACAAACCTTACTTCTATTCTATTAAATATAATTCCAACAGTTCTTTCTTATTTATTTATAAAATATCCCAATAGTCAGGTTCAGAAAATTATGTTACTTGAAAGCTGATGCCTGTGTAGTTTTTTTTCTTCCCAAGATGTGAACTCTTTGAAAATACCTGCTAAAGAATACTGCTGAAGCATTTACATCTGTGGTATATGTCGACCAAACTGCCTCTAACCTAAAAGCCACAATGCCCTACAAAAATTTCAAACAAGGTGGATAAGATCTGTTTTCTCTTACCAGGAGAGAAGCCTTGAGAAGTGTTTTGAGCATCTCTAGCTGGAGATTCAGTCACAAGGAAATAGCTAGCAGTGGCTCCTTGCAGAGCCTGGTTAGCGGTGTCCAGGGGTAGCTGGATAATGTAGTTCTGCGGCGTCTGCGAAGTCCCAGTTAGTGGGGGTGCAACTACAGCCCCGGCTTTTAGGCCAAGAGGGCTTGGATGTCCCTCTGAGTTTTGTAAGCCACTAACTGCCAGAGCTGCCTCGTCCATGGTGTGTTTTGGTGTGCAATTGCCTGCAGGAGACTTGGCCGGAGAGGAGAGGTAGATGGTAGGTATCTTCTCTCCGGATATACTAGAAATTGCCTGATTCAAGGCTGCGTCACTAGAAGAATGCTCATCCTGGTTGTCGCTGATGATGATTTTCAAAGAAACTATATTGGGATCAGCTGCATCCTTGCTTGGAGTTGTGTGGATGTCATTTGGAGGATGGAGTGCAGCATCAACTGGGGTACAAGACGAAGTGGATGGAGGTGAGGACGAAGCGAGTGGAGCTGGTAGCGCTGTATAGGTGGGAGCATTTGTGAGAGAGCAAGGTGTCGCAATGAGGGATGCAGAAGTAGAAACTGATGAAGGCAAAGCAGGGAGAGTTGTAGCTGTAGTATTAGCGGTAGATAGAGAAGAGGCAGATTCCACCGTAGAGAGAGTGATCACTGGTTGGTTGTCATCTCCACTGGTTGAGATCGACACATGAGGTGGGTTGGCAGTCTGTGTTGGAAGGTTGTTCACTTCATCTCGTAGAGGTGACAAACATGCAGGCGGGTTGCTTAAAACTAATGAGCAGACTGCAGTGGGTTGTTCTTTAGTTCCTTGTGCCTTTTTGATCTCCTGTATCTTGTCTTTACTTAAAGTCGCCTCCCCTCCTGGTACAGCAAATACTGCTGAAGCTCTTGGGGTGGGAACCGTTGAGTCATTTTGGACAGGTGTGGTCATAGTGTTGTCTTTAGAGGTAGGCTCCATGCCGTCTGAGAGAGCTGGAGGTGTGTTCAGAGCTTCATCGATATCCATTGGAGTTTCAATGACATCTTTATTAACAAGTGAGGCTTTTGACTTCTTTTTTGAGACCCCTCTAGTAGATGAATCTCCTCGCTGCTCTCCTTGACTGATATATAACCTGGCTGAGGTATTTTCAATTCTGGATGCCCTGCCACTAGGGCAAACAACTATTTTCTTTATCAAAGTTGGAGCAGTTGACTTCCTGGTCTTGCGCTCTTTCTGTTCTGGTGCTCTTGTCTTCATAGTGTTTGGTGTTTGATCCAGGGAGTTGACCTCTTTTTGTGCCGTGCCTGAAAAGTAAGAATGAGTTCAGTTTAAAAAAAAAACATTTCTGATTGATAACAGGCACAACCAATCTTTCATGGGACCAATCTCTTCCACACACTTAAAAGTTATTAACCAAACCAGGGGGATTTTTAAAAAAATCTTTCTGGTTTACCTGGCTCATTGCTCTGCAGAGTTCTGACTGTAGCCGAAGGTTCAGGTGTGTCACTCTCTTCAGGACATCTATTGATAATTTCTTCCACTGCTTCTCCATCAGGGAGCTTGTTTTTATCTGTAAATCCAATACATTGATATGAAATACATTCCTTTATATACCTGTACAAGTGAAAGTGCAAACTCAGAGCAAAGTAGTTACTGCAATCGAAGAGGTCGAAGAGCGCCTGAAAAGCTGGGTCTGACTCTGTTTGTTCCAAAATGTCGTGAATGGCATCATCACTCATATGAATTTCCCCCTACAGAGGAAAATATGACAGAAAAAAATGTAATCACACAGTAAAAATAATCCAGTCCTGATGATATATCTATTAATGTTAAAGTGGGGAAGATTTTCAAGTTATATGTATCATTTTGGCACCTGCAATCCCAGGATTTCATCTATAGATTGATCTGCCTCCACTGTACTTGATGAAGGCTTCGGTGTTGGGGGTGTTGGATCACTGATGTTAGAGAACAAAAAAGAAAAAAAAACACATCATAACACAGCGTTGCATAGCTTTGGTTTGAACAGACAAACTCTTATAAGCAATGGCACAATGCACACTTCCAACTTAACACATACCTGGCAAGGATTTTGTTGATGTTTTCAGCAAGCTTCTCTTGCAATGATCGGTCTCCCAATATCTTGTCACGTGCATTTTGTATAACAAGTTGCTGTGGAGATTAGAGTGTGTTTTAATGTCAAAAAATTATGAGCGCTTGATGTAAAGAGAAACATTTAGTCTTGGCCCACAACAATCAAGTGAAGTTTTCATAAAAACTGGATCAACCTCACAAAAGTAACTGTGTGTATGACTTACAGGAAAGTTCTCGTCAACAATTTCTTCAGGTTGGGATTCTGCATTCTGCCCAATGGCAGCCGAGGCACACCTGCCAGGTACACTCGTCACACTAGAAGCACCACTTCTTTTTCTAGGGGTGTCCCTGGTTGCAGAAGAAGTTATCAGAAAGTTAGTTTCTGTCATGTACGGGCACACTTCAGGGTGATGTCATAAAACACAATAAATGAATGCTGTGATCGTGGGCTTAGGAAGGGTAAGATTTGAGACACTGTGGGTTTGAAGGACAACATTGTTTATTGAATTATCCTTCATGGTCAGGCTGTTAACAACAAATGTGAAATAGAAATCCTGGTCCTTACCATTTCCTCCGTCCCGGAGACATGGGGCCTGGGTTTAAACGATTTTCCGAAAGAATTATCTGAACAGGTGAATCTCCTACAATAAAAGATGTCACACATTATGAAAACACTGTCTTTCCTGTCTCTTTTCTTATCTTGAAAATATTGCTTAATATTTTGGACACTTTTCATGATAGATAATAAAAAAATTTAACTCAGATACAGAATATATAGAGATGTATTTTTCAAAATCACACAGTAAATTAAAAGGACTGCCGTCTTGATAGTGTTGTTGGTATTCTGCTATACTTACTTGGAGTATTTACTAATCGGCTGACGTCTTGATTCTGCTGATGGGCACTGCTGCCAGTAGCCTGTCTGCTGGAGAGGACACTGTAGCTCACAGGAGTGGAATGGCCCAGCATGCCATGGGAAGAGTGGGCGGGGCTGATGATGGAGCTTGCGTCAGAAACTGTTGAGCAGACAACAGCACTGGCTGAAGTCACAGCCAAGACCCGCTGTCTCGCCATGTTTGCTAATCCAACCCGTGAACGAGCTGTGAAACACAGAAGTGGATTTATTAATAGCATGACAGAAACACAGAACATATTACAGTTTTTACTTACATAATATCACAAGTTGTATTTACAGTAATTTAGTCTCTTGAATTTAAAATGGATTATTTTTGTGCAAACTGCTTAACAATCCTTTTTTCAACATGCATATGTGCTTAGGCAACAAATGCATCATTGTAAGTGTCTGGTGCATGCACCAAAGCCCTCAAAAAGTACTTCTAAGCCTGCATCTTAACAATACAAACTCATTTTACTCATGCTGCGTTTATGTTTCACTATTGTACTTGATGAAACAACAACAGAACATCAGGTGTAAATGGAAACATTAAACAACAAACTTACTTCTTTGACTTGCTGATATAGATGGGGAGTTTTGCAACGATCTGTGAAGAGACAAAGAAGAAATATTGAACATTTCTCTCCTCAAATGTTGCTTTCTTAGCAAAATTGTAAGAGTCATTCTGATGATGGAAGTCATTACTTAATCTGGTTAACTGTATAATCCAGCTTCTTCCACAAGGAAGTCATCATGGCAGGAACCTCCCGACATGACTCTGTAGAAAAGAATGTCAAGTTAGCAACACAAAGCTGTCATCTTAGTGAGCATGAGCTACAAAAGGTAGATGTTGTGGTAATCATGTCAGGTGAACGCACCTTTTGCTTTCACTGCTACATACTCGCTCAATATTGTTGTTAGGCCTTTCCCGAAGACAGACTGGGTGAGGGGAAATAAGGAGCCGTGGTTTACAGTTGTGCCTTATTGTGTTTGGCATTAATTTTTTAGGGAAGTACTTACAAATACACAGGCAGGAATTGTCCCATCTACCGTAGCGTGGTCGGCATACTCCTTAAGGTTTGGACTTTCGTGAATGAACGCTTGGCTTGTAGCGGTCAGCCCCTCATCTTGGAGGTATCCTGCGGAGGGGGAGGACATTACCAACAGCTAGTTTTGAGGAAACATAAAAAACGTTGAAACAACGCCTCAAATACAATCTGGTATCAGTGATGCGTCACATGTATACCACCGGCTTTAAAAAATAAACCTATATAAGCCCTGGGTCCTTTGTAGACTATTACATATCAACACTGGCTAAAGCTACTGCTACAGCTTTGCTTTATGAACAACAACAAAAGCTTTACCCAAGACAAGCCGGGCGACGTCCGACGGCAGCAACATGGCAGCCTGTTAGTTTATCAAAGGGCCCAACGTTCAGAAGTTAACTGCATGTTCAGTGAAAGGAATCCGTTACAAGGCGTCAAACTTCAACCGTTAGTGTATTACAGTAAACGCGACGTCTGGAGGACACCACTACTACTCAAAAGGCGGGGAACTCAAGCACGTATAACCCGGAAGTTTCAAATGAGAACGTCTTAGCGAATCTGGTAGTTGTAGTCCAACGTCAGGCAATAGACTGACGTACTGCCAACAAACGTGAAAATATACGACAGTTTCTGTTACTGATGATGCCTAACGTAATGTTGTTTGGTGAAACTGTGTTACATTTTTCATTTACCGATTCCGTTTGACTTTGTTGACCTCGAGTCAAATGTTAGTGCACTCACCAGGAAGTGATGTACGTACATCACTGGCGCTGGGGCGGGAATTTCCTGCGTGGTATGCGTGAACGCACGTCAAGATGGCAAAGTTGTGAGGAACACAGCAGCCCTGCAAACAATACAGATCAAAAGTGTACATCTGCGACAAATACAGGCTCCGTGCCTAGGTACAGTATAGTCATACGAGGTCAGCGAACTGAGTGTTTGAATGGATGTTGGTGAGTTGAGTTCAGGACAATCTGTCACTGCAGAAGCAGCACGTCTGACTGGTTAATCGGTTCTTAGTTTCACTTTAAATTAAGACATTTTGTCTGGACTGCTTTGAAGTAAGACGAGTCAATGCTATGCAATCATCTATTTAAGTCAAATTAAGGGTTAACAGTTCTTTTTTTTTTGTCAACATCCTTTTCCCATCAAGAAGAGGGACCTCTAAAGAAAGCAGGTCCATACTGATGCAGTTGTGCACTCATCCACTGTAAAACATGACTCTGGCACTTCATGATCTTCTGGTCTGCTGCCGGGGGCTGGAGAGTGACAAAGTCACTGAGAGGAAGGTAATCACAGCTAAGCATCAATGAAACACACATGCTGCCTTCTGTATATGAAAGCTTCACTAGGGCAACATTTGCTGTAGTGCTCTTAACACCTGTGTTACAGTTATGTCCTCTTTTAATGTCTCAGAAAGAAGCTGACACCTTCAGGCGGCTCATACGAACACCAGAGGTTGTGCAGGAGTTGGATCGCAACTCCGGAAGCAAAGCTAAAGGATCCAAGCAACTCTCGTGGGATGCTGTTTTCAGGTGGATGCCTTGTTTGCATACATGACATACATACATTTTTGCATGCCTGTTGCATGTCTTTCTTGTTTCACAAGAGCCAGATATAAGAACTAGAGAAGTTGCATTTCCTTGCAGCAAATGCGTTGAAATGCTGAAGCTGGAAAAGTTTGAATAAAAGTGGAAAAAACTGAAAATGTAAAATAAAGGAAAAAAAAAATGTTAAGAGAAATGAGGAAAAGACAATGAGTGGATAAAGAAAGTGGATACAGTGGAAATGTAAATCAGCCTACAAAAGTTAAAATAATTAAATAAAAAGAGAGAGAAACCAAACAGTGAAATCTCAAAAATGTAGAAGAAAGCAGAAATCTATGATTAATGTGTAAATGAGATGAGGAGAATAGGACCAGTTTAATGTGTGAACAGAGTCTCGAGTCAAAGTCTGCAGAAGGTAGAAGCAGTTGAAGTTGAAGGAGTAGCAGCCTTTTTTGTTTGATTTGAGTCAAGTTTGAGAATTTTATGGCAGGTTAATCGGCAGTTTTTTTCAGTAGCAGCAGCTGCTTCTCTCAGTCAAATTGAAAACATTCCGCCCTCTGAGAGCAGGAGGAGAGGTGAAAAGAGTGAAAAGTTTGTGTCGCTTATACAGTGAAATCTCAAAAACAGTTGAAGATATTAAAAAAGTTATTACAGATATCAGTAGTGGAAAGATCAGTGAACATTTTAAAGCAAAAATGAAGTCTGTAAGTGGGAGTAAGCTGAAGTTAGAGCTTGTTGAAGTTGAAGCAGATTTTAGTCAGAGGAGCTGATATTTCCCATCTGTTTAACATAGAGAATTTTTTTTGGAAAAAGCTGAATAAATCAAAAAGTTTAATAGTTAGAAAAGTGAAAAGATATAGCACACTATTCCTAAACAAGCTGAATAGTTTAAAAGTTGAACGGTGAAAATCGGACAAAATTTGAAGGCTGTGAAAAGAGCCAAAAAACGTACGGAAGAATAAGAAGAAGTGGAATAAAGTCACAGGATAACAATATGTTGAAATGCTGAGTCAGCATTTCAACATAATAAAGGTCTACACTGCAGTACAGGTCACAAAATGGTTCTGTGAAATGACAGGTATCTTCACTTACATTGGTGTTGTTTGTTTGCCATTCATAACAGTAGGTTTTTCTCATCAGAAAATTATTTCTCTACTGAAAATTACCCTGACCTTTTGTTGTAGTGTTTGCTGATTTGCAAATAGATTACTACAATCTTTATCACTCTAAGCACTTGCAAATTGTACACATTTATACAAAAATTCACTAGAAGTTGTGCCAAAACAAATCACCTTTATTATTACATCCCTTTGACATTTGTTGAATCCTTGTTTTCTTTTTCCTCTCATCAGATTTCTACAGCGTTATGTCCAGAAGGAGACAGAAAGCATCAAATCGAGTAAATCCAATGTTACAGCAACTACACTCGCCATACGACAGAAGAAGATGGCTGATGTGTGCAGCTTAATCAAATACTTCATTCGCTTTGCAAACAAACGTAAGATCATTGTCTCTTACTCTTAGGGGTGTATTTTGTTCGGAGTAACGTTTTCTGACTTATCCTCCTGAGCAGAAAGCAGCAAAAATTCAGTTATTTGTTTAAACATCTTATACAGGGCCTCTGTCATTGTGTTATTTTTTTTCTCTTGCAGGCAGACCCTCTCTAAAATGTAGTGAACTGTTGAGACATGTGATGGAAGTCCTGGATAATTCATACAGCTGTTCAGCCTATGGGGAAGATTATAGCAGCATTCTACTGAAGGATATCCTCTCTGTTCGCAAGTACTGGTGTGACATCACTCCACAGCAGTGGAACGGTCAGTGGGGTATTTATTTACATTATATTTGAATGAAAAAACAGTTAAAACAGAATATCATAAATAATAATATTCATACTGGAGCATTTCATGTTGTTATTACTGTTTTCTGATACTGTAACACCTACTTTCCTTAGGTAACTGTATTTGCCTTGTATTATGTGACTCTCAGGTCTTTTGGAATTGTACTGTGGCTTTTTCAACTCTTCATCCAAGTCTATAAACCGTGTGTTGGTGAGCAGAGTGATCCACACTTTGGTGCAGGGCTTCTGCACGCAGACTGATGGATCCAATAGCTCTCTGTTCAGCTTCTTCTCCAAAGCACTGCTAAATTCCAGGTAATGACTTTTTCTGCCATCATCCTGTTTGTTTTGAGCATGATGTAAACCAGTTGAATTGTTGCACTGAATTGTGATGCACTTACCGTGTCTTTGTTTTAATAGGCAGGAGAAACACTTGTCTGTTTTGGAGCACCTCCTCTCAGCTCTCAACATCTTTTTAAGATCTGCTGCTTTGAACTGTCGCATGAAGGTGTGCCATCTTGGAGAGGAGCTAATGCCTTCTATACTGTATATCTGGGTGGATATGAGGCCCAGTACAGCCCTCAAAGAGGAGATAGTGGAGTTCTTTAACCTGCAAATACATGTTCATCACCCCAAAGGAGCAAAGACACAGGATACAGGTAGGAATGTCTTTTAGCCTAAAATAGAGATGCTCAAGTGAGGATTACAAACAATCTTTGTTGTCAAAACAACACCATAAGATATTTGCCTTAAAACTGTTACTTGTGCTTCATAGCTAACTACTAAACTTTTGGAATAAGTAGGTCTTTAAGTTGCCAATAACCTGCTCTCCTCCCTTTAATATCTTAGATGCTCACGCAGAGGACTGGGTCAAATGGCGGAGTCTACTTTACAATCTCTACGATTCCTTAATCAGAGAAATCAGCCAAATAGGCAGCAGAGGGAAGTACGTGACAGGGACACGGCACATCGCTGTCAAAGACAACCTGATTGAGCTCACAGCTGATATTTGTCATCAGGTAAAAGAGAATGAGTTTCAAGCATGCAAACCAAACCTCACAAAATATTTTCATGTAACTGAAACAGTATTTTACGCTGAACGTGTCAAAGAGAAATACAAATTGGCAACTTTTATTTTATTTTCTTGAATATAGCTGTTCACCGATGACAGTGACACTCACGTCATGGATGTGACTCAGGCAAGAGCCACCCTCAGTCCCACACACGGAGCAGCCAGCAAGCGACGGCGCATTGAGCTGGGCTGGGGGGTCCTCCGGGACCATCTGCAGCCTCAGCAGAGTGACTTTGATGTTATACCATGGTGGGAAAATCTAAACTTATATTAAGATATTTAATAGTAGTCTGTTGTCCATATAATGATCTGACTTGTGACCTCTGACTCAAACACTGTTTTCTCCACAGGCTGCAGATCACTTCAGTGCTCACCTCTAAGTATCCGTCAATGGTGCCCAGTCAGGAGCTGGTTCCTCTGCTGTCGGTGTTGCACCAGCTCCTGGCAGAGCAGCAGAAAGGAGAAAGAGGGCCGTACGTGCTGCGCTGCTTGAGGGACCTTGCTCAGTGCCAGGCTCGCTACCCAGAGAGGGCCCAAGTCCACAGGATGGAGCTAAGCAGGCTGTGGGCTCGGGTGTGGGTTCTTGCACTGCGAGGGGTCAGCTCAACTCAGACGGAGGTCCACAGCCTCAATCTGCTCAGTTCTATTGTCCATGGTGGACTGATCCATATAGACAGGGAGTTCTGGAAGCTGTTCTCAGGATCAGCCTGTAAACCCTCTCAGTGAGTGCCCTTCGTTAATGCTGAAAAATGTGTCATTACATCTGTTTGTCATGTGTTTGCATTAAGTCACCTTTTTTCTCCGTCACACAGGAGCGCTGCTCTTTGTTTAGCCCAGGCCCTGTTGAAGTTCCTGGTTCCAAAAAGTCTCTCCTCAGGCTCAGACAGAGAGTATGTGGGAATGGGAGTCACAGACGGATCTACATCACCTTCCTTGAAGGAGACTCTCACAGCCTGGCTGCTGATGACAGATCAAAGCGATGAGATGGAGGATAGCTCCAGACCTCACCCCATAATTTGCAGGTTGGTTGGCTTTACTGTATGTTTTTGTAGTTATGTAAACCTGCTTCCATGTTTGAATATAGAATTGTTTTTGCATTTATTAGCCTTAAACTCCTTTTTGTAAGTGTTTGTAAAGATTTTTTTCAGCTTTTCATATACTGGTCAGTAACTGTTGTTGTATTTTTCCTGTTTACAGAGACTTCCCTCACAGTCTCATAGCAAACATCCTAGTCTCTTTAACTTTGAAAGACACAAGAACTGGACTGAGGTTTCTGTTGGATGCTGATGGAGGAGAAAGGTGAGGAAACTGAACTGGAGTTCAACAATGTTTTTTTGGTATTTTTACAACTACACAGCCCAATGTGTTTGATTTGAAATCTCTTTCTCTGTTGTTAAAACCTCTGTCTTTTCATCCTAATATTAACTCAGTTTATTAGAATATAACCCTTATTTATTTTTTTTAAACACTTCACAGTGCCTTTTTCCAAGAACAAACCTTATCTACCGCCAAAGGTAACTTGGAGGAGATCGAGGGACTGTACATGCATTTCAGCTTCAACATGCTTCCCTCGGCCAGACAAACGGCTGAGGAGTCAGCAAAGGCAGCCTCGACTGATGGCCAATTCGCTGCTGTTTCCTCCCTCAAAAGCAAGTTGGAACAATCACTGATTTCTGTAGCTGACAACCTGCTCAACGGCTTCTCTCCTGATGTGAGTACACCTCTCTGAGCTCATTTGCCTATGTTTTCGTCACAACAGACAATAGTGGAAATCACTTCTGACTCTTCACTTCACAGTCTCAATCCATCGCGCCTGAGTGTTTGGTGCGCTGTTCCAGTCTGCTTACAGAGGTTCTGGCAGGTTACATCTCCACTGGGTGTCTGAGTGAGGAGGAGGCCTGCAGATCACAGCTCTTCATGAAAGCAAAGGTGTTGTGCAGCTGCATCTTATACATCAAATTCAGTTTATGGAAGCTCATCATTCTGTAGGCTGGTGTTGAAAGGTTAAGTGGATGCTTTAAGTTTTTTGTTGTGTTTATGTCACCAGGCTTTGGCCCAAGAACTCAGTGGTTTTGTTTCTGGTGTGAAAGTGAAGATGACAGAGGAGGGTACGATGAACACACTGCAGTCTGTCATGAAGCTCTGCATACAGTCTGCCTGCAGAAAAAACAAGGTGACGAACATCTCTATCATGAAAAACAACACAGCATGTAGTTTGAAACAATCCTATCAACGTTTTTTTTTTACTTCTACAGAATTTCAGTTCTGTCTCTTCTCGCTTGTTCATCATGGTCCTGCCAGCCAGTCTCCTCAGCGAACTGGCTGAGATCTCCAAAATGTTGGTAAGCTAACAGCTCATATACAACATAGCAGATTTAAGATTTTTGAGCTGAGTGTGAATTATTAATGTCTTTTCTTTGTCTCCTCAGTTGAGCAGTGCTTCTAAGAGAGTTAGCGTTGTAGAAGAAGATGATTGTTTAGATGCTGACTGGGATGTGACGAGGACCCAACAAGGGGACAATAATGATTTATTTGAGGACAATGAGGAGCCCCAAAGTAGCTCTAATGGGACCCAGAGACAGACAGGAGATAACTGTGACAATCCCTGTGGGCCAGGTAAAAACAATCAATCTATGGTTCAGGTTTTTTTTCAGTTATCTCATCACACTTTGCAGAAAGAGCTGGAGATAAAGAGACCTAAAGAGAAAGATCTTTTTATAGTCACGTATCAGCAACAAAATATCCATAACAACTTCATTTTGTACCTGTGTGTATCAGGAGCAAAAAGTCTACTAGCAGATGATCATCTGTCCCCCCATGACCTGGCTGTCCTTGCTATCTTGGAGTTTCTGTGTGAGTGCGGCTCCGTCCAGGCCGTCCACGGTCTTCTCTTCAAACCACAGGAGGTGCGGCGCAGGCTGCTGCTGGCGATGGACCAGATTGACTTTAGCAAAGCTGTGCAGCTCAACATGGTGGGTGTAGCAGCAGGTGGAGAGGGTGGATTGAAAGGGCTATGATTACACAGCTGATGATTGATGTTTATTTCTTGTTCGTATTCAGTATCTGGTCCTTCTGAAGAAACTGCCCACTGAAGACTCGCTGTCTCCAGAGGAATTTGACTCACTTCTTCGTCCCCTAGCGTAGGAAAATTTTGACACACACTACTTTTACTTTTAAAATGAATGCACAGTGAAGATAACATTCCCTCAGAGAATGATCCTCATCCAGTTTGTCTCATATTTAGAAAATTAAATCAAATTAGATTCAGTTATTTTTTTTCTTTTGAATGATAACCTGTGCTCATTGCGCTGTATTCACAGGGACGTATGTTCTCAGTATAGACAGGACCAAGAAGTCTGTGCTGCTTTCCTTCTGAGTCTGCTACCTTCTATACAGAGCCTGGGGAAAACACACCACGCACCAGAAGAAATGAAACATGTTCAGGGATCTCTACTACAAGTTGTGTCTGGATTCTGGTTAGTAGCACTTTTTAACATAAAATGATTGTGTAAATTAAATATTCAATGTGAATAGGAATGTGCTCCTGGTCGTGATGTAGTTTGTGAGTAACTCGGCTCAGATAATGATCTGAATTGATGTGCTGCGTTTCAGCTTCCTGAGCCAAACAGGGAAATGTATAGCAGCTGTGCGAGTGGCTCTGGTCAGGTGTTTTGTTGCTCTGCTTGAGGTAAGATGTCACTAGTTGCATTTATGTTTACACAAGATCTTAAAGGACCATAGTGACCTCTGTTTTGAGGCAAATAAGATTCTTAGTTGCCCCTTTTGTGACTCCTTAAATAAAAAATAAAACTATCTTGTCCTTACAAAATTGCTCTTCCAATTACAGCCGTAGAAAACATTTTGGGGGAGAAGACAAACACTTCCTTGGAGATACAAACTTTTTTATGGGTTATGGTTCATCTTACAATCCTGGGACTAAAAATGAGAATTGTGGCTAAAAGGTCCCATATTATGCTCCTTTTCTGCAGTTAAATATGGATCATTGATGTCTTCATGAAATGGTAGTAACATGTTTTGGTCCAAAAAGTCAATAAATCAAGCACAGCAGCATTGTTTCCAGGCTCTCATAGCCCCTCTGTTCAGAGCGGTCTGATTTAGTGGGCGTGGCCTTCATATGTAAATGAGCCACTGATACAGCCCCGTTCCTCCGCGTCACTGAGAGCGGCGCCACGAGCTCCGAGTGTGCAGTGTTTAGAAAACAGCAAAGCTTGTTTACCGTAACATTACAGGCTAAAACAACAGGCTAACCACAGCTAAAGTTAGCATCCTGAAGCTAACACAGAGACAGGAGGGACACTGAGGAAAAGCTCTTACATCTGCTCCACAGCACACAGCATTTAAAATACTCACATTTCCAGGGTCCGAGGTTTGTTGGTGGATGGTTGGTAATGCCCCTGGATTCAGGACCAGTCTATTGGCTAGCCCTCTGTTGTACTGTCCAAAGTTGGAAAAGCAGTCAGCCGCGAAGTGACTAGCACACACATGCACAGTTTTACTGAGTGTAGCTGGCACATTTCCTTGATAAATGAACTCTGACCACTTAGTCTTGTCTTCTTCCAAGATGGGAAGCTTGTGCATGGAACTATGTGGCTGTTTATAGCCAAAAACAAAGCAGTGATGGCTGCTGGAGCACCAGCGGGGAGGGGGATCGGGGGTATCTGCTTCGGCGGACCAATCAGGTCAGACTTGCTCCTGATTGGTCAAAAAAGGGAATCGCTGATGTCGGCAATTCCCCAAAATCCTAGCGGCTCATTTTAGGTCAGGATTTTACATTCACAAGCACTATTAAGTGCAGGTTTTGTCATTAGATATGACATTTTGTGGGCTGGGAGGAAAGCCAAAGACCCACAAATTTCACTGAAAGACTTAATAAAATGATTTTCACATAATATGGGACCTTTAAATCTCAAATTTTCATCAGAATTTAGTTTTCAGGCCACTGAAAAAATATCCAACTTCTCTGGGTATCACTTTTTTTATAAGGTAGAATGTGGGGATCATATTCACTGTTTTTTCTTTGTCGAATTTACATTCAGTGAGGAAAAACTGTTGTATTCCTATTTTTATATTCCCATTTCTGGCTTCTTTGAACATTTTTAAGTAGTCAGAATTTGACATTTCACTAGCCTAGCTAAAAATTAAAACATGATTTTTCGGATTCCTGAAATTAAAACCAGAATTTAAAAGTGTAAAGAATTAGTTATGTACTCACAATTGTCTTAACACCTCTTTTACTACTTTCACAATCTCATCTGTCTGACAGGCTGATCTGTGTTGTGATTGGGCAATCCTGAATATCAGGGGAAATGACAGAGAGGAAGACCAACCGGTGTCCGTCATCCTCCCGTCCTACCTTGCAGATGCCCACCACCAAGTTCGCATGCTTGTAGCAGTTTCATTGGAAAGGTATGGTTAAGCTGAAGGGGGACGAAGCACAAGTGAAATAAGAAGTATGGATAAATCAAATAAAGGAGTGGACATCATTCAGTTAATCGAAGATCTGACCATCATCAATGTCCTTCTTTACATCTAGGTTATTTCTGGAGCTGAAACCAGAGCAACCAGAAAAGAAAAAGATGCTGCCACTCAAACACCAGCAGGCAGCTTTTGAGAACATTTACCTGAAGGCTCAGGAAGGAATGAGGCTCCCTGTAAGTGTACTCATATGTTGTTGCAAATTGTGCAGTAAATTGTTTGACACATTTTAACTTTGACCTCCTCTTCTGACCCAATGCAGAGAAGCAACTCTTCAGAGTATCGTCAGGATGAGGCATTCAACCGCAAGGCCACATTGCTGAAGAGTTTGTCTGTTGTGTTGTGTTGTAGCCCTGTCTGTGAAAAACAGTCGCTGTTTGCCCTCTTCCAGTCCTACAAAGAGAACAACATAGAGGATCAGCTCATCAAAAAGGTAAGCCATCTATCAGCTGTTTTTTTTAGTGAAATAATTGATCATTGGAAATCCAGTTTAAAAAGAGATATTTCATCACAGATGTTGTGTAGTGTATCCACATCCCTGGGCTACAGGAGCGTGAAAACATTCATCAGATCTCACTTACACTACTTGGTGGCTGAGTGGCTGGCACAGAGACAGTCTGATGACCGCTACACTCTTGGATCTTTTCCTTTCACCCTCTTGGATCACAACACTGTGAAAGATTTTTATAAGTGAGAACATGAGCTTTCTATTTTTATTCCTACTTAAAACAACTGAATGATTGATCATTATTGACCCCAAAAATCCCTTTTGTCCCCTTGCAGCTCTTCCTACCAGGTACTGATCCCCCACCTGGTCTTCTTGGATGACTTTGACCAGGTGAAGTCTATCGGCAGGTATATAGAGAAGGACTGGAAAGAGTTGTTGGCTGACTGTTTCCCTAAAATCATGGTCAGCATCCTGCCTTACTTCGCCCTGCCTGGCCAGGACTCTCAGGTTGCACAGCAGAGAGAGAAAGCCCACAGAGTGTACGATCTGCTGAAAGACGCCAACTGTCTGGGCAAACAGGTAGACCCTAACTTAGTCTTCATTTTTTTTATGTTTTATAAATTGAAAGGTAAGAGGCTTTGTGCAGGGTCATATACTCTTAAATAAATTGCTCTGATCAAAATGTTAAAGATTACCAACTTTACAGTGTGTGCTATAAAATGGTTAAGGTCCAGTCTTACATGTCTTTTCTTGTGTTTGTGCAGGAAATTGACAACCTGATCCACAGTAACCTGGCAGACATAGTGGTGGAGCTCCTCATGACTTTGTATGAAGGAAGTGGAGCTGAGGGGGACAGCGGAGAACTGAAACGATTTACAGGGTAAATGTGGATGAAAAATAAGTGTAGTCTTTCTTACTATTGATTTAATATTTGACTAAATAATGTTTTTCAATCCCCTCAGGGAACTGGATCCTGCCCCAAACCCTCCGTACTTCAGCTCCCTTGTTATTAAAGCCACACTGGACTATCTCAGCAAGTGCCACAGTGCAAACCACAAGTCTTTGGTCGCCATCCTGTCAAAAACTCCCGTAAGAAGTTTGAGTTATCTTCTTTGATCAACTACTTCTCACACTTTTGATTGAAATTCTTGTTTATAAATTATTAAACTGCTTGTGTTCTCCCTTGATACTTTTCTGTGCTGTAGATTTCCATTCAGAGGATTCTGTTGGCGGTGTGTGAAAAAGCAGCTGAGACAACCAACAGCTACGAACGCCACCGCATCCTCCTCATGTACCACCTGTTTGTCAATCTGCTGCTCAAGGAGGTGAAAGATGGTCTGGGGGGAGCCTGGGCCTTCGTCCTCAGAGACATCATCTACACACTCATTCACCATATCAACAGCAGGTTTGTGCACCTGTACTTACAGGTAGCAAAGGATGCAATATAGCACACTCTGTAGGCATCCAGACTGGAACTATTCTCTGTTTCTATTTCCCAACCCCAGACCAGCTCAGTGTGATGAGGTTTCCATCAGGAGTCTCTCTCTGTGCTGCAACTTGTTGACCTCTGTGTGTCGAGCTGCGCTGCAGTTCTGTGATGATGCTCTAGACTGCCATCTGCAGGTCATTATTGGGACTCTCACAGCCCAAGTGACCAGTCAGCCTGCAATATCACAGCAGGTAAGAGGATACAAATGAAAGAAATGTCCCAGATTTATAAATAATGTAAAAATAATTATAAGTGATACACTAATATGGGTGTGCATTGGGCCAAATTACCACTCACAGCCAGTAATGAACAAAAACGAACACTTTTGTTGCAAGTAAACCTTCAGCTGTTTCTCTTTTTTAAATTGTTTCAATCATTCTATTTATTTATTTTGAAGTTTTCAGGATTCTTTAAATTTAGATCAAGTGATTTTACTTTACCAGCTCACACAAATGTTCAAACACTGTGTTATTACCCCTTGATAGAAGTATTTGCCTGACTCCAGCCATGTCAAGCCTTGGGTTTATTTCTTTCCTCCCTCTCTTTATTCTCCAGGTGCTCAGTCTGTTGCACTTTCTTGTGATCGAAAATAAGCAGAGGTTAAAAGGAGCCATCAGAAGGTTGGAGCCTTTCCCCGACATCCCTGAATTCAGAGAGCTGCGGTCTGTCCAGCACCTGCTTAAATACAACTATGAGACCTTTTCACTCCGACAGGTGATACCCTGTCTATTATCTTATTAATGATGTTATACAAAGGATTTTTCTTGATTCATTCTTTTTGACTACATACATTTATTAGCACTAGGGGTGGGAGGGAAAAAAATCGTTAAACGATGTATCAGGAATTCTTTGTTTGGCAATATAAAAATCAGGATTTCTTTGTCAAAAAACTTTTTTTAAAAATTCAAATTCTTCATTTCAGTCTTTGTAAGATGGATTGGAAAAAGGTTCCCACTTTTCTCCAGCAGAGGGGGAAATTTTTCTCTCTGACTCACATAATGTGTATTTTATGGGACAATATGGCTCCTGATATAGTCTGTAGACATTATCATCATCATTTAAACTTTTTCACATGGTCTGGTGTTAAAAAAAACCCAAAAATAGTCAATATCAAAGAATTGCAATTTAAATCGAGTCAGCACCCCAAAAATCGTAATACAATCAGAAATCATTCAGGAAGCTTAGTAAAACTCTAAAATATGGGATTTAATCCTAAAAACATATACCATAGTTTTTAGAACTGTACGTTTTCAGAAATATAAGCTGTTAAGCCAAAAAACACGTCAATAGAAACTTCATTTGATCTGATACAAGTGAATAAGCGAGTAAATTGAATAAATAAACAAATTTTACTCATACCTCTTTGACTGCGTTATAAATAACCTCTAAGAGGATATGAACAGAAACTTCCAACATTACAGATTTTCTCAAAGGTTACAGGTACAGCAATTTGAATTGCACATTCCTCTTGCTAATAGTGTTGCAAAATCCTTGAATTTTTTAAACTTTTATTCTGAGAATTAAAAAAAGTTTTGGGGTGGGTGTTGGTGGGGTAACAGTTCGTATCACCCAACCAAATCCTGTTTTTTTTCCCGCCGCAGGAGATATCCCATTTTCTGTCTGTGACATCCTCCGACTGCCTGCCCCTGACCAGACTGGAGGGTCTGAAGGAGCTGACCAGACAGCTACACACAAACAAAGGACAGATCCGAGAGCTCCTGAAAGAGTGTCACGGTACAGTGCCACATAGAGGAAATACACAGTGTGTTTTTTGAAGGTTTGAGGAGCTTTTTCTTTTAAGTTGTTGCTTATTGTTTTCCCTCTAGCTGACCCAGCTGACAGTGTGCTGGTGAAGCTGGTTCTCAGTCTGCTGCAGCTTTGCAAACATGCTGCCAACCACCCCAGTGGAGCAGAAATTCTGGGTATGAATTCAGATAACTTCTCTGATGTATGGACTACTTCATATTTTGAGTTTTACTAAAAAATCTTTTCTGTAGAGGCAGCAGGCAGCTGTTTGGGAGAGCTGGGCCCTGTTGATTTCTCCACCATTGCCCTGTTTCACGGCAGTGACCCCCTCTATGAGAAGGCTGTGTCTCTCTTTGAGTCCGCTGAGTCGCAGTGTCTGTACATCATCCTCAACTGCATGAACGACGCTCTCACTCAGCAGCGGTACAGAAACTCTTGGTTTTAAAGGTCTGTTGAATGAAAGTTTAGGAGAAAGGAGATAACATAAGTCAGTTTTGTCTTGTGTGTTGTTTTTATCATAGTATTGTGGTGAGGAAAGCAGCTGCTCAGTGTGTGAAAAACATCCTTGCCACCCAGTCTGGAAAGGACTTCTGGGACCAACACAAAGACAACAGAGACCCAATGCTGGCTTATCTCAATCCTTTCAGAAAGGCCAAGAAGAAGGTGGCCTAAATGTGTTTAAGTACAGTATAATGTGTTGTCACTACTGTGCCCACTCAGTTGATACTGACTGTTGTTTCTGAATAGGAGGCAGCTGTGTCTGCTGAGGAGAGCTCAGATGCCAAGGAGAAGCTGAGGAGTCAGGAGTTTTGGATACCTCAAGCAGGCAGACACAAGGCCTGGCTTAAGGCTCTGTGTACAGCCCTGCTCGACAGCGGAGGAGTCAAGAGTGAATGTCTGCTGCTGTCACGACCCCTGTGTGTGGTGAGTGATTGGAAGTTCTGGACTTATCCCCTGATCTAGAGCGCCTAAACTAACTGCACCATATTTTTTTTGGTTGTGTTTAGGTGTGGGTGGACTGCTGTCAGAGGCTGCTGCCCCTCATCATTCACTCCATCCTTCTGTGTGACTCTCACGGCTCATGGAGGGAGCTGCTTTCTGCACACATTCAAGACTTTTTCAGATTTTGTTCCAGAAGTTTTCAAGCTTCCAGCCGGTCTGCCACGCCCCTTATCTCTAACCCTGGTGAGTTTTAGAGAGTGAAACATAATAATGATTTTTTTTGTTTGACTTGTGTTCACAGACATATTTGTGTACTTTTTGTAAGAAAACTGTTTCTTCTTTATAGAGTCAGACAGCAGCAGCCACAGCTTGTATGACAAAACCTCTCTGCGCACCATGCTCACTGTTATCGACTATCTGAGACACCAACAGAGACCACTTGAAGCTGAGAGGTTTGTAGTATTGTTTTGTTGATATTCATGACTCTGTATGAACTGCAGATTGGCATGTAGTCATTCATTTTAACTGAAACATTGAGCCTCACACACTATTCTCTAGAAATGTTCTGACTCTACGCATGAAATAAGATATAAGATCACCATCAGATTCATGACTTATGTGTACCAGCCAGTTTTGTCCTGACCACTTTGCGTATGTAAATGAATCAGAATAATTCTAAAATGGTCGGCCTGCCATAAAAAATAAGACATTTCAATATGTACATTGTCACATTTTTAACTGTAAACTAAGTATTCCATTTAAGAGTCAATATTCAAAGGGGCTGTGAGGAGTTTCTAAGCAATCTTGCAAAAGTCTTTTTTCTATATATATGCATTTACATAATCCACACTTCAAAATGAGATTATCAGCGCCATTATAGGTTAGTTCGAAATGCTGTTTTGCAGCTTCCCCATTGGGTCAAGCCGGACTGGAACAATAAAATGAAGAGTGGGGTTATATTAGCTCTACTTGGTAGCTGACTGGCAGGACATAACCAGGATTCACTAACGTTACATGTTACGGACATGTCTTTGAGCACCAATCTGCCACTAGCACTACATATAGCAGCTGCTAAACTACTGTTGAAACTTACAATGTTTGCTTGTCCCTTTTCAAACTGTAGTGCCACATAACTGTACTGATAAATACCTTACCTTAGCGTGTTGTCCCCAGTAAAAAGTTGTCTTGTACAAAGAAATTTTTTTTCAATCCGATCTCCATTTAACTGCAAAACAAACACATGCCTTGTAAAAAGTCATGTCTTCACGACAGTAAGCGTGAGACTCTGGTCCACAAGGTGGAGAGGTAGTCCAATCAAAACATATCCTCCTCACAGCATCTTTAAATATAAGGATGAAAGGTGTAAAATTTGTGGTTATTTAATGCATTTAGCCTATTCACAGTTTTTATTATTGAGTTCTATCAAAAGCTTTTTTTATTTTTTGGAGAATATTTTAAAGATGTCATACATGTAGTTAAAAGAGTCTGTGTTTACATTTTCTGAGAAAGTTGGTGGTCATCATCTGTGCATAAGCATGGTCTGAGAGAGTTTATTTTTAATTAGTGCTGCACGATTTGGGGAAAAGGTGCGATTTGCGATTAGGTGGACAATATTGCGATTGCGATTGCGATTGTGCTTGCGATTTAATAAAAATAGTTGTGTCATGATGAGTCTACAGACTTGCTTGGTTATCATGGAGAAAAATCTGAATTGCATGTGCTGACATTGCGATTGCGATTGCGATAATCGTGCAGCCCTATTTTTAATGCAGTGCAAGACTGAGTTCAAGTAAGAATATATTGATGAATTCCAAATTAGTGCTTCAAATTTTTGTGTGCAAGGTTTAATTTGTGTGTACATTGTTAGTGAATGAGGCCCAATGTCTGTAATGAAAACTCTTAACCGTCTTACAGTAATTCTTGCCCCACTGTGTGCGAGTCAAACTTCTGGCTGGACCTGAACTACCTGGAGGTGGCGAAAGCTGCTCAGTTCTGCTCTGCACATTTCACTGCTCTGCTTTACTCTGAGATCTATGTGGACAAGATCAAAGCTACTATGGAAGAAAATACTAGGTTTGAAGAATTTCAATATGGACGTGTTAAATCCAGGTGATAACCATAATAAAGTGAAGTATCTTAAAAGCACATTTTTATACATGTGATACAAAATCTGCAGAACCAAGTCCAGAGCAACACGCAAGATCAATTTTGAAGACAGCAGCCAGAACTTTACCATCTCCAGCCTGACTGAGAAAAGCATGGAGGACACCAAAATCAGTCTCCAGGTCAGCTTTAAATTACACGTTAATTTAGCCCCTGGAGTCACTAAATAGAGTGCAAATATAATAATAATAATGTTAAATTCTTCTTGCTTCTTCTTCTTTCTTCTCCTTCTTTTTCTTCTACTTTTTGTTCTTTTTTCTTATTTTCTTCTACTTTTTCTTCTACTTTTTCTTCTTTTTCTTCTTGTTTTCTTCTTGTTTACTTTTTCTTCTTCTAAATTTTCTTATTTTTTTCGTGTTCTTTTCTTCTTTTTTTTCTTCATCTTCTTTTTTCTTGTTTTCTTCTTCTTATCTGCTTCCTCTTCTTCTTTTCTTCTTCATTTTTTTCTTCTTTTTCTTCTTCTTTTCTTCTTCTTTTTTTTCCCTCTTTTTCTTCTTGTTTTCGTCGTTTTCTTCTTCATTTTCTTCTTTTTTAGTTCTTTTCTTCCTTTTTTCTTCTTGTTTTCTTCTTCATTTTCTTCTTTTTTTCCTTTTCTTTTCCTCTTTTTTCTTCTTATTTTCCTCTTCCTTTTTCTGTTTCTTTTTCTTCTTCTTTTCTTCTTTTTTTCTCTTCTTCTTTTTCTTCCCCTTTTTTTCTTCTTCCTCTTCTTTTTTCTTCTTTTCTTCTTCTTTATTTTCTTTTTTCTTCTCCTTCTCCTTCTTCTTCTTTTTTTCTTCTCCTTTTCTTATTTACTTCTTCTTTTCTTCTTAGTTCTCTTCTCTATATTCTTCTTCTTTTCACTTCCTCTTTTTCTTTTTCTTCTTCTTCTTCTTCTTATTGTTGTTGTTGTTGTTATTTCTGCACTCTCTTCAAAGCATAGATTGAGATTGCTTATTGTCTTTTTTCTTTGTTCACTGAGGAAAGTCCCCCTAAAAGGGTAAAAGTTTCAATATTTCATTTATATTTCTCTTACAGGAGCTTCTGATCGAGGTGTATCGCAGTATTGGAGAGCCTGACAGTCTGTATGGCTGTGGAGGGGAAACAATGACAAGTCCATTGACAAGGTGTACAAATAGATTCCTGATCCCTGATGACCTATACATCTTTTTTTCGTATAATAGCTCTTTTTCCTGCTTAGTTCAATGACTGTCAGACATTCAAAGTTTGTTTTGTCACACCGATTTATAGAATTCGAACATATGAGCATGAAGCTATGTGGGGGAAAGCTCTCACATCCTACGACCTCCACTCTTCACTGCCTGACGTTGTGCGACAAGTAGGAATAGTGGAGGTAAGATGATGAGGCTGCTGCGCTAATTGTTATAAAACACCCACTCCCAGTGAGTAAACCGGACTGCGGAGTCACAGTTTTGCATGACTCACAGCAGTATTTTAGCTTCTTTGCGTCTCACTTGTCTTCTCTCTGGTCCACTCACAGGCTCTGCAGAACTTTGGCCTGAGCAGCATCCTCACCACCTACCTGAGGGGTCTGGAGAGTGAAGGGGTCGAGTGGGGAACTGAGCTGGGTGAGCTGCGCTTCCAGGCTGCCTGGAGGAACATGCAGTGGGACTGTGAGCTCACAGAAAGGTGAGGCGAAGCTAAGAGTTAAGCGCTTTCCCATTTTGAACACGCATGTGGCAAAGAAGTTAAAGAGATCTCTAAACTAACACAACTTTTTTTTCCCTCAATATATTGTTGCATCAGGAGTGACAATTCCAAACCAGGCTTCCATGAATCCGTGTTCTGTTCTCTGCAAGCACTGAGAGACAAGGAGTTCTCCTTATTTGATGAAACAATGAAGCATGCCAGGTATGGTTGACACTTGGATACTGGAGTGTTTACTCCAATTTACTCCAACAGGAAATGAATAACCCTGTACATGCCTTAAATAACCCTGTGCATGCCTGTGTGTTCTCACAGGGTTGCAGAGGTTGAGGAGCTGTGCAGAGGAAGCCTCGAGGCCGCTTCCTCTTTGTACCCTACTCTCAGGAACTTGCAGAGTTTCAGGGAGCTGGAGAGTGTGAAACAGTTGTTTTCAAGGTGATAGAAGCATGACAACATCCATAACAACCACAGACTATGTATTTTAATGGACACTATATGTGTCTCCTTCCTCTTTTAACTCTGTGTGCTCTATAAACCAGGCCCTTCTCAGATGTGACGTTGAGGGAGGTTTGCAGCCAGTGGCGGCAGCATCTCAAGCTTCTTGTGGACAGCGACTTCTCTCTGGTTGAGCCAATTCTTGCCACCCGCTCCGTTGCCCAGCACACCTTGATGGGCAGGGTGGGAGACCCCGACAGCAAGCAGTACCTCAGCTCTGTGCTCACCGACCACCTCATGGAGCTCTGCCAGCTTGCTCGCAAGGCTGGGAATACACAGGTGAAATGTGTGTGTGTTTGTGTGTGGATGGATCAGATTTTAGACTTTTTTGAATGGTTTTTAGTGAATATCTTTTTAAATTAAGTTCTCACAGTTTTGTTTGGACTCCTGTCCAGATGGCAGAGCGGGCAGTCTTTCAAATAAAGCAGCAGGGTACCAGACAGTCCTGGTCCTCTTCCCCTGTGTCATCATGGCAGCTGGAGGAAGCCCAGGTGTTCTGGGTAAAGGGGGAGCAGGGGCTTGCTTTGGGTCTGCTGAGACAGATGATAAACAACCTAGAGGACAAGGTAGGGCACTAACATGCTGACACGGTAAATTAGCTTCCCCCTTTGAGAACAAAATGCAATATCAGGGAATCTGTGTAACCTATATTTGATGTCACCATGCCACTATTTTTTTACAGGTAGACATGAATCCTGCTCTGGTCCCAGTGTACACAGAATGCCTCAGGTTGTGTGGTAACTGGCTGGCTGAGACCTGTCTGGAAAGCCCTGGAGTAATACTGGAGAAGTACCTTGAGAGGGTAGGAAGAAGCTGAAAGATTGTCTATTTTCTATTTATGTATCAATGCATAGAGATTAGGCCCAGAAACATTCAGATCAAACTCCTCAAGCAGCTTCACTTGGATAGATTTGAATGTTTCACATGCCTATGTTAGTCTGTATGTATCTGTATGTTTGTGTACATCGTCGTTTTGTAGTGATGTTTTTATAGGCCCAACTATTCTCCTTTTTGCTCTACTTTCAGTGTAATTTTAAAAATACTCTACTGTAGTCTGATCATCCCTTGCCTCTTATGTAATCTTTTCTGTGCTCTTCTTTAAGGCAGTAGAGCTGATCGAGGAAGAGTCAGGAGCTCAAGATCCAAGGCTAGAAGCTCAGCGGACCGAAGCCTTCCTGTCTTTGGCACGCTTCTCTGATGCTCAGTACCAGAGCATCGACAAGTACATGAACTCCTCCGAGTTTGAGAACAAGCAAGCGCTGCTGGAGAAGGCCAAAGAAGAAGTGGACTTAATGAGGGAACGCAAAGTGACATCCAACAGGTCTGTGCTCTGATTTAGTTTTCTTCTTCCAACATTTCTGACTTTAAAACAACAAAGACAATGGTCATAAATCCCTTACAGGTACACGATTAAGGTGCAGCGAGAGCTGGAGCTGGATGAGAAGGCCTTGTCCAACCTGCGGGCGGACAGGCAGCGTTTCCTGTGTAAGGCGGTGGAGAATTACATCCAATGTCTGGAGCAAGGAGAGGAGCACGACACTTGGGTGTTCCGCCTGGCTTCACTGTGGCTGGAAAATGCTGATGTTAAGGCTGTGAATGGAGCGATGAAGGTTCGTGAACTTTACCTGGTTTGCTTGTTATTTTAAAAAAAAATCTGGATTTTTTTTAATTAAGTCATTTGAGAATGTTGAGTTTCTTACTTCTCTTCTTCATATTTGTTTTTCAGAAAGGAGTGAAGCAAATCCCCTCCTACAAGTTTCTTCCTCTAATGTATCAGCTGGCTGCTCGCATGGGAACCAAGATGGCATCTGGCATCATTGAGGAGACAGGCTTCCATGATGTCCTCAGTGATGTAATGCAAAGCTACAAACTCTAACATATACATGATAGAAATGTGTTTCATGCAGCTATTTACAGAGTTTTCTTAATCAGTGCATGCATATAAAACAACAGATTGGTCAGACTGATTGATTGAAACTGTCATTTGCAAACTTCGGCTTTAATTACTTTCTGTCTCCCCAGCTGATCTGCAGAGCATCTCTGGAGCACCCCCACCACACGCTCTTCATCATCTTTGCTTTGGTCAATGCCAACAAAGACGAAAAATTTTGCAAGTCCCGGCTGTCTAAGAGTGCTCCAAGGCAGTCCTCCGCATTTGACGTGGTGAGACTATCCTGAGATATTTCTACATTCCACTTCAAGTATCAGAGATATGTTGAGTTTACATTGGTACAAGCCTCAAAGATGTCGCATGTCGTCTTCTACTGCTGGAAAAATAAGTAAAAGTCACCTCTAGTTAAATAGTTTGTAGTTTGCATTGGTCTCTTTTTTATTTTTAAAGGGATTTTTTTATTCTGTATGTGCTTATGTTTTTATATTTATTTATTTATTTTGTGTGTGCAGGAGCGTTCAGATGTGGCCCGGATGATTATTCACAAGATCAAGAACAAGCGAGGCGAGATGATAAGAGGAATTGAACGTCTGTGCGACGCCTACATCACTCTGGCTTACATGGATGCCAGCAAGCACAAGACAGAGAAAAGTGAGAATAATTAGGCACAGTAAAAATAGTCATTGACCGTTTTCAGCTTTTCAAATCCGATGTCAATAAATGTAGAGCAGATGGGCTGATGGCGGATATGAAATCCTGAATCCCATATTTGATTTTTTTGCATTCAATAGTATTGGACAACTTAATAATGAAATCTGTCATTTCACACACATGCCAATCCAGTATGCATGTTTACCTTCACTAGTAACCTGTTTGAGATGGATTGTTTTAAATTAATTCATGGAACGGAAAAGTAAATTTTGTGTTTTCTACATACTTCAGAAATGACTGTTTATATTTAACAGTCACCAGCAGTTGTCTTAAATTTGATATTCACATAGTATGAGAGACATGTAATATTGTTAAAGATATGTCATCCTATATGATCCTTATGCGATGGCTTAATCATGTAAAAAAGTCTTGAAAATGTGCACACATTTAGTACAAACATCCAGTATTCCTATTTTATATTCATTTTTATAATCTGCGTATACGCCATGACCCCTCTTTAAAGGGGACAACAGCAGCAGCTACTTTGACTGTTCAGCTCTTTTTCTGCAGTTTAATATGGATCACTGATGTCTTCATGAAATGTTAATAACAGGTTTTGGTCCAAAAAGCCAATAAATCGAGCACAGCAGCATTGTTTCCAGGCTTTCATAGCCTGTTCTGTTCAGAACAGTCTGATTTAGTGGGCGTGACCTTCATATGTAATTGAGCCACCACTGATACCGCCCAGCTCTTCCGGGTCACTGAGAGCGGCGCCACTAGCTCCGAGTGCACAATGTTTAGAAAACAGCGAAGCTTGTTTACTGTAACATTTCAGGCTAAAACAACAGACTAACTACAGCTAAAGTTAGCATCCTGTAGCTAACACAGAGACAGGAGGGACACTGAGGAAAAGCTCTTATATCTGCTCCTCAGCAGGGGGTATCTGCTCCGGTGGACCAATCAGGTCAAACTTGCTCCTGATTGGTCAAAAAAGGGAATTGCTAATGTCTGCAAATCCCCAAAATCCAAACAGCTCGTTTTGGGTCAGGATTTTACATTCACAAGCACTACTAAGTACAGGTTTTGTCATTAAATATCACATTTTGTGGACTGGGAGGAAAGCCAAAGACCCACAAATTCCACTCAAGACTTAATGAAGTGATTTTTGCATAATATGGGACCTTTAGTATATTTTTAATCAGCCTTGTGAAAGTAAACAACTGTTGATCTTTTCATTTCATAATGGTTGTAATGTCCTAAATAATTGATCGATGATTGATCCGTTTATCTCTTGTAATAAACATTCAAATTAACAGGCAGACTGTAAATTTAAAGATTTATCATGTTTTGTACTCCCTCAATTTCATCATTTATTTATCCAGTCATCCTTTCTGTTTTAATACAGGGGCGATTCCCATCCCTGCTGACCAGCCCATCATGCAAATCAAAGACCTGAATGAAGTTGTCATTCCCACAATGGAGATCAAGGTAAAAATGGACACAACTTCACTACTTCAGTTATTGCCTTTTGTCTGTGTTCCCAAATGATGGAAGTTGATTGATTTGTTTAATAAGTTGACCAACTGTAGATGGTAATTTCTTTATTTACATGTCAAAGCAACAAATATTTCAGCTTCAATGTTCCAGCTGCTCAAGGAATGTTGCCCATTTCCGATTATTAAGTCAGACTGTCAACAACTGTGATTTGTTTTTGTTGTGTAAACAGGTCGATCCATCTGGTTGCTATGACAATCTTGTGACTGTCAGATCCTTCCTGCCTCACTATCACCTGGCCGGAGGAGTCAACCTGCCCAAGATCCTGGACTGTGTCGGCTCAGACGGCAAGAGCAGGAGACAGCTGGTGAAGGTGGGTGTGTGAATGTTTGTGAGTGCTAGAGGGTTTCCTTTGAGTCCTCGAGTCTGGGACGTTAAGTTTATTCCTCAAAGAAGGAAAAATATTTCTCTCACTTTGATGATAACGTCTGACCAGCTCTCGTTTTCCCTTTTCAGTTGAGTGTTGCTAATGATTAATCTTGTTTCTGTAGCAGGAAAAAAAGTGAAGTTGTTTTCAGATCACACCTTGGAATGTGCTCATTCTTTGCAAACTGTTTGTTTGTCTGAGCTTGCGGGAACACTTGTGAGACACTTGATAAGTAATAATTAACTATTCTGACACTTTAGCGAATCACTGTGAAATAACAGTTTCTTTTAATCTTTAACCTTAGAGGATCATTTTGTAGATTAGATTCATTTAATCCCTTATTTGACACATTTAGAAAAGTGTTCCTTTAAATAAATACATTGAATACATTTGTTGAATAGAATAAGTAGATAAGAATAGTATTTAAGACTGAGTCTATGTTTTGACATTTACTGAGTCTTTGTTACAGCTGCTTTTCCACAAATACACAGCAAGCCCAAAAATATGTGAGGTACTGTGGATGAGACCAAAGTGGGAGTTGAAAGTCAGAGCAAACTCGACAGCATACCGCACTTTCAGCGTATTTTGAGTTAGTTTCAATAGAAGTGGTTGTTTAATATCAAGAGTACAAGCCTAAATACAATGTGAAATAAGCTTCCTCATACTCCACTTTGCCATAAATTCCCGTGTTGTGTTATTTTGGTCATTTCTACATTTTATTTGTTCTCAGGGTCAGGATGACTTGCGGCAGGATGCAGTCATGCAGCAGGTTTTCAGCATGTGCTCAATGCTGCTGCAGCGCAACGCAGACACCCGCAAAAGGAAGCTCAACATCAGACGATACAAGGCAAGATCAGCTGATTGCGTGCTCATCACCTGATCTTTTCTGACTGAAGCGTTGCTCTTACTCTTTAGTTCAGAGAATCATAAATCTTCTTGACTTGTGTCCCGACAATTTTCATTACCATCAATTGTTGAAGCTCTTATACTGGCATCACTTTTTTTTTCCTTGATGTAAATCATCCAGGTGGTGCCGTTCTCGCAGCGTAGCGGTGTGTTAGAGTGGTGTTCAGGAACTGTGCCCATTGGGGAGTTTCTAGTGGATCCAAATAAAGGGGCGCACAAACGGTTCAGACCACAGGACTGGACCAACCTCGCCTGTCGTAGGAGGATGATGGTAACTGTCTTTGTTTTAGAGGTAGTTTGGCTAAAAACTGAAAGTCCTGTCCTAATTATGAAATGTCACATTGCTTTTACAGGAAGCCCAGAGACTTGGATTTGATGAGAAGCTTCAGGCCTACAGTGAAGTGTGCAAGAAGTTCAGGCCAGTCTTCAGGTATTTCTGTATGGAACGCTTCCTGGATCCTGCCGTGTGGATGGAGAAGCGGTTGGCTTACACTCGCAGTGTGGCCACTTCTTCTATAGGTACAGACTAGGGCATGTTTACCCTGTATCCTTACTGTGAGTGTAGGGCCATGTACTATACTTTGACATGAAAGAACGAGTGCATTGAAGTGGGAGATAAATTTTGTGAAGACAAGAATGGGCACAGAAAGAAATACAAGAAAAATTTAACTATGTATTTGTAGAGCAAGTCCAAAGTTTAAGTTGACTATGTGCAAACCCGTGGTGCATTCCAGGTGTTTATTTGTTACAGTTATAAAAGCCAGGACCTTTTTTTTTTAATTTAGTCATAAACAATGAGGATTAACTGTAACACATTTTGGGGACTGAAAAATGAAGATGATCACTAACTTTTCTGCTCCTTTCTGTCCACAGTTGGCTACATTGTGGGCCTGGGCGATAGACATATTCAGAATATTCTGATTGATGAGCAGACTGCAGAGCTGGTGCACATTGATTTAGGTAAAAATATATATATCTTGATGTAACTCTTCTGCATGTCCTGTTTGAATAAATGTTTCAAATTCATGGTATTAAAAAGTTTTGACTCGTGCCAATGAATGCAGCTTAACTCTTTAGTTCCTGAGATCAAGACTTCCAAGACTGAATTATTGCAACTAACACATTGTTTCCTTTGCATTCTTCCTTCGGTGTTCAGGCGTGGCCTTCGAGCAGGGGAAGATCCTTCCCACCCCTGAGACTGTCCCCTTCAGACTGTCCAGAGACGTTGTGGATGGAATGGGCATCACAGGAGTGGAGGGAGTTTTCAGGAGGTGTGGAAAGATCCTGGTTGTCTGGAAAATTCTAACCTCTTAACCTTGAATCTATTTAAAGATGAATGTAGTTAAAAATTTACCTCACTGCATGAATTCACTGAGTACTGAAAGTTTTTTTTTTAAGATGGAATTTTTGTAGATGAAAGCAATTCACTTTGTAGACCCTCTAACAAATATATTGAAGTGTATTTACAATAAACATGGAAAGAAAAACAATCAAAGTTTTCTCTAACCAGATGCTGTGAAAAGACTATGGAGGTGATGAGGAGCTCTCAGGAAGCTCTGTTGACAATTGTAGAGGTAAGAACATTGATAGGGACCCACACAGTGAAAGACAACTCTTAAACTGCCATTTTCATGTTGAGCAGTATCTAAATATATTGTGTTGTGCAGGTGTTGCTTTACGATCCGTTATTCGACTGGACCATGAACCCACTGAAGGCCTTCTACCTGCAACACGATGAGCAGCAGGAGCTCAACGCAACCCTGGGCTCCACCATGGGAGGAGATGACATAGACAACCATCGTAAATCCAGGTGTGTGTGTATGTGTTTGAATGACAGTTTTTACCTCTTTTAAAGCTCCACCTCTAGATTTCATACTTCTCTCTTTACAGTGACAGTCAGAGCTTCAATAAAGTGGCCGAGCGGGTGCTGCTGAGGTTGCAGGAAAAGTTGAAAGGGGTGGAGGAGGGCACGGTGCTCAGTGTCGGAGGACAAGTCAACCTGTTAATCCAACAAGCCATGGACCCCAAAAACCTCAGCAGACTCTTCCCAGGGTGGCAGGCCTGGGTGTAGACCTGGAACACTAAAGGCAATGTGTACAACAGACCATGTTGTATTTCCAGCCTCTTTCTGATATCATCCGTCCACTCTCACTCTTTGCTTGCACCAGAAATCCAGTTTTACGTCAAACTATTGAAAAGATGTTGAAAAAGACAAAGAAAACAAAACTTCTTGTATTTGTAGTCAAAAGCAAATTTACTCCTCATACTTACAAAATGTTACACGGTTCTATCTAAACACCAACTGGTCTATAGTGAATGTTCCTTATAAATTTCTGCTGCTTTGCACTGTAATCTGAAATGAAGTGATCTTATCAAATGTATGCAACAGTTTTTGATTAATAGCCTATTAAATCTCTGTGACAATGTCATACAAACTGGGCATTCTCAAGACTGGAGAGACCATAAACTATGGTGCTGAAAAAGGATGAGGCTGTTAAGTTGGAGGACATGTTAACTGTAAAGTCATGACAACTGTCTGTACACTGCAAAAACTAAAATCTAAGGAAGTGTTGGTTTTATTTTTAGAAATGAAAAAAAGGTTTTATTTGACTCAATGTGAGACACATTCACCTGTGAACGCCAACAAAGTGTCTTATTTCAAGACATTAAAAATCAGCCAATGGGGTAAGAAAAAAAATGCTGTTTGTCAAAAAAAGAAAGTGTTTATATGAGAAATGGAATGAGTACATTTTGTTACGTCCTTTTCAGATTTTTTTAAGCAGCTCATGTGTCATTTTTGTCTTTTATCATCCTTAATTATGATTTTTTTTTCAGGACCTGTCAGGTGAATGTGGCTCATACTCAGCTTAATAAGACATTTTTTACTATAAATAAGACATAGCACCTGCTCAGATTTCAGTTTTTGCAATGACTGTAACTAACTGGTTGTGAATGTAATGTATTCTATTTGTTGTATAAAATGATTTATAACCTCTTTCCAAAGAAAAGATGCCTCATTAGTGTACAAGATGCCTTATAATAAATAAATGTTGAGTTCAGTTTAAAAATGTTAAGATGTTTATTTTGGTTTGTTTTCTAAAAGAATAACACTGTGATATAAAAGTCTCTGAGTTTAACTCTTCAGCTGCAACTTTGCTTTAGGTTGCGTTACTCTCCTAGTCTGTAACAAAGCTGGTTCTTTAACTGATGTAAATAAAAGTCCTGATCTCCAGTACTGAAGTGTAACATGTTTGTCTGTTTACAGCTGATGCAGTGTGGTACCTTTCCATTGTGTGCCCAGTGACAGCACTCAGTCACTCACCACACTCACAGCCGGCAGATAAAAGTTCTCTGTGTTTATGTAAGATAACACTCCTTTTTGTACTTTTTGTGTACTCAGGAGAAACTCTAAACCAACGCTGGTGAAGCACAAGGGGCGGCCTCTCTTGAGATCATACAAACTCTTTGTTTCATCACAGAGTGCTGAGAACTCAGAGGACAGGGCTGAGGGATGTGAGAGGAGAGTTTTATCTTTGGGAACCTAACATAGAGAATTGTCTCTTACTCCTTAATTTGTGGTCAGACCTCTGAGTGGACGTAAATGAATGTCCTACATGGAAGATTAATGCTTGAATCTTCACAGAGAGACACGCCATATATCAGTCAATTCCCAAACATTTGCTGAAACAGAAAATGGCAACCAATCCAGTAAGTGATCACTTCTATTTAACTTCAATGACTTTAATTACTTTACCAAGGTTAAAATTTGTTGTTGTTTCAATTGACTAAATGAAATTATTCCCACTCTTTGGAGAACTGTTTTGGTTTGATACTTGACTGAATTTTTGAAATGTTTTCGCCTAAAAAAAATGTGATGTTTCCATTTATTAGATTGTAACCTCTAAGGTTATGGGAACATTTTCTTTATTTCTGTTGTAGTATTCAAAATCGGGTTCTTGGAAACTTCCCAGCAGTTTGGATGTAAAACCTCAATATGTTCATCACCTGACTCCACCTGAGATCAGCAACTCCATTCCCAAACACAAAGGTACATCTTCTTTTCAGTTTGCTGCTGAGACAGTTATGTCAAAACAGAAATGTTTTCTCTGTATAATAGATATATGAAGAATACATGAGGAAGATTTAAAATCCAATTTAGATACATTTTAAATTCCATCATTACAGATTTGTGTTTGCTTAACAAACCTTGTTAATCCTTTAAGTTTTGATGTTAGTGACATACAGATCATAAAATCAGAACAAGTTCACATTCATAAATTAACAGATAAGCCTGGTGAGAATGTGTAGGGTCACAGTGTGTGTTGTGTCCTGACAGATGTCAAACAGAGGTGTGTGAAGTTCACCGTTTGTGCCGTGATCAGCCTGCTGCTCCTCCTGCTGGTGGCTGGCGTTCTCCTCGGTTATTTCTGTGAGTACAAGACCCATCCCTGTCTGTGTATCTGCTAAGAGACCTTGATTACACACTCATACACAGAGTAGCATCAAACTGACCCTACCTCTGCATCCTCTTGTATCACAGGCTCCTCACCCTGTGTGCACGGGAGGCAGTGTGGTGATGGGGGCTGTGTGTGGGAGTCTCAGTGGTGTGACGGAGTGAAGGACTGTCGTGGAGGCCAGGATGAGGCTAACTGTGGTAAATAGCTTATTTCAAAGGAGGTTCACTCACATGTATGGTCATTAAACACCACCAACATACTGTACAGTTTGACTGAGCAGCAATATGTAACATGTTAGTAAGATTCTAGCACAATCCTGTAGGCCTGCCTGGATTTTTTATTTTCTTTTTTTTACAAAGGAGGATTAGGCAACTGAAAAAAAAAGTATTTTTGGAGTTAAGTCCCGTAAATTTTGTTCACACTTTTTTTGTACTTCTACGAGGAATTCTCAGAATTCTGATTTTTACCTAAGAATAAATGTCAGAAAATTTCATACTACTGACTTTTTTTTTATAGAGTTCTGACTTCTGAGGTCAGATTATTTTCTTTATTCAAAAGTTATATTTATATTTTTATTTATTAGATAACTTTTTTATTCCTTGGGCTAAGCCTCTCCTTAGTTTCCTTGTTTCCCTAAAGTGTTTAAAAAATATGTTCAATTAATTTTTAAACTTTGGCTTTGCAACAACTTAAACCTACATTAAAAACAGGAATATCACTTTTTGATATTTGTCATCTAGTCTACTGCTTTTAGCAAAATGTGAAGTCTTTTTTCTTCTTCTTTGTGCTCAGTGAGGGTATATGGGTCGAGTTTCCTTCTCCAAATATACTCGACTAAGAGTAAAAACTGGAGGACCATTTGCTCTCAGGGCTGGAGCGACCTACAGGGGAGAGCAAGCTGCCAGGAAATGGGATACAGCAGGTAATAAACTCACAGAGTGTTGCTTGATCCTGATATTATGTAGGGTTTGATTCTGTACGGTTTTAACTGAAGTTGTGTTCTCTGTTGTTTGGTTTGAAGTGGCACATTTTTTAAGTGGGGTCACCAGCAGACTGACTCCAGTGATGGATTTGTGACTGTGAAGTCAAATTTTATCCCAGATGCATCCTTTCTGCAACAGCTTGTCCTCAGGTTAGTGAATCAGTGTTAGTAAAGAGTATAATTAAGCAAATGCTATCAAATCTAGACCCAGTTACACTCCAAATGTTGTTGTTTTTTTCCTGCAGCAATAGCTGTCCGAACAACAGTGCAGTCACACTGCTTTGCACAGGTATGTGATTTAACCACACAATTCAGAAACACAGAAAATCTTTAGTTTAATTTATTTCCCTTTGTTAAAGCCGAAGAGCTGTATGACATTTATTTTAAGATCCCCATTCCTATTTGCATATTTTCTTTCTTTCTGTCTTTTATTTTGTCTCCTTAGTCAAAGAAAAACAATTTGAAACATCACAGTCTGATCTTGATGCTTGTCTACCACATCTTTCTTGCTCCCTTAGCAGATGGTTTGATACTAGAATTTAAAATCCTTATGATATTTTGTGACCTCCAGATGTTTCTGGGTTTATATTCTTTCTTTTGACTTTGTTTCTATTTTACTGAAAAATTTAAAGTTATTTTTAAGTATTTAGGTTGAAAAATCAAGGAAAATGCTTTTGGCCTTCTTATTTGTATTTACTTTCACTCCCCTCTTTCCCATATGAACCATCAACCCTGGTTTATAATTTAACTGTGGTGGCCTAGAACTGTTCCTTGGCTTGAACTGTCTTGTATAAGAGCACAATTTTCCTCTAATAGCACTTTTGTCCTCAGACTGTGGTAAAGGAGTGAATTCAACCCGAGCCACTGCAGGTAAACCTGCTTCTCTGGGGGCGTGGCCTTGGCAGGTCAGCCTGCAGGTTGCAGGCTCCCATCGCTGTGGAGGAGCCATTATCTCCCCCTACTGGATAGTGACTGCAGCTCACTGTGTGGCCAGGTGAGTCTGCAGCTTTTAGAAACACTAACATAGTAGTTGTATCTAGATCCTGCTTACACTCTCCTTTTGTTTGTCTGTTCGCAGTGTCTCCAGCCCAGAAGACTGGGCGGTGTACGCTGGTGTGGTGGAGCCTTTGGGGACCCTGTTTAACCCGTCATACTCTGTGAGAAGCATTATAGCTCATGAGGGATTCAACAGACAAACTCGCAAGAGTGACATCGCTCTGATGAGGCTGTCTAAACCTCTGGACCCCACAGGTGCCTAAAGACGTCTTAAACACACTTGAAAGCAGAACATTTTCTGAAGCGTGACCCATTTTTACACAAGTTGCACACAGGAAGAAGTGTTTTTTTTATTTGATCATTATAAATTGGATGGATACTGGAATAACAGAGAGAAATTTCTGTCACACTTGGGTGTCTAAAACAGGCTTAACCAGAGTCTGATGTGACCCAACAAAAGTGAAACGTGTTTTAATGATTCCTGTGTAAGCTTGTATTTGGTGTTTAAACTGTGTCAAGAGAATGCCCACTTTTCTCCTATTCCACCAACGTATATTCTCTTTCATGTGCTAGTTTCCACTAATGTTGGACCTGTGTGTCTCCCGAATGTTGGTTTGGACTTCTCTAATGATCAGAAAGGCTGGATAACACAATTTTCTGACACTGTGAATGAAGGTAAGAAAGATTTCTTGTGGTTTTTAATGTCAAGACAACTGTGGGTACAGCATTACCAAAATTGAATATTAGGATTTGATGTTTACTCTTGGAGTGATTAGAAAGTTCAGGGATTTTGTCCAGCTTTTTCTGAGGACTTCCACTAGATGGAGCTCATGGACTTTTATTATTTACCTTGCTAGCGATTTCCCCCTGTCTGTTTACAATGGACATGAAATAATGATGAACTTGATAGACTAAACAATCAAAGCTGTAGAATTATTGCAGAGGTATTATGTTTTTTTTTGCTCTTTTACAGACTCTGGAACTCCCTACCTGATGGAGGCTCAGGTTGAACTCATAGATACCACAGACTGCAACAGCTCCATGCTGTACAATGGCAGAATAACCCAGGATATGTTGTGTGCCAGAGGGGTGGAGACACCAGGCAGTGCGTGCCGTGTAAGACAAACAAACGACACACACTCAGGCAAACAAACTTTTGTTTGTAAGAGGTGTGAAAGTCAAATGTAAATGTTAACACTAGCACAAATAAAAAAAAGGTTGTATTAGCTGATACTGACATGACACACCCTTACACCAAACCATGTCACAGTGTGGTTTGTTTATTGGAGAGCGTGTAACAGATTGTCCCCTTTCCTTCAGGGATTATTTGTCCAAGCATTTGCTACCAAATCAGAATCAAGAGAACTTTTAAAGACAAACACCTTAAATTGTGATTATACTTGCAAAATTTCCGTGCATAATTTTCATTAAAGTGTCTTCTGTTCTTTAAGAATTTAAAGCATTTCCATGCCCTTGTGTAACCTGCTTTGACGACCCGAGAAAGACAAGCTCTGTACTATGTAAATGGTAACAACATAAAACAAACAGTTCCACTCAGGAGCTTAACTGTCACTTCTTTTCATTGCGCTCAGGGAGTCCTGGAGAGACCTCATATGCTTCTCAATCTGACCGACTTACATTTAGAGTCAAGATTTCACCAAAACAGAAACTGTTAATTCCTTATCAAATAACTGGGTTTGAATGTGAGAAAATGTTTGAATGCGATAAGTGTTACACAGTTTGTGGATAAAGTTTTGTGCTGACTGTTTTTACAGACTGACCGAGGTGGCCCTCTGGTGTCCCTAAAGGATGGAGTATGGTGGCTCATAGGGGAAAATATCTGGGGGCAGGAATGCATGGAGCAGAACAGACCTGGTGTTTATTGTAACATCACCTTTTATCGAGACTGGATCTTCCAACAGATGAAGGTAAATAAAACTGTCCCTCTCTCAAATCCACTTTCTCAGCCCTCCCAGTTAAGGCAGATGTCTGTTTATCAGGAGTCTAATCCCACTGTTGAAATGTGGTTTTGTGTTTCCATGTACATGTTTGTGTTGGAGTATTGTGTGGCCTCTGTAGATGATGAAACAGAGTTCAATCTGGACCTGCACTTTTTGTCTGTATGGTGACTTGCCATGACTTGAAGTTTTAGACCAGGGGTGGCCAACCAGTCAGAGACCAAGAGCCACAAAAATGACTGTGGTACAACAAAGAGCCACATCACACACGTGGTCTGACAAACACACTTCCTCTCACACATAAATGAAATGACATAAAATGAAAAGCAATACATTTCCATCCATCTATCTATCAATCTGTCTATCTGTCTATCTGTCTATCTATCTGTCTATCTATCTATCTATCTATCTATCTATCTATCTATCTATCTATCTATCTATCTATCTATCTATCTATCTACCTACCTATCTAGATAGCTATGAGCACATGGGCGACTGAGAGGAGCACATGTAGAGAAAAGAAACCGAAACTAAAGTATCAACCTCATCACCAATGTATTGATCAATACTGATCCCAATGTAGGCATCAATATAGCAATATTGTGGTGATCAGCACACCACTACTCACAACTTATATATATATATATATATATATATATATATATATATATATATATATATATATATATATATATATATATATATAGGAATGCATCACAGAGCCACAAACCAAAAGGCAAAGAGCCACATGCGGCTCGCGAGCCACAGGTTGGCCACCCCTGCTTTAGAAGCACAAATGAAGGTGTGACTGAGGTTAAGGCAGTCCAACCGAAAAGAAGCCATTTTAAAGTATTTACGTGTGTTTCTCAGAAAGAAAGTGGTTTGTGTCATTCTCATGGAGCAAAATAAATACTTAATCATTCAGACAAAATTCATTTCAAAAACATTAGACTGTAAAAGCATTTGGGATTTGAAGATGATGGTCTTTTCAGACAGCTACACCATGCTAGTCCATCTGCCATGCCCTAAAACTGGCCCGTAAGTTTAAAAACTTTGATAAAAACAAGCTATTAAAAACTCATGTGCTGAGAAATGAGCTTTTGATATCTAAAACTATATTTTGTACCAGGCATTGTTTGACATGGTTATTTTTACAGTAAATGTCTTTTTTTGTGTGTGAGTGTGTATGTGGTTTTCAGTGTTCCTACAGTCAGCCCCAAGTGGAACCTCAAAGAACTACAAATCTTGGCATTTCTGCATAGGCAACACATATTTTACACTGCAAAAAAATGAAATCTTAATCTAAAGACAAAAATTAGGTCAGGATTGCAGATTTATTTTTGCTCATTACAAACAACTCAGACCTCATTTTTGTCTTAAGATAACTTGAAATAAGACACTTTTCTAGACTGATCAAGTAAATGTGGCTCAAGTCTAAAAGATTTTTTTTACTGACAATAAGACAAAAACTGTTGGTAAGAATAAGGTTTTTTTGCGGTGTGACCTGAGTTTGTTGCTTGCAAAAAAAACAAACAAAAAAAAAAACAGAAAAATGAGTGTACAGTAAAAAGAATAACTCCAAGATCTAGTTATTTAACTCATTGCCATGAAATTGTTTCAACAAAGTAAGTCTGAAATTGCTTCATAATCAAAGTCAAAAAGTAACATTTCAAAGGCAGCGGACTGCAGTAGTAACCATGTTAATGTTGTTGGTATGTTCTTCATGTTGGAGCATGTGCAAAATGGAATATTTGATATAGAAATATAACATGAGAACATCAACTAAATCATGTTTTGTTTTTCTGTTCACAGAAGCATCAAGATGACTGATTTCAAGCTTACAGATGAACTCTCCGGGATGTTGTTTCTAAATATTTGCAGAAAAAAAAGTTATACCCATGCCTCAAGAATGTCTTAAACTGTTTCATAACTTATTTCCTGCATGATAGACCTGCATAAGCTTCTGGCTTTATAACTCATGTTTCTGCTCTCTCGGGTGTTGGCCTAGCTCGTGTTTTAAATGCGAAGAAAAAATGTTTTCATGTGATGCTTTTGTAACAGATTTTTTTTGTTTGTTGTATGATTCATATTAAACTGCTCTACTGTAGTCTGTATGCAAATCAAAGTATGTTAATGGTTTTAACACAAGATGTCGCTCTAACAACACTCCCTCTAATTCCAAAATGATGTTCCTGGGTAACCTTTTCCAAAAAAAATATTTATTAATTTAAAATGATCTACATCTTTGATTTGGTCACAAGTTCTTTTGTTTACAAAACATGGACAGTTTTGGGCACAAAAAACTACAAGAATTAATTACTGAACATTCAAAGATTCAAGTGTACCTTCAATTTTACAACTACAAATTTGGCAAATGTTGACTCATTGGACTGATAAAATCCAGTGTTGTACAACAGTCTCAAAGGTAGAACAGGTTTTTTGTATCATTGGCTTTACATAAGCAGCTGTCAGTGTGTAATGAAACTCACGTATTATTGCTTAAGGATGTGTCAGCTTTGCTAAAAAGATATCCAAAGGCTACAGGAAAGGAGTGTGTTTTCTTAAAAAGTCCTTTGGCATTTTGTAGGTTTTTACACAGTGAGCTGTCTGAGTCTATCAACATCTCACAGCTATACAAAAGGAATTTGGAAAACTATTACAATTACATTTAGAAAGAATGAAATACAGTTAGTTGTATATAGGATAATCAAAATGAAATTAACAAAACACGTTTTATAACAGATCGAAAATAAGGCCTTTAGATTTATAATACAACTTTGATTGGCTTCAGAAACAAAGTGCAGTTCAGCAGAGGAAGTCTTGTACTGCTGGTGGTGTCTGTGTATCATTTTGTATAACCAGTCAGTTGAGACTTCAAGGCACAAACGGGGCTGTAAACCTGTTTTTCACTTTAAGTGAAAGACTTTCTATTTAGAGTGATTGTTTAAAAGCAGCTTTTTGACATCAACACACACAGGGGGTAAACTTGACTCCTCAAAAGACATGAAAATGAATCCTGAAACAGCATGGCACAACAAACATGACGTTACTGATTACAGGGGGGATTCAAATGCATGTTGGTGGCACAGCATCAGCTGCAGAGGCACATTTTAAGAGGCTATGTACCTTTGACTGCCCCAAAATGCACCAATTAGTGTTCCCCTGTGACATTATGTGACCAGTAACCAGTGTGAGCAATTACGATGTGCCACAAAACGTGACAATGCAACAGTTTAAACATCAATACCTATCCTTTAGAGGCATTTTAAGGGTAAATATTCCCTTCAGAAGCCATTGATCTGTCTGTTTCAACTTCCACAGGAAAATGTGATGAGTTCAGTCTTGAGTCTGTCAGGCATTCAGAGCTGAATGTCACTGTTTGCTGCGGGTCAAGTGTAGGTCTCATCCCCTCTGCTGTGGATGGTCCCGGCATGCTGCCCCCCTGTCTGTTCACCCTGTCCTCCTGTTCCTTTCCTCTCAGTCACTTGATGCGATGGCGTACCAGCGAGGACTCATCGGTTATCTCTCCTGAGTGTCGTCTGCGTCGACAGGGCAGGACTAATAGGAGCAGCAGGATGATGAGGACGAAGGCGCAGATGGCCATCAAGGCGTAGGAGATCACCCAGAGAAGAGGCTCCTTCAGTGGACCGCTGGAGCAGTTGCCTGACACGTCTGCAGCTGAGAAAGGCCCTGCGATCTCGGACAGAGCCAACCCACTGTTCACTAAAAAATAAAAAGTAGAGCAAAAAAGAATCAATTTACTTGTGTAAAAAAGCTGGAGCAGATTGTGAGGGGCTTTGTTGAAACTAATTTGGGATCATCCTTTAATGAAAAGTTTGATCCCTTTTGGTTATTTGCTGTTCTTAACAGTGACTTATTACTTGACTTTTCCCCCCTTCTTTTTAGATTTAACTACCCATCCCTAGGAACTACAGTCACAAGCCTGTATCCCTAACCTTCAGCCTACATCTGCTCCAAGTAAATTTGCTAAATACTGAACAAAAGTGATCTTTGTACTTTAAGACGAGGGTGGGAGGCCTTGTCGGGAGCTCATGTTTGCACAGCACAACGAGGAAGTAATGCTGTTGTTGTTGGACTGGATGTTTCATGCAGTAACGAAAGGGAAGTTTTTCAAGACCTTCATCAGTGAACCTAAAAGCTTGGTTAATATTACATAGCATTTCTGCACACAGCAACGTTTTTTTTTTCATGAGTTATCAATTAGTCAAAGTACTTAACAGAATTCTGGATGTTATTTTTCTGCCTAAGGTTAAGTATCTTGAAGCCTTTTAATAGCATAATGAAAACATTAACAAAATATAAGTGATGGATGAAAAAAAAAACATCTTTGAGGAAATCTGTAATAGATTCTGCTATGAACAACTTTGAAGAGTCATTTTTTCTTTATCTGTTGTTGTAATCTCAAAATGTTCATTTAAAGTGCATATGCTAATGATGGATTAAGCATAGAGTCTAGTCTAGTTCAAATCTGTAAACACACATACACATACAAACTTCAAATTTCTACAATGAAATCTGTAACACTGTTTCCTTTTGACTTGAATGACTAAAAGCATAAGCTGTGTAAACATGGTTTTGTATGTTTGTTCATTTTTTTCTGTTATATTTTTTGCACAATGTGCACCCTCACCTGCACAGTTGCTCAGTGCAAACCCCAGTCTTCGCTGGGCACGGTCAAACACCACGTAGAAGCCTTCCATGACAGTAGCACCTATTACCAGGCCATTGGATGAGGAAGACACGCCGAAACGGAAGCAATCCAAAGTGCTATCCACTGTGATCGGCTGAATGTACAGCTGTAAGACGACAGACAAGGAGGAAGCAGACAGCATGTTTGTGTGTTTTGGGCGGTTGGTGAACTTCTGGTGGAGGATTAACTTTATCTCAGTGTTAATGTTTATCCAGGCACCTGAGGCAGGATGGTGATGCGAAAGGACTGGCTGGTGTTTGTTGCCCTGAGATAGATGGACAGCTTTGGGAAAAACCTCCAGGGCGTCTCTCCCTTCATCCAGCATGCAAGCTTTGTGCCCTCCCAGAACCCTGAAGAAAACTCCTGGATCTGAACCAAAGAGAATAAAAGACAAAGAGAGGCAGAGGAAGAAGTACAGGGTTTAAGACAAACAGAGGGAAAAAAAGGTCAGCATGGCACCAAAACAGGTTTTGCTATTCTCTTTCATTTTCCTACTTGTGATAAATCTGCAGGGATATTGCTACATTGGTTGAGAACACTGCTTCCAGGTTCAAATTAACCTTGAGCGTTATTTGTGTGCGCTAACAAAACATGAAAAATATAAACAGAATGAGGATAAACACATTTAAGCACAAATGCACACACACACACACATGCATATTTTTATATCAAAGAAACTCCTCATCCTTCCTCTAAAAGCTCCCATGTCCTTGAACAGTGAGTGTGTGTTATCCTCCCCTGCATCTCTTTTGCTTTGACATGTTTCATCATTGTCAGTAGCGAGACAGCGGCGTACCAGAGAGCTGCGTGTGATGGCTGTTACCACGGCATTGAAGACGTTGACAGGAAGACGCAACAGTGTCGTCCCACTGTCAACTATAGCTTTATCCATGTTATACTGAAAGACAGGGAGAAAAAGTGAAGTGCAGTGGGGGCTCTCTCAGTTCAACAGGCTCCTATAGAAGACCTTGAGTGAATAAATAAAAAGAATAAATGAGGAAGTTCCTTCACATGCCACAAAAAAATGCTGCATGCCCTTGCAAAGATGCTATTCAGATTCAGTTTCATTTCCTTGTTGTAACCTTGATAAAATCATCTCACCTGGAACAAATGTTGTTGAACAACCAGAACTACTTTAGCCCAGATTTGTGATTTATTCCTGTGAGGTGAGGGATGGTGTTTAAAAAATGTGTAATCAAATGAGATAAGTTTACCTCCCTGCAGTCCAGGTCTAGATTCTGGTCGCCAACCTCCAGCTTCAAAACCTCCACTTGGTAGTACCACTCCTCGACAATAGGAGTGTACCACACTGTCCCCCTGTAGAGAGTTGGTTCAGCCCCTCCCATAATCTAAATATGAATACAATGACACACAGAATATAGGATTAAAACAGGATGGAAGAATGGTTCATGCCCATGTTGGTTCTGCTTTAACAAATATGTTAGCACACTGTACACACACACAAAGAAGCACCCTGCCATTTTATCCATCTGTCTGTTTCAGTGGGTCACATGATGGAGACTCAGTGAGTGAGACACCTAGGCTGTTAGTATCACAGTGACAGACCTACTCTCAGCAGGATGCTATCTTAGCTTAATTATCTCCACTCTAACCAGGATTGGCTGCCAATGCAGAAGCAGCACTGACAAACAGGACAGCAGCTACTGTGCTTTTAAATGTGTCCAACTGGTGTCTGATCAATAAAGGACAATACATTTCTAAAATTCACTTATTAAACCCAATGAATCAAACATAAAACACTAAGACTTAAAGTAACTTTACTTAAAGTAATTCATAAAACACTGAATATCTCTCCCAAACACTCACAAGGCTTCCCCCTGCCAGGTCCCCAGTGATGCTGGCTGACAATCCAGCCCCACACATCTGGAGGGAAAAGATGTCAGGAATTCCCAGCTGTTTCACCATGGAGTTAAAAAATGGCTCCACAGACGAGTCAGGCTGTTTGGGAGAGAGGAAAAGTATAACCATGAACTCAAATGAACGGATCTAACTTTACGCTTTTTAGTTTGTACTTAAAACTAGAAGTGTGTGATTATTGAGACTGGCTAGGGTTTAATAGTAAAATCTCTTATTCAGTTGATACAGACAACACATACTAAAATGTAAACATTTTGAATAACTACATACTTTTTTAGTAACATTACTTGATTTACAGCTCAAAAAAATCTCTATTATTCTCACACTGGTGTTTCAGAAAACACTTCATCAGCCATATTTAAGCTGCTGTCTCTTTAAGGCTCCCAGCTGTATAAACCCCCTTGCCTTTGATTGGTTGTTTTGGCCTATTGGTTGCAAAACGTAAGGGAAGACCTCTGTATATGAGGCCCTCTGAGGTGTCATGAACTAGTTAGCCGATCCTTATGTGGCTATCTCATAATTTCAATAAGTCTTTTCAGAACGGAGCACATAACGGACTAATTCAGTGATTTCATCAACATATGAATAAGTACAGGTTTGAAAACCAACAGATGTTTAGTGTGAACAACCAGCATTGTTACTTTTCTCTCTATATCAAGCCCTACAACATGGGAAACTATAACAGCCCTCTTTTTTTGTCCAACTTTGTGGTTGACCAGTATCAGTTAATAGGAGAGGTTGGCCGATGACTCATGTATGATGCCCATGTCATGTTTATTTATATTTTCATCAGACATTACAGTAACTATCAAATAAACATAGTTTTAATGATGTAATGTTTCATGACATGGAGCAAAACTCTGAGGAGGAATACTTCCAGATAGAAAGCATGGCGTTTCCTCCTCAGATAGGTTTTAGTGTTCGAGTGGTGGTACCATGCCACAGATGACAAACAGCCCTCAGGCAAGTTGAACCTGGACTCTCAGGAGACATCAGCAGCACAAAGTGGCCTGTGTGGGCAAATCTGCTGCTCCATCACAAGTAATTGATCTTAAAGGTTGCTTTAGTCAGCAGTGGATGAAGGAATGGATTCTGCCGGTGTAAGCTGACGTCACTCTTTTCTTAACAACAGCAAGTTCAAGAAAGCTGATATTGAGCAGCACTCTGTGGGCCGTTCAAACAGTAACATGATATAAAAAGAAAACACTACAGGCTGAAACTAGAAAAGAAAATGTGGATTTTTTTTTTTTAATACATTAATGTTTTTAGTATGAACACATTTGCAGGACTTTAAGAGTAATTGGGGGTAGGATAAAAAAAACTCTACACCACTGGTCAATGAATAGAGCCCATGTACATGAAACCCTTCTGTGGACTTGTGAAATGTCTATAACCACATCCAGGCAAGATCCTAGTTTTAAAAGTCATTCACTAATTTGAGAGACATGTGGGAGAGTTGAGATTTATGCGGAACTGCGTGACGATCTTGATAAAACCTGCTTTTATAAAGTTCCTTATTTTTTTATACTATGGGCCCTATAAGATCTTTTCATTGGTCTGTTTTTAAAAGTACATGCTTCTTCATTTTAAATAAAAACTGTTGTAATAGATTTAACATAAACGCAGTCCTTTTTTTGTTTTTAGATTATCATGCATGTCTCACCCGTGCCAGCATTGGATAGGCCAGTCCAAGGATGCCCTGCCAGTTAACATCAGGAAGGAAAAAGCCATCGGAGGTGAGGATGGCTGCTATGTTGATGACAATGGTTCCATTTGGGCCCTTTGGGATGGAGACTACGTCGATGCCTAGTTCACCTTCCCAGTTACCCTGGGTGTACCGAACAGCTACAGTCCGCCCAGTTGACTCATATGTACTGGAGCTGAACACAGAGAAAGAGGCCCAGACATAAAGAGACTAAGGTTATGAACCAAGAGTAGGGCTGGGTGACCTCAAGAGATAACTGTGACTGGAAAGACTTTGTAAAAGAGAGACACAAAGTTTTAAGCAAAACATACAAATTAAATTCATTTCATCAAAAGAATGAATGAAAACTAGCTGACAGTGTCAAAGTCTAACCACTCACAGCGCTGTGTTGAAGTAGTGCGTAATGAACGGATGTGCAGAAGCTGCCACGGCAAAGTTACTGCTGCCCGTATCAACCAGGATGTTGAGCTGAAAGACACAAAGCAGAAGGGCTTTTAAAAACCATCACACTTAATCCCCTTAAAACCGACAACACCCTGACCTTAAAAGCTCCTGGACTCAGTGTCATAAGTTACAGCCATTCAAGGACTTTAACCTTTAAAACTGCATATTACTCAATTTCAATTTCTGCTTGTACCAGTCTTTCATAATTAAGCATGTGATGGTAGTCCTTTTTGTGAAGCACTTTTCAAAACAAAGTGCTCCACAAAAGAAAATATGATCTAATGTGAAGAGGAGGAAAGAAAAGCAAGAAGAGAAGGAAGGAAAGAAGAAGAATTTAATTCAGCGTCACAACTCCAAAATAAAAGATTTAACCCATAAAAATGAGTGAATGAATGAATGGTTGGATGGATGTACAGACAGATGATGAATGAATAAAGCCTTTATAGTCCTGAGGGGAGTTTCTGTTACACCAACTTCATAAAAATCCCATAAATGACAAAGACTTTTACAGCCATACCAGACAGAGCAAGATTAAACACAGTTATTAAAGAGAACTTCATGAACTTCAAGTACTGCGTGGTTGCTTATGAGGAAGTCCCCAGTGGTCAGTGTGTAAGGTCCAGAATCAGTAGGTCCAGTAACAGTGCTCGTTCAGCAGCTAAATGCTGCATGGGACCAAGGATGGACTGGTGGACTGAGCTGGACTGAACAGACTTAATATTTTTGAAATAGTGGTTCCATGTGTGTATCTGTCAGATTTATGGTGGAATTAAGACAAACGGTACCCAATAGTCTGTCCTTTTTATATAAAATGCAGCCACACAATAATCCCTCTGTTACGAAAACTAAACAAAATAATTCTTTTAGTGTTATTTTTGCTGGATGGAACTTTATGAGAAAACAAGGAGGACAAATATTTATGGAATTACAACTTACTGTTTTAGTTAAGGCTTACAATTTCTCACTGTTAAATGAAAGCTACATGTCTAGGTAAAAGCCATATTAAAATATGATTGAGACATATCTTTCTGGGATTTATAAGTTTATTTCACAAATTCTTGTTGAATGTGAAGAAGATTTGAGGAATTTTCAAAAATCTCAGTTTCACAAATCTGCATGAAAAGCTTAAATGCAGCTACAATGATCACCGTTGCACACAAAGTTGCTCTCTAAAGTGTGATCTATGAGTCAAACAAGATAGCCTCTGGATACTAACATGGCTGTGTGACCCATCATGGTATGTGTCATGTGCACACAGTTGGGACCAGCTAACAGCTCTTGAGATAATGTTGTCTTCCAGGCATCAAGTCAACGAGCAGGAACTAATTAGCCAGAAGACTATTGTCACCTCCGACTACAGAGTGCTGGCCACATTAACACTTAAGTAGTGAGCATTCCTCACCATGATGAGGTCATAAACCTAATGCCCTGCAGCCATCTGATGACTCAACAACAAAGAGATCTATACTGTGTCTCCTGTCATGTCACATGACAGTTTATAAAACCATAAATGTCTGAGCATGCTCAGAAGCATGGGCGATATGCAAGTGCAATCCACATAACAACACTGCACTGTGGCTTTTATCATATTGGACAAACTGAAGCAGCAGGAAGCAGTTTATAAAAGGAAACTGTTTAAAGGAGTGTGGTTCTTTAAGCCTCTCTCACACAGAAACCACAAATAATTACAGCTCCTTCCATCTTTGTACCCTAACCCGTCCTGGGAACCACAAGTGTCATATTTTATGCTTTACAGGAAACATTTCACTGTCATGAAAAGTCATCTTATTATGAAACAACTGGAAAAAAATGCCTGGAAACATCAAAAAGCAGACTCCTGCCTCGCAGATGGCACCAGTCCATTCAAACAAGGCTTGAGCTTGCCAAACAGGCCTTTTGGGAAAACAGTGGAATCCTGAGGGGAATGAGGTGGAGCAGGGGCATTTCTTTATCTCCACACCAGCTTCCTGTTCTCTCACACTTCTCTCTCCTAGCTCAGCTGCTGAGCCTCAGGCAAAACCTCCTCCTCCTCCTCCCACTGCTGCGGCAGCCTGCAGTCGCCTTGCAGTTGAGCATTCAATGCCTAATTGGCACTGGCTCCATGGCGGCAATGTGCATCTGCTACCTGTTTGTACCAATTAGCAGATGTGAGGCTCTCCAGCCGACACCTCAGCCTGGCTGTGCCATATGCTAACAGATGCTGCAATTAGTGGCTCATTTGAATAGTGCCTCATTTAACACCCCGGCCCTGTAATCACATCATCATTTAGCTGGAATAATATAAAGTGTATTACTCAATGCAACTGTATTACAGGGCGTTTAAACCATCTGAACTGCTGTGGATTAAGCTTCACCCTCATGAATAACTGATATAAAGGTTTCTCTGGAGTCTCATCTGTGGTGACTCTATTTCTAACTTTTGTGGGAACTCATGTTACAAGGTATCACAGGAAAATTGAAACGAATTTTGTAAGCAAAAACAGCAGTTTCTTAAAATGCATCGTCCTGGGTGCAACGTTTCAAAGAAATGTTTGTTGAAAAACATCAGTGTTTACTTCCTCTTCAGCTTCCCCGGGCTATGTGGAAAACAAGTCACCTGACAGTGACACAGACATTTTTCACAACTGTCAATGACTTGTCATACAAAGAAACACACTGCTGAGAAAGAGACAATGAAAAACTAATGTCCTTTATATTCAAACCTGGTTGTAGTGCCAAGGTGCTTTGGTGCACATTTGTGGTTGTAAGAAAAAGTCTGTTAGAACTCAACAGGTGCATCCCTACTATTTCATCATCTGTAAATTGTACATCTTTTGCATTCAAAATATACTCTTTTATCACCAAACACTGAGCCCTAATACTTGGACACAAAACTGTTGATTTTGTCAGCCTACCTGCAAAATGTTAATGCCAAATCACAACCCCACCTGACCTGATGCTGGCAATCAGATACTTACAGTTAAGAACTTAACCTTTCTTTTATATTTTTAAGCATCAAGTGGGTCATTTGTTATTAGATGTAGCTTTGGATCATCTGCTCTAACATTAAACTCTGTTTCCCTGAGGTTTGACACAAGACAATTTCAGGACAGACTGAGCCTGAGAACCTGTGCTGTTCCAGCAAAGAGTCTTACAAGCTCTGATCTGCTTAATTTAATATGCAATATGCCAACAAACAATGGATTACTATTGAGAGGATTCTTCTTTGGTTTGTTTAAAAAAAATCTATGAGCAATGCTATGGTAAAGTGAAGCCTCAAAGCTCCAAAACATTCAGGCATGATTTGCTTTTGGCTGTGACAAGAGGGAACCTCTTCACCTTCTAACAGGAGCATTTACTCTTCCTTTATCACAAATATCCCATTTGGCGCTTTATGTGTTCAGTATAGAATATAAAGGCATATGTTCATTCATGCAAAAAAGCAAAACTCTCTGAAGGAAGGAGTTTCTTGAAAAAAAAAAAACTCTAGGGCTGCTCTTTGCTCCTGGGGAGCCTCATAATCCCCGTCAGCTGCCTGGTAAGAAACAGCAGTCCTCCCAGGGCAGCATCATGTGAGTGCATGTGAGGGGGGTTTAGTCTACCTACATACCCCACAGTCCCTAAGACTTGAGCCAGCTGCTTGCACCTTAAACCCATGATACTCCCCTGCTTTGACTGTCCTCCAGACAGACCTGGAAATTAACAGTCGATGTTAAAGTAAAAGTGCTGATTCACAGATGAATATTCAAGACTGCTTCCCATGACCAAAGTTCTGTTGTTTTTCTTCATATAATACACTCACAAATATATCAAAACAAGTGATATTGTACAGACAGTTATCTGAAGCCTCAGGGTGGAACAAACACACCCAGTCCACTCACACACTTAGCCCCCTTCATTGGATCACATGGTGGGCCGAGCAGCCCCTGTTCACACACAGCAGCAGACACATCAATGACTGGTATGTCACACATGGTGGTCCTATATGACTACTACGAGTTAAAGAGAAGGTAAAAATAAAGAAAGTCGAGAAAACACAGGCGTTTTCATATATTTTGAAATGAAATGTAAAAAAAAAAAAAGGTTAATGAAAATGTATCACACAACCATCACAACAATGTAGATAAAAATAAATCAGATATGCACACAGTCACAGTGTGTTACATACATACTCCTTTACCTTTTGACCTGGAGTGCCAAGCGCCATTTCTATGTAGTAGCCTCTTCCAGAGTCCCCTTGCAAGTTATTTACCATGTCCAGAAAGTTCACAGTCCCGGTTGGATCAGAGGCCAAAGAGAGGCCGTTTCCATCAGACGTTAACGAGACCTGTCGGAGAGGAGCCAGATCCACCGCCGATGATAAATTGTACTTCCCTGTGTATATTTTCAGCGGTATGGAAAAGAAACATTTGGATGCTACGAAGTACAAGCTCAAAGAAAATGCCCTTATCACGAATGAAAAAGTGTTTGCCATGTTGTTGTTTCTATAGCAATAACATAACAGGGGAAAGTCTCCAGCTCCTTGCTCAAAGTTTGCTTCTTAGATTAAGTTTCAAGTTCGGCCATCATAAAAACGCCACTACCACTGTGACCGTCATCACGGAAACGACGCCTTTTCACCGTCAGTACATAGCTTAACATACTGACATGGTACACGCGATGTCACTGACTACAATAGCTCGCCTGCAGTCGACGAACTTCACGGAATGTTTCGCCTCCATCCAGTCCCACAATGGAGTCAAGCTCAGCGCATTTAACGTCATGGCTTCCGGTTATTTTCACCTTCAAAATAAAAGAGCATTAACAATTGTTTGACCATGTAAGCCTTAAGTCGGGATTTGACCAGGGCACGGTGAAACACATATGTATATTCTAAAAACTGATATACAATAAAATAAGACGTGATAAAGTTACAAAAATTATTTGGGATACATGGAAGTGTTAAGAAAGTAAATCAACCTCCTTAGCACTTCCTGAATACCTCGTGGCGCTTTATTTGTTTCTTACGCTGTGTAGATAGTGAACTATTTAAAAGTCCGCATACTTAAACGATAGGGCTGTATCTTTCAGTAACAGCGGGTTGGTATGTATGGGTATCTTAAAAGTGTGCCAAAAAAATTAACATTGTGACACAGCTTAATGTGACTGCATTCCAATGAAATTCCAATTCCGTACTTTGGCCATGGCTTTTGAATGTCTTGCAATAGCAGTGTAGATTTTCCAATTGTGTTCCGTCACAGAAAAGGAATTCCCTCGTGTTTAGGCCTACATTTAGTGCTGTCTAGAATTTTCATCAGCATTCATTTTTTAAAGCAGACGTTTTAGTGTCTGATTCAAAAAGAACTGAATCTACATTTGATTTGTATTTGCTTCTTCTCTTGAACAGCTCCAGTTTATCAAGGTGCATAATGCTCCTTTATTTGCCATCAAAACTAACGCCCCCCCCCCAGGTTATATGAGTTCAGCTGTGTATTCTTTTTTTTTTTTTTTTTTTACCAGTTATAAGGACAGCAGGCATCAACAAACACCAAAGAAAACAAAAGAACTTACAACTGGTAACCATCTGACTCTCATAAATTTCCTACTGCATAGAGAAAAATAATGAAAAAAATTGTGCAAGTGTCCTCGTTTGAGTACTTTGGTGTGATTATTGACCATCTGATGTCCCAGAAAGATCCCAGTGGTTTATTTCCGTAAAGAGACAAATATTTTTTTTGTTTTTTCCTGAGATGTTTTGACCAGTTCTTTTACTGCTTTCTCTTTAGATCAGCTTACAATAAACCATTCTAAGGCTGGCAAACACCATCACCCCTGACCATAATCATGCTCTGAATAGTTAATATGAACTGTGCCATTAAACCTTAAACAAAGAGCCCCACAGACAAGGGCCTCTTTTGTTAACCCATCAATTCTGAAACTCAGAAAATCAGCAGTATCATGAGGGCCTCTTCATGTGCAGTCCGTTGACGGGAAAACTTGTTTGTTACGTGTGCACCGTGTCTTCTTTGTTGTACACAAAGCTGCTGTGATGTAACTTGGATTCAAACATCTATTTAAGATAGGGCTGCAGCTGTCGAATATTTTTGTATGGGAGTATTCTACTGAATATCCCATCGATTAATCGAGTAATCGGATAAAATACATTTTTGTTTAGTTAAAGAGCAGTTATTTTTCAAATGAAATTTTTTCTTTTTAAGAAATAGATTTTTCTGATACAGCATGTCAATAAGAGCACTTGCTTTGGTAGCTCCAAAATTTGTAAACACACTTTGACACATTTTTTATGCCTTGTACATCTCATCAAATGTTGCGGACCCAAATGGCACCAGTTTCGTAGAATGACCCATTAGTCTCCAAACTCCAGAAAAGAAGCTAGATTTGTTGCTAGTTTCTATTTTGTATAAGAGGTAGCTTGAGGGGTCTGAAAACTCTCTTAATATGGCCTCAGCTCTATTTGAAATACCACTCCTTGATCATTTTTAAAATTAAACGATTCCTTGAGGCAGAGAAAATTACTCGAGTATTTTTTGTAATCGAGTACCTCGAATCATTCGAGGAATTGTTTCAGCTTTAATTTAAGATATGTATGTTGTCTTCCAGGCAGCAATCTTTGTAACAGTACACTACCATGTATTAAATCAAAATTTTGTAGTGACACAAATTTATCCTTTTAACACATGGTTTAGTTTCAGTTCTGATGTACTTCTCTTACAAACATGTTAGGTTTGTGTCTTCATAATCAAAACACAGCAATTGAATACCTTTTGATTGGAAAAATCCTCAAAAAATAAAATGTATATTTCAGAATATTTACTGCAAACTGAATGACAGCAGACTATACAAGCTCATTCTGTTGTTTTGTTAAACAAAATACAGATGTGTTTTAACAGCTCCCTTTAATCCTTACAGCAAACTCTTTTGACACACTCCGATAAATGAGTTACTTATGATCGAGTTGTCAAAAATAATCCAAATCAGCATTAATGCACACAGCAATCACATGCCTCTGTAGCTCATTCTTTGTTCAAGCCTCAGCTGCTGGCCAGAGATTGTGCTGCATGATGTGAGGAATAATTCCAGCTCTTACTTTGCTATCTAGAACGGTAAAAAGTTATTTTTAAGTATTAGAAACTTAAAGGTTTATTGTGTCTTCAGCCAGGTCAGTCCCCCAAGCTGCATTGACAAGACAGAGAGAAAGGAAGAAGATCTCAGTGGTAAGGCGAGATCAATGTCACAGGCCTTCTCCATGCTGCCTGCTTTACACAGAGGCTACCACTGTTTTGCTCTGGAATCCTCATGAGTCCACAGTTACAGTGTCACATGTTCACCCTATCTCTCTCTCCCTCTCTGTCTCACTATCTCATTGAAGTTAATCACTGTAGTTACAATAACTTGAATAATGTGGGGGAAAGACTGTGACCACAAAAAATCTTCTTTCCGGTGTATTTCTTGTCATGCACTTGGTCTTGTGAATGACCCATTTAGGCACAATTCTTGTTTTTCTTGTTACTTCGAGATGCTTCCTTGGCCTCAGAGTATAAAAGCAAGGGCAGAAGCAAAGATCTATTATCTGTTTGTCTTCCCTTACCAATCAAATACTGTTGAAACAGTGGTTGGTGTGTTATAGCCATTAGGGCATGAGGGGGTTTTCAAATTTTGTAATTCACGAGTGTTAATAAAATTAATCTCTCAGAAGCCTGTGAAATCACTCACATACAAAGCTGAAGATGTAATATCCATGTATCCTTTTATCAAAGAATCTAATGCAGATTTTTTTTAAAAATGATGCAGCATCAATGTAGAAGTGACAGCTTTGATTTGAAAAGATAATCATCATGAAATATATATATGTATTTAATCATTTTTAGGGATTTTTGAAAGATAAATCTCAAGTATATTAAATACAAATCCATTATTTTGTTTGTTTTAATGGTGCGCTTGGTGATTCAGAATATTGTATGTGCTTACTAGCCACATCCTTCCTGCAGTTCAACTCTTGTCCACAACAAGGCGCTCCACACCACCCCTGTGCCTACAGTCCCATGCAGGCTCTGTAGCCTTCAGATTGTCTGTCCTACTCAAAACAAATTAGGCAGCTTGGGAGAGCCAGTGGTCCTACATTTGGCAGCGCAAAGCTCCTTTACTGGGACATTGGTACTTAATCCTGACATCTCTGATCATTACAGCTGATGATGAAAAAATAAGAGAGCTTTACATAATCCCATATGCACCCACTTTTGCCCTGTAACAACAGACTCTCATCCTCACCTAATTACAGATGTCCAGTGAGCCCGGGACTTTAAGGCTTTGTGTTTTTTTTTTCCAGGTCACTAATTTTCACGGCTATGTAGACGAACAGATTTGTGTTGAGAAAAAGCAGTGTACTGATTTTGAAGCTGCTGCTAAATGAGATTATAGACTACTCACTGATGCTAGTTCTGCTCATGTTTTTTTTTTTTAAATGAGAACTTTGCATCAACTAGTTCACACAATATCATGCACTTGTTAAATCACCAGTAAAGTTCATCACCTCTGTAGATGGGACAATATAACTTTTGGATAATACTGTACAAAGCAGTGTAAATGATCACCACTGGCAGCAGCTAATTATTCTTTATATGAATTAATTGCTCCAATTTTGTCCTTTTATCAATCTTTTAGCCTACTTAATTATATAAAATAACAACAAATCCAAACCAGCTTACTGAATTGCCTTGACTTCTCTGGCCTACTACTGCAAACCAAAGTATTTGACATAATCACGGAAGAGAACCAAATATTCAAATATTAAGCCATAATAAGACACATTTTCTTCCTTTTTAATAACTTAAGCAAGCCATAGTCAATAAAGGGCTCTTCAATCTTTTTGAAATAGTGCAAGAGAAACCATGAGCTCTGCTCACAGAGGGCTAGGGATATGTACCGAATTAGGTATTTTTATAGGTACCAACCGAATTATGTCTGTAGTACAGAGTACCAATTAGCGTCAAATCAACGGTACCGTGTTTCAGTACATAAACGCATCCTTGTGACTGTGAGGAAGTGGAAGAGAAGGTGATTTTCTATGCTGGACATGAACACAGAGTAAGTGTTTAAAGAAATAAATGTATTAAATTAAAAAACTTTGAGATTTTATCATTAAACAAATTTATATTTATCACATAAACACACACAGAAGTACCAAAGTTGGTACCGTTGGGTACAGATACTGATTGCCAAGTACCGGGCATTGGTTTTGTATCTTTCAAATGTCCCTAAAAAGGGCTCATCTTACACTCAATGAAGAACCATTAAGCAAATGTAAATATATAATAAATTTAGGAGTATTTTAAAAGCATAAATTAACATTAAAGAAATAGATCCACATTATGTTTGCCATCAGTTTACACAACATACACATGAATGCGTGATAGGCCAGTCCAAAAAAACAGACTAAATGGAAATTAAAGACAGGGATAAAATACTCAACTGACCTGACTGGTAAAAACTTCCTATGTGCATAAATTAACATGTTTCTTAAGTTGCTAAAATGTTGACAACAGATTAGACGTTTTCTGTTTGCATGGATTTCAATACAAATTAACCACTATCTTTGTTTATATTCTTACAACAATGGATGAAGTATGCCATTTAAACTGACTTTAATTTGGAAGGTATATTTGGAAACAAAGTTGAAAAAAAAAAAAAAAATTGGCATAACAGAAAAAAGAGAACAATCACTGAGATGAAAAATAAAAACATGGAACTTCCATCAACATTAAGTTGCCAACTTTGGTATTTAAGAGGCATGTACAATAGTACATGTGTAATTTGTTTGGTTAGCTGTGTAAAAGCCTAAATTTTGTAAGTACATCATTTGTGCTTAGCTAAGCTAATAGACTTGTATTGTACACTCAAACTTACTATATTTCATTCATTTTTTTTTCAGACTTGGTATAACTTGTACTCAGTTAAGCCTGGAAATGGTGTATTAGGAAGTACTAAATTAATAAAATTGTCTGTACAGTGACCCTAGCTCTTAGCTTTTAACAGTGTCATACAAAGGTCTGATAATCAGCCCCACAGACACCCCCAATCACTAAGTCCCCAATGCTGATCACAGATTTGCTGAATCTGTTAGCATTTCTCTGTGATGTCCAATGCAGTGTAATTATAGCACAGGCATGACGGAGCTGGATGAGCAGCAAATGAGGATTACATAGGGCCAGGTCATTATGATCAGGCCGGCTGCATGGTACTGAGACAAATCTCATTTTAATATCCAGTCTACAGTTCTGTAGACTGGATATTAGCGGAGCGGTTGGGCTCAATTAGCTTTTAGTTTGGTCCATTAGAATACCTAAATTGATAAATGCAGCTTGCTTCGTTAATTCATTTGTATTCATCAAAACATGATGTTAATCTTCTGAGGATTTTAAGATCTCTTGTATATATTTCATCTGTTTCCTCTCTATGCATACCAGGGATTGACACATAGTTAGCCTGTTCTTGGTAACAAAGTACTTCCCTGTCTCTGTCTGCCAGAACTGTCAGCTCTCTAACAAGGTGTACATATTCACAGCTGCTGCTGCAGGAGAGCAGCCCAAATGAGGAGAGCTCAAGTAAGATAAGAGGGAAGAACCAGACAACAAGTGCATGGATACATCACTGCTTTTCACTGGTACCACGCTGCATGTTCCCAGCCACACAAAAGACAGCTGCTTTTGATTTATTTAGCTTCTTTTTGCATCAATTACTTGTAGTTTCATGGCAACTCTCACTGCTTAGACAGGCAGGAGTATGACTAAGGATGGCTCATGCTAGTCTCACAGGCTATTCACACATATACTCCCCCTGTGGTGATAGAGTTGCCTCTCTACAGTGTATCTGTATCTGTTTGTTCATGCATAGGAAAAGCATCAGTGACACGTAGATGAGTCACAGAGGCTAGTGTCTAAGCAGGCCACGGTGGGAGTCAGGAACCCTGCCACCCTTCTGCTCCTCGCCTCAAGGCACTACTACTCGTTCCCTCACCAGTCTCCCTGGTTACTCTAACGCTTACATACACACACATATGCCGCCTGTGTTTGTTCAAATACCAGGGATCCCACCTGATGGGCTTGGTGCCACGGAGCAGATGTTGCAGTAGCAGTAGGAGAGGGAGCAGTGGCAGCCTGGAGCCATGCTAATTATTGAAATGCTGATTGCTGTAATTGTTCAGCTGAGACCAATACAATTCAACTCTGGTGTTTATTTTGTGCTGTAAGGTCACATGTGAGGTCAAAGTAAGATGTGGGTTATGGCAGGTGAGGTGGTCCCTCTGGTCTTGTGATAACAAAACTTTAAGTTTGTAATATAGTGTAAAATTTGTATTGTTAAAGCATAAATGCTAGACTTTTTTCTTGTGCAAAGTAAATAACTTCATGGTTGAATTAACATAATAGCAGCACTTTGCTTCGATTTGCTGTAAAAGTCTTTCCTGGCCTGATGGTGTTAATTGTCTGGCAGACAGATGGAGCAGGTGTGGTTGTATATACAATATATGTCACACTCCTCTTGTGACCCAAAGGAGTTATCTCAGGTGCAACACCTGGAGTCTGTTTCTTCATTAAGACGAGCATCTCCAAGGTGATGGCCAATTAGAGAAGGTAAAACCAGGCACTTAAAGGACTCATGGGTGGATAGAGATCACATCTTATATCTCACTTGTAAATTGCTTTCCCAAATATGGTAATGGAGTACTTTAAATACTCATTATAGAGAAGATGTTAGTGTAATTCAGCACATTTCCTCAAACCGCCAGTTTTTTTTCTCTCTAAAGTTATACTCTCATGAAGGCTGGTGCACTGTCTCACCTTGCGGTTGGTATTGAGTCTCCTTTGCGCTTGAGTGTGTCCCTCTGTTCTAACAGCTATCTATCAGTTTCATTGCATGCAGTCTGCATCCTTGCAGCCTCCCACTACCCGCCCACCAGTGCTGTATCTGTTGCGTTATGCCTGCATGTACTGTGCACATGTAGTGTACACAAGCACATTTTTTTTGTGTGAGGGGCAAATGTGTATGTTTCCTGCACCCCCATCTGTAATAAAAGAGAGGGGGGCACCCAGGGAGATAACACCCACTGCAGAGCTGCCCTGGCAGGGGTAGGAGAGCGCAGAGGGTGCTTGCCCCCTGGCAGGATACTACTCTGAGAGGGGAGATAAGGGGCTGTGAGGGTGGCTGTGTGGTAGTAGGAAAGACTGAAGGGAGAAGGATGGAAGGAGAGGGAGGGGGGCTTCTTCATACATTTTTATGACCACATAGATAAGGTCAGTAGTGTGCCATCGTTACTAGGCAACACTGCGACCCTGAGTTGGATTGAGTTGTGAAGCTGAGAAGTCAGATATTCTTATTACAACAGCCCTACTTCACTTCTACTGTGTGTATTTGTTAACAAGCCTGTCTCTGTATGCGGATTAACAGAGGCTCTGAGCCATTGATCAGGTTATTACATTGTTATAACCGTACAGATAGCCTTACCTGTTCATAAACATGATGATAGTAACAGTGATGAAAAATGATGTCGGGGTGTTAGATTATATATTTTTAATGATCCAGTTCATGTGGGGATACACTCGGCTGTGGGTGTATTGATTTTTCCAGTTTTCAAGCAGAGAATGGAGGAGATGAAGACCAGGCGTATATGCAGCCGGAGTACAAATCACCAAAACCCACCCCATTCTCTCCCCTCTTTCTCTCCTTTTACTCACACTCTTCACCTTTACTCCCTTCTCCATCACTCCTTTCTCTGTACCCTCTTTTCCATCAACCTCGCAGCTCTCCTTCCTCACTTCCGTATTTCTGCCACTCTTCCAGCAGCCTTTCATTACCCCCCCCCCTTTTTTTTTCTCGCTCTCCTGCCTCTCCTCTTCTCTCCTCCCATTTCTGTCCCCTTCAGCGTCCTAGTTTAGCACGTCAAGGTTGGCTACAGATATGCTCCTCTGTGCCTTGGGGCTAACCAATGGGAAACCGGCTGGGGTTGCTGTAGCAGGCTGGGGTGCTGGTATGGTGAATTCAGAGGGAGATGGGGAGAGGTTACTGTAGTGCATGTGCTGTGGTCCATTCTGCAGAGTGGAAGTGAGGAGGTGAAGTATTCAGGAAATATGATGAAATGTCTTAACTCTGAGACCTGGAATCACTAATTGGGGCCTGGGCCTTAAATGGAATCAGCAGGTTTTAAAAAGAAGCTGAAGTCTTAAAATTTTAGGAAACTTGTCACTCACGTTTGCTCTCTCAACAATACACAGAAAACTAATGGAATTGTGAAACAAACTAACAAAAAAGTTCTGTTTAAGACATGTGCACCCAACCTCTATGGCCTTCTTCTTTATTGGCTGTCTTCCTGTATTCCTGTGTTAGACTGGCTTACAGTGCCCACTACTGACTAAGAGAAATGACAAGCATTATAAAGCTCAGCTAGCACCAGTAAGCCAGCAAGAATTGTTTTGTACAGTGTGATGCCTCTCCCTCAATCAATCTCCTCTTTTTAGCTTTGTTAAGAAAACAAAGGGAGGCACTCAGTATAATGACAGACATTTTGACTGAAGATTGAGGATTTTTGTCATTCAAAAAATGGAAAAACTTGAGATCTTAATTTTCCTACATAGAATTATAAAGATAGTATTACCTTTTTTTTATTTGTAATTAATTATTTTCTTTTAGTTTGCTTTTTTTGTAGCATGTGAACTCCTTCAACCCTTTTATAGCAGTCCTAATTCAAAGTGTGTGCATGTGCCCTGATGCTGACTGACCTACAGCAGTCCTCATCCCACAGGGACCAGTTGCATGAAAGAGTAGACTGTTTAGGAGGCACATCACTTCTGCCCTGAAGACCAGTAACCTTATACACACTCCTATCAGGAGCTACAAGTGGCTCATCTCTTATCACTGTCATTGTCTTAGCAAACAAAGGGGATCATTATTACAGCGCTGAGAATGTTTCTATTCTGAGTTAATGGGTCACATAGTGTAAAGGCAACCTGATCCTCCTTTGGGTCACCAAGGAGTGAGCCAGGCTGACATTTTGCTGATGATAGGCCAGTCTGTGTTTTGTTTTAAGAGACACTGGGCTTCACAGGAGTTGTCAAAACAAGAGGCCCCATCCTGAGGGATTACACAGCCCGTCTACCCACACGCCAGGGACATGGTCAGCCAGAGGGACAGGGAGAGGCAGAGAGGGGGGAGTGGGTGTGTGTTTATGGACATGTGTGGTGCCCTGCAGAAGATGTCAAATAGAAGAAAAAGCAATGAGGTGAATTGAAAATACTCCATGTTCCTAACATTGTAAATAGAATCACAATCAGACTTGAATGATATTGTGTAGGAGTATGTTAAAGAAACATGTTAAAACAAACTACAAGGAACACTTGATTTGTATCAGCTTATTTTATAATTGGTTTCACTCATGAAACACACTGTGTGTTGTAAACTGTCTAATCTCCATTCATTAACAAGGTAGATGACAGCACATAATAGAGTTTTCACTACCGGGTAAAAGCGCTACAAAGGCCCACTGTAAGTTATTTTATCAAATGGTCCCAGTTTAACAGTGGAAACTCTATATTCTCTATATACTGAAACAAATATACAGAAACAAACCAGACCATCATTTAGACAATTGACTCTCTGTTGTTAATTTTGTATCATAGTTTCTTTTGTATAAATATTTCTAAAAGAGTTACATTGAGGTGATAATATTCTTTCCGTTAATTGCACATCTAATAGAAGAAAATCACACAGACTAAGGAAACCTTCCAACAAAAAGTCAGTAAAATTTGCACAATCCCCCTGCTCTAAATCCCTCATTTAACTAGCCTACTTCCATTGATTTACATCTTCTTTGGTTCACAATAGATTTCCCCAGAAATAGACATCGACATCCAAACAATGATTTAAATACTCAGATTATGGTGCTGCTCCTCTTATAAATAAACATGATTTTATATTCGTCATCCATGCTGAAGTTGGCGGCGAAACAAAGAACACCAAGCACAGATTCCCTGCCAGTGTGAGTGTAAGAGTCAGAGGAGTCACGACCTTGGGTTGAGCTTCACTCATGAATTGTCTCATATGTGCTCTACTTCCTTGCCCGCATCCACACACACACACACACACACACACAGTCAGGGTGGCACATGCAAACACACCCACAGACACGCACGCATGCATGGCCAAGACTGTCTGCAGTGCAGCAGCCCAGGGGCCTCATTGTCACATTTACTTACCACTGTTTAGGCATCATGCCGGGGGGCTAAAATGAACTACACCCGCTTCCTCCCCCTACCCACGCAGTAAACCCCTCCAAATATCAACTCCACTTACATTCAAACCTGACTGTGGACTAACCATGCTATGCTTAATTCACAACATGTAAATATTTACACTGCAGAGATATCACCTGTTGTTTAAGTATGGAAAACTATTGTGTGCAGCTGATTGCCACAAGCTCAAGAATTCATTGTTTTATTCTTTTTAATGTTCCCTGGGATTTCATGGTGTTTGAATTATTAACAAGTAATATATGACTTTGAATTGTTATCAGACAGATCTGATCAATGTCTCTAATAATGCAGTTTTACTGTTAGTGCCCCCCCACACACACACACACTCCAGCAGACCGATGAATTTCATAACAGCAGATAAGTTAAAAGCCTTCGAGGAGTTCTGCTCTAACTTTATGATTTAAATAAGTACTATCAGTCGGGTAAGGACATACGGTTTTGCTGTTTCCCAGCTGCTGAATATGTGTTCCTCCTCTACACGCCTGAGTCTAATCTGTTGGTGGTAATCCCTGAATACCTCTGCACTGGTCACGGGGTCAAGGCTCTTGTCTTCAGAGTGAAAATCAAGGTATTGTCTTTCACATTATGAGGCGTGTGTCCAGTTGTACAGCTGTCTCCTTGGTGTGAGTGATAAACACCAGCACCTGTTGTCATACGGATGGAGGTCCCTGTGTGCCACTGATGCCAACATTTGATCTGTACGTCTAACTGTGGTCAGCTAAATGTGATCTTTGTTCCACCCAAATAACAACGGAGTCACATTATACATTACTCTCATGCTGGTGGCTCTTTTTGATGTTCTTACTCAACATGTGCTGAACTATGAGGTTTGTGTTACTTTAAAGCCCCTGAAGATAAAGAAGTGATTATGTTTTTATCCACAGTTTTAAAGGTTAAAAAGGTCATTTACCTTCACTAACTAAACAAATATAGAAAATGTCAACCCAGTTAATTCAAAATGACTCTTATGCTATGTGTAGTACAGATTTGGGCTTCATTTACACCTGCTGTGTGTAGGTAGTTGTAGGGTCCTTTGGTCAGTGTTGATCTTATCTTTCAGTTTGTTTTCTCTCCAAACACACACTGTGAAACTGTCTGTAGACCAGGAAGCTTCCACATGTGCAGTGTGTGTGTGTGTGTGTATAGTGTTTATATTGAACACAATACATAGCCCCATCCTTCAAATGCATCCTAGCATGATAGAATAAAAAGAGCCATATCGTCTTTTTTCAACACAGCTGATTCTGGTCTAAATGGCTGCCCCCCGCCCTTTTTTTTTTTTTTAATAGATCTGTTATCCAAAACAAACAAACTTAAATCATCCTTTAATTCACATGTCTTTACTTAGATTTATGTTACCCTCAAGTTTCCTAGTTTAGGTTTTTCATAAAATCCTGTTTGCTCAGCTAGATTACAACAATGCCTCATCTTCCCCTAAATGTCAGATGGCACCCTCTAATTCCAAAGATCCTATCTCTCAATCCCTTGAGCCCAAGCAGGATCCTGTTTTTCTTCTCCCTTTAGTTTTTGTTTGTCTTTGCCGGCGGTTAATGTCACCTTCAGTGGCAGAAAAAAAATTCTCGCGTTCACTCGTTGCTGAAGGCAGAACCAGAGGAAACAACATCTAGCTCTGGTATGGTTGATTACCTGTTGGGCATGAGAAGGATTTGCCTTTGGGATCATGCACAAACACAAACAGTCCTTGAACTTTACGGTGGAAATAAAGCAGAGTAAAAATTCAGAGGTGCCCTGTACTGTTCCCTGTGAAATTGCTCAGTAGCAGAAAATTTATGGCGTTCATAATAAAACTGTGACATTTTACAAATGACAACAGAAGCAGGATGTCTATTTAAAGTAGAAAAGATAATGTGTGATTTATTTGCACCCCTTTTTTTAATGAGCTTGAAATTTATTTATTTTTATTTTTTTGCAAACGATGAACTTACTTAACGATCCATGCCAAAAATATAAAGCCCAAACACAAGCATGACGTTCCTAATCCACTCTAAATGACAGGAAGGATCTCTGACCCACTGCCCTGATTCACCCATGTTTTCTCCTCCGTGCTGGACTAAAACTTGTTTGGTCTATCTCGTGACCTATAAGAAAAAAAAAACAAGATGATCCTCACCAGGTTACAGATTAAGTTCGTTACAACAGTGTTCAAAAAGGAGACAACTGTGAGGAAAGTGATCTAGATCTGCGGAACAGGACGCAGAAAAGTGAAAAAAGAAGGAGCACCTGAAGTCACTCTAAGGTGAGCTGGTACAGTTTGTTCTGGTACAGACTCAAGCAAAGGCTGAGCAGTGTTCGTGTTTGTCTGCTGCACAGGAGTGAACACAAGCAGACAAGTGGACAGGCACTGTAGACAAACATATAAAGACTAGTCAACAGGAAAGTACAGGCTGATCAAAACACTGGCTCTCGGATGCAGGAAAGCTCGAGTCATGCCTCCATCTATCTGGACTCAGAGATTAGACTAATCATTTCCTTCATATAAACATACATCTACTTTCACACAAGCATGAATAAATTGAGGGCGGACAAGATATAAGAACAGAAAATGGGTATCCTGAGGTAAATAAACAGGATTTCACTTTCAATATATTCTGTCATGTGGAAGAGAGAATGAGATGCAGACCAGCCCTGCTGGTTATATCACATTCAGTATAACCCAGCTCTGTGGACAGGCCCACAGGCTCCTGCTGCCTACAACAGCTACACCCTTGACCTCAAGGCAGGCATTAAAATGGAGTGGTGGTGGTGGAGGTGGTGGTGGGTGGATTATGGGGTTGAGGGAGGCAGTATGAAGCGTGTTTGTGTATGTGCTGGTGTGGGTGTGGGTGTGTCTGTGCGCCTTTGGGGAGGGGGATGCTTTGGCAAAACCCTTTTTTTTCTGAAACCACTGACAACATGCTTCATTGTCTTTCTATTTCCTTTTTGTTTTGTTGTTAAATCAATGCAAATTATTTGAAAGTGTGATTTAATTAGTCATTCCAGCACTTAGTTTATTAAATAAATAATGTGCGTCATTGGATGTCCTTGTACGCCCACCCCTGTAAGGAACTCTGCTCTGATCCTTTTTAATAGGAAAAATACCCCACTGACTCACTTCAAGCTAGATCCGGTCCACAATGCTGAATACTGAGTGCACCTGCACAACAGCAGACAGCGCTTTCTGTCTGAGCCGGCACATCTCCGTGCGTAAAATTGTTATCCTAGGTGCTTCGGTGCGTCAGGTGCAGCTCATTTCCTTAATGCAAATTGCCCTGCTCACGGTGTGCTTTCACACTCTCACCTCCAGTAGTATTTTGCCCTCAGGACAGACCGGTAGCCGCCTCTGCTCCTTTAAGGCAATGAGGAATTAAAGCGTCTGCAGGGGCAGGGAGAGGGTTACTCTGTGTAATGCTCAGAGAGTCAGTGTGGTGCGATTAGAGAGCGGCAGCGGGGAAGATGCGCTTGCTCGCCTCTTGCTGGACGCACAGAGGCGATGAAGATGATCTGACTTTGGAGTCTCTGAAAAAAACTGTTTTTCATTCTTATTCAGTCACTCTCTCCTCCCTTTTGGCTTCTTTGCTCTTTAGTTGTTTTTAATTTCTTATTTTTCTTTTTACCCCCTCCTTAAGGATGATCCGTCATTCACTATTTTCTTTTCAAAATCGGAGCTTCTGACATTTTAAGATTTAGTTCGGCCAAATTGTTTTTTGCGTTCATTTTTGTTTAAGGATCCGCTCTTACCCGGCTCTGACTCAGCATCACACACACCTGGGCTGGCTTTACCCCTTCAGCATCCTTTTGAATAACAGGGAGAAGCAGCAAGACGCGAAGGAGAAGAAGAGAGTCTGAGCACAGCTCTCCCCAAGACAATCACAGAGGCTCATTTATGATCCCAGCGCTAAGACAGGGCTCGGGGAAAAATAAGAGTGAAACGAAAAAGTATCAAGGATATATTAAAAGTAGAGACTCGGACCGGTTTGCGTAAAGACAGTGGCAAATGTTTAACCTTACCCCAAGCACACAGAAGAGAGACCCAGGGAGGCGCCGGTCGGAGGAAGAAGAGAAAGCATAGCTTGGGGGGATTGAACGGAGCAGGGCATGTGGATATTGGCTTTTATCTTTTTCCAGTGCATCTTGAATGGTAAGTTTCACTGACTCTAATTCAGAGTGCTTTTTATTTAAATTATTTTTTATTAGTGCTCATTACATATTATAAAAAGCAAATGAGTAGTAGACAGCCAAGTGACTGGAGAGGGAGGATGGGGGTCACCTGTGACCCACATGAAATGGATTTTATATGCTTGTCAAAAGGCTGACACCCTTGATAGAGGCAGAGGCGGGAGAGGCATGAATTGCGTTTTAAATCCTTCAAGCTCTCCTGCCAACCATTATACACATTTCTGGCCTTCACATACACAGTGAGCTGGATGAAAATAGAGGATAAATAATGTTTGGGCCTCTGTTTAATTAATTTATTGATCATGTTCATTGCATATGTTTCTAAAGTTTTAATTATTTCAATTTAATTCCAGTTTATTTGATCCATTTATGTTTTATGTGCTACCTAATGACACTTTCTGTCACAGCCATGTTCCACTGTGGCCCTTAGTAATAAGTGACGTATTTGATATAATGGACATTTGGTTTAACCCCTTCCCCTCTCCCCAACAGTAAGCACATTTTTTCAAATATATATAAAATGCATAAAATTGTGTAGTTTATACATTTATAGAACCAGTTCTTCAGGTTCTAATTTAAAAAAATAATACTAATGCTGAATATGAAATTGTTTTCATGGCTCCGTCAGAATCATACCAACATCCCTTCACCGCTTTTTGGCAGGAATTTCAATTTAGTTTCACGGTGATTATCTTAAAACGCACGTTTGTTGAGAGAAGATAAGCACACTTGGTTCACACAAAATTACTCCAACTTTCATTTTATTGATGAGGCAAATTCCAAAGAGGTCATATCTCAAGGAAATCCAAAAGTAGTTCACTAACATACAAGAAATGTGAATTAAATTTTCCTTTCAAATCAACCCAAGTCCCATCCTCCATTCAAATGCTGTATTCAAACACCTAGATTTGGTTGTGCATCTCGTTTGTGATTTTTCTTCTTAATTCACACTTGTATTCGCTTTGGTACATGTGCAGCATTGCAAACACGCATGCAGCATGCATATTTGTGTGCTCGTATAGTGTATCAATAATCAATAGCAGAAAATTGATACTGTTTATTGCATTCACTTATTGGCCACAGTCCCTTCTACAGGGAGGGATTATGGCTGACTGGGTGTGTGCAAAAAAACAGAGGAAGAAAAAGGAAGAATCGAAGACGGGGAGAGAAAGGAAAGAAAATGGAAACATGTTTGTGAGAAAACAAATATGGGGGATAAGATGGGGATTGTTCACATAGTGAAGCAAAAATCAAGCTCGCCGTGGCTGCATTCATATCAGAGGGTCAAGAAAAAACAAATTCACGAAGCAAAAATTTGAAAAGAGGTGGATTTACAGGTATGAAATACATTTAATCACATGGAAAGGCGGTGATTTGATTGTGCGTCCCCAAAATGGATTTCCCCCTCTGGCTGGGGTGATAAAATAAGGCTTCAAAATGGATTTTGTTATTGTGTCGTTGCTTTTTCAGCACGAAGGCAACCCTCGGTCCGTACCGTTTATTGACATTGACTCCATATAAAATGGTATCTTCCACAGCCCAGCTTGCGCTGAAACTCATAAAGAAACAATAAGGAATCCTCATTAATCATAATCATCTGACTCTGACATTAGATCAACTGCCATGCAAGATTGTGTCCGATTATTGCATAAGGGATTATTGACGAGGCCTGTGGCCAACAACTGATAGGGATTAAAGTGTCGATGGTGCTCAGTGCAGACATTACACTTTTTGTGTTCGTCACTGCAATCATGGTTCTTTATCACTTGCTGTTTCTGTTGCCATTTTATTTGATTTCTCCATCACTGTGTGTACAGGAGCCCTGCTACAAGACTTTGTCCTCCGCGGTTGGATGTTTTGTTGATTATCATGAAAATGAGGTGTTCATCGGCTGAGCAGGCGTTGTCAGAATGAATGAATGACCTTGTAGATAGAAGCCGGCGCAGCGATTGGATTGTAGACAATTCTTGCTGTTTCAGAGTTAGGCCTATCACATGCTCACTGGCCTGTCTCTATGGTAACCTCCTTAATGGGTGTCTGGGGCTGCGTCCGAAAACGTTCACTCATTCACTTCTCACTATATGGGGTAGAAAACTATATGGTGTCAGATGGCAGAAACAATATCAGATACTTCAGATCATTCGGGGTTATTGTGGGTGAGAACTTGTTTACTCTTTGTCTGCAGTGCATGGTGGGATTGTTTTTGTATTCTGGGTATAAAGAGCTTCCAAGACGAGTCAGACACCACAACAAAATGGCAGACCAAGGAACCAGTGGATTACAGAGTGGATGATTCAGGATATTGAGTTGTTATTGAGGCTGCATTTGCAGCCGCCACTGAAAAAGATCTTCTTAATCTGAATATCAACACATCCTGTTACATTAATACGCCTGTGGTCACTAACTTTCAATTAGTTTCTTTCCCATTCAGCCTTTTGGCCATTTCTTGATGCTAAGGTCAAACACAGAATCCAATTCATTGTCAAAGAAGGAATAAATGCAAAATGTCAAGTTTTAATCCTGTTTCGTATGAAGATTTCAAGTGATTTACCATTTCTGGCTTCACCGAAGGAAAATAAAGGATAAATTCACACCTGGGATATCTCTGCTGTCACTTGAAATGATCTGGATTATAAAAAAAGAAACTCTGGCATAATGTTTTCTATTTGAGTCTTTATACTTTTGCTATTTGATATCCCTATCAAAGCAGAATCCATAAATTTAGAGAAGAAACATAATTAAAAAAAAGCCCCCTCTAGGTCCCCTCTAGGCAAAACCACAGCAAGCTAAACTGGCCCATTCAAAATCTCATTCAAAAGCTTTAACGAGGAAAGGCTCCTCGCTCTGTCTCCATGAGCACAGAGATGATTAGCAGACAGAAAAACACAGCTTCACCCGATTCTCACCACTCCAAAGGACGTATCACCAACTTTTTAACAAATGAACATTTTATGCAAAGGTCAGCGGATCACACAATCAAAATTTGATCTCAATTATCTGTGACATTTCTCGGGCCAAAGGCAGATCCACTTTGAAATAGGAAGCTCTTTCAGAGCATCTAGCCCAGTGTAACTTTGGGTACAGTAAATAGCTGCCAACATCAGTTAGCCTGCCAATTTTTCCATGACCCCACATTATAAGAAACCTGAAACACTAGATGGAGATGCTACAGGGATCAGGCTGGATAGATAAATTGAACTTGGCTTTGAGTAGATCTGGGGAACCCGGTTTTTGCATAGTAATAAATCCAGAAAGAAGGCAATGAAGGCAGTGCACTAATGAGAGCTTCGTTTGTTGGAGCTGCGAGGTGATTCCAAAATATGACTTAGGATGGTTGAAGATTGGCTGATCAGAGGCGGCTCATAGTCTCTGAACTGACACATGACCAGCTCTACACTGCACTAACAGCTTTTAATGTGTTTACTGATATCAAATTAAGGTTTAGAACGCCTAAATTAGAGAACCCCATGAAAACACAGGGTGCAGTCAAGTGATCATCTTGTGCCGTCTTGCTCTAATATGAATATCTAATGGGCTAAACCCACTTAACTCTTGCTCACTTGTGAGTGTTATGAGAGGGTTTGTTGGGTTATATTCTGAACTCTGTGTGTGATTCCAGTTTAAAAGGGTTGCTAATGTTGGGTAATGGATGCCCTGATGTGTGATCTTAATAGATATCCCCTAGTTCATACATCCTCACCCGTAATGAGGGCTACTCTACTGTACCCAACTCCTCAAGCCTGTTTAGCTCCTAATTAGGAGCAGCATTTGGCGACTATGTGTGTATGAGTGTGTGTGCCTGTGTGTGTGTGTGTGCACGCACTGTGTTTCACCCAATGTAAAATCTAATTACCGATCACACTGTGTCTGTCTGGATTCCACTGAATCAGAGGTGTAATTGCGCAAGCCAGTGTGTAAATGTCTCCTGCATTAAAATGTTAACGATATCATTTAGCATCTGCAGGGATGAGCAGAAAAGCCCTCAGCACCCAGATGTAGGTGTTTGATCATGCGTGCAAAGTGAGGTTGTAGTACATCTGGCGGGGGTTTCCCTCTCAGACAGGGTTCTGAGTAGAGAGGATGTTTTTAATTCACTCAGCACCTGTCAAAGTGACATGTTATATTACTGTGCTGCACTGCACAGGTACTGTAGTGGAGGTGCTTGTTTAAACGCTTTATTTGACAGTTTAAAACAGACTAAGTCAAGGAAGAGGTACTTCTGCGCTTCTTTGTAGTAAGGTTTTAATCTTTCAAAGATCTTCAGGCAGGAGAACGCTGGAGTCAAGCAAACAGAGACATAAGACACGAGACAATCTGCATAAATGTTCCACCACCAACCATCAGAATGTTTAAAATTATCTTATTCTAACAGTCCTACAAAGTCAATAATTGTGGTCAACCAAGCGTTGTTTTAACAAACATTAGGGCTTCAGCACTATTAAACTAAAACTTCACCATGACCTAAACTCTGAGTTACAGCACTATACGGGTTGGTTAAAGGCTAAATAAGGACTTCATGCTATTGCTTCAGTCTTTAATTATTAAGTTTTATGTGGTTGATATGATACATGATGACTAACTTATTTCAAAAAGCTCAGGTTAATACCCGTTCTGAAGGTAAAGGTTTGGATATGAAGCATACACTTAAAATACTGTGTGGTCCACATCAAACTTCTTTTTTTTTTTTTTTTATATTAAGTATGATGTTTTTCACAACTCATTTGCAAAGTGAAGTATGCACCCTTAATTAGATTTTTTCCCATAATATTCCACTTATAACATCTACTCATCCTGATGAGGATCAGCTTGGTCCTAGAAAGTGAAAGACTGAAGTAGGGATGCAGAATATATTGATTAGTTTTGTCAGGCCACTAAAGACACCATAATAGTATATTATTTTTGAATACAATTTTCTTTAATAAAAACAACTGATAAAAGTTGCTGTCACCAACTTATTAAATAACTATAACATCCCAGAACATCAGGTGGCTCCAAAGTTTTACCAAATTGATTCCTTCAAGTCACCTGAAAAATCCTCGCTGTGATAAAAAAAATGCAACGAAGAAATATGAAGTAGCAGAAGCTGCAGCTAGCATAAGCACCAGTGAAGCAGTGGGCTGTGACTTTTTCAAAAGATCAAGTTTAAACAAATTTAAAGTGACCTGTAATTTGTTTGAATACCTCCCCTAAATACACACACACACACACTAACTTAACAGCCCGTCTGATGGAGGGGGCTCCATCAACAACTTTGCAATAAAATCTTAGCAAGGTAAAACATTTAACTAACAGTGAAGTTGAACGGCCGATCTTAACTTCTGATATATTTGCCAGAAACACAAGTCTATCAACTTGATCGGGATCGAGTGTGGCTCCTGGCACACACAGGTATTTACGAGCTAGCTTTGAGAGTCGCGGGTACCTGTAGCCCAGGTTTAGCCCCATTTCCACCAAATGGTCCGGTACAGATCAGTACAGTTTTGTACGGGTTGGATCTGGTGAAGCCTGATCCTGTTTGCGTTTCCACATCCAGCCGTGCCCTCCTTGGTAGGCAGCATATAAGTGAATAGAAAGACTGCTGCAGCCGACATTTTGAACAGGCAATTAGAGTTTGAACATGAACTTTTCACCTCATGTCCGACGATAAGCAACTGCTTGAAACTCGAATAAAAATTGACAGCCCTAGGCTGTAGCGCTGAATTGAGAACCCCAGAAAGTTAATGATAAATTCACTAAGTTTACCGCAGCTTATGACCCACTCTGTTTCCAAGAAATCATAGTAATACTGTTAGTTAACGGCCTGTTTTCAGCAGTAGCCAAATTTGTTGCTGCTGTGCAGACATATACCTGCCTGCCTTGTTTAAGCAATCACTACACAAATTCACAGTATGACCAACAACACTGTCAGTGACATATGTTTTGCCATGACCACATGGGTTTCCACTGTTAGTATGCTGAGTTTGTTTACAGTGGCTGGATCAGATCTTAACATAAAAAAGACATTATCACATGCACAGGTGTACTCGGGTTTGCAGTAAAAATATAAATGACATACAAGGAGTTCTTTGTTTTTGGTGTATGATTTTGCTACAAAATTGTTAAGTGAAAAGTATTACAGCACAAGAAAAACAGAACTCTTTTCTGTACTGGTCCTCATGAGTAGGTTTGTATTGATTACTGGTATCAGCTCAAAAATAAAATGCAGTCATAAGATTGTAGTCTTCTTTTGATGACTGGTTGTGACTTTTCTTAAAAACCTTTTTGGTGACATCATCAGCAACATACATTACACCTAAATGTAAGACTAAAAAACTTTTTTGGGGAAATTAACTAAATAATTCTGCAACCATAATGAAACAGTGAAACATGTTTAACACTTGAACATATATGACCATATTTTAGGATTATATATGAGTATTAAATTCAATCCCTTGGCAGAAAAAACACCAGTGCATTCCCTGCAGTGTACGCCCTGTTATATATGTGTGTGTTTTATTCTGCACATTTTGGCTCACACACTCCTTGCAGTCAGCTCCCCACCAGAGCTTTTGTTCCTTCTAGGAGACAGGTGGCAGAGGTGTGATGGGTTTGCTATCCATCACCCACCAAGACAAACATTCAGGCTAGACCTCATAAATACTGCCTCTTAATCCAGTCCTCCACATACCAGGGCCAGGCTTTGAACTCGACACACTCTGAGGCCCAAGGCTGAATTGATCCCTGAGACTTTGGCTTGGGCATGATGTTTTGTGGCTCACCAACATGTCTCTGTCTCCTCCATGCTGCATTTGTAATCTGTGTTTTCCCCTTATATTTCCAAAATCTTTCTGATGATTTCAAAACATGAACCCCCCTAAGCCCCTCTGCAACTACCCAGCCATATATTATTGCAGTACTTTTTACATTCACACTTTTATTACGATTTCCAGGGCACATCTGCAGGTGTTGTTTCTCTGTGAAAGCTTCCCATGTTTCTGATGCTCCTTAGTCAAATATTAAAGTAGGCAATGGGATAACAGGGAAGGGGAATCAGGATAGACAGGGTGACAGAAAGACAAATGGGTCCAGCTTGGTTTCTCGACACTGCTCTTTATTTTTAAACCTGGCACAGATGCTAAGATTTAAGACCAAGTAAGTGGCGGTTATTTTTAGCAGGTCATTTTTAAAGCGCTGTCATCTTGTAGGAGTTGAGCTAAGGTGTGTGAGAGCTGAATAAAGTGGGTGCTTTATGGTGTATTTGCAGATTTTTTACGTGCAAACACCTACATATCTTGGGAGGCTGATGGGTTTACAGTTTTTTGCATGCCTGTGTGTGTGTGAGCGAGATAGAGAGTGTGTGTGTGTGAGTTTAATTGGGGAGCTGGGTGGGTGGGGTAGGGTGTGACATGGAGTGGAGCCACAGGAGTCTGATTTATGTCCTTCCAGCCACTCATCGATCCCCAGTCCCGGTGTGAGACTGAGTGCATTGTCAATAATCTTAGCACTTTGTGGTATTCCTAGAATTCCCAGACCTCCTTTGCCCAGACTGCTGTGTGATGCTGCAGTACGCCATCTTGTCCAAGATCAAATAAAAGGGCACAGGGCCTGGCAGCAGTGCATTTGACTGTAGGGTAGTCTGGCAGTGAATAGATCATTCTGCAGTGGCTGTGCTGTTAAAGGAAATAGAGAATTGTATGTATTGTTTGTACAAAGGGAGGTAATTTGGACAGAGCCCTGCATGGCTCCCCAGAAGCATAAAACTGTTTACATGTTGCTAAGTGTCCCCATAGACTGTTGCCAGGATGAGCTCTATTATGTGTAGCTCTGTGTCTCTCTATCTAGACCATCCATCCCCACAAGTGATTATGCTAATTAGTGTTTGATCAGATGATTAAATTAAAACTCGATTCATCCAAAGTACTAAATGCTCAGAATACATTTGTGTCTGCTTGGCTGCCTTGCTTCACACAACATGAGTCCCTCAGTGTCCCATCCACTGGAGGTAGAGATGACCGGAGAGAAGAGAAAACGAGAGAAGAGGGGAGAGGGAAGAAATTGCTGTGGGGCTGAGGGAGAGATGAGGAGAGATGGAGAAAAACAAGGAAAAGAAAAAAGTAACTGTGTGTGTGTGTGTGTGTGTGTGTGTGTGTGTGTGTGTGTGTGTGTGTGTGTGTGTGTGTGTGTGTGTGTGTGTGTGTGTGTGTGTGGTTGGGGGGGGAGAGATGGGTTGCTGAAAGGAGCCCTGCTGTGGTCCCTTAAGTGTTGAATAAACATGCTTGGTTTAGGGAAATGGCTGCGATAAATGTTTAATATGATAAGTCCATAAAGACGGTCAAATGAGTCTGGAGTATTAAAATGAGCATGCACGCAGCAGCAGTAGCAGCAGCTTAAAGGAGGAGGAGGAGGAGGAGGGGGAGGAGGAGAAGGAGGAGGGAGGGGTTGGGGGAGGCTGATAATGGCAGGCAAAGCTAACAGGATGAGAGCAACCAGCTGCTGTGACATCAACATTAACACACTCCACCAGCTGCTGGTCACAGACATCTGCTGGACAAAACAAGGCAGCAGTATATCTCCAAAGGGCCACCATGGCCCTGTAATGACATTATCACCTGTACAACATTAGTAGTAAGGGCTGAACATTAGTAGAACAAAATTCAACTCAAAAGGGAGCCAGAAAAGTCAGAACTCGGGTGGAAAATGAGGACATGAGTTGTAGTGGGACCATTGGAACGGGCCAAAAGAATTAATAATAATAAAAAATATATATGTATACCTTATGTCTGTTTTTCATGTAACAGAATGCTTGTTGATTACATGCATCAAACATGCCAAATTTTTATGCTGAACAGGTCTTTAAATATAACATGACAACATGTTGAATATGTTTTCTAACACTGTATACTCCTACAGCACAGCAGTGCTAGCCTTCAATGCCTGGGTTGAGACACTTGGTTAATAGAGGAGATTGTGTTTTTTTTTTGGTTAATTAGAGATATTCCAACGTAACTTGAAGCCAGGAACAGGCATAGATACTAAACTTGCAATTTGGCTCTGACCTTCTCCTTAAAGTGATACTCTGGGATGGAACAAGTTGGGTCCTATCACAAGGTTTAGTGCAGAAATTACCCCTACAGCAGTGTTTTTATACAGCAGAAGCCCAGGGCGCACGCACCAAACACCCCCTCCCTGCTCCTCTGCCGGTTTCCTCTGCACTCAGACGGGGCCATATTTTACTTGACCAAAAACACAAATAAACGGACTCCCACCGAAAAAATCTGATACCAGTCTGAATTTACGCTTTATTTAGAGAATTTTCAGCGCGTTACTTTCACACAAAACACCGCTAAATAAGGCTCTAGTTCTCATCGTGTCGTAAAACAGCGCTACATCCACTGCAGAGCCACAGCTGGCAACGAGGCGCTCGCCACTTAGTGTATCAGTCCGCGCGCGGCGTGCCAGATATAAACAAACGCAGGTGGTCTGCCAGGACGAATTATGCAATAACAACGTGAAGATGAGTGATTATGAGAGCGAGGACGACCTGCCGTTCACTTTGCAAGCAAAGTGAAACGTGAATGCAGACCGATGTCAGATTTTTTGGGTGGGAGTCCGTTTATTTGTGTTTTTGGTCAAGTAAAAAATGGCCCCGTCTGAATGCAGAGGAAAGTGGCAGACCAGCAGGGAGGGGGTGTTCGGTGCGAGCGCTCTGGGCTTCTGCTGCACAAAATCACTGCTGTAGGGGTAATTTCTGCCCTAAACCTTGTGATAGGACCCAACTTGTTTCATCCCGGAGTATCACTTTAAGTCTGACCATGAGGAACATGAATCCTGCACTTTGGTGTAAGTCCTGATTTTTGAACAGATTACACCACCACATCCCCTACTCACCATATCTTATTTTTAAAGTATAAACATTTTTTTATTCTTTAAAACCCCAGTTTTTAGACTCATTGCATCTTTAAGGAGTAAGTTTGTGTCATCATCACACATCAATGTGCTGACTGTGGTCTATTTGTGGTATATTTAAGATTAGCTGACTCTCCTTCAGCTATGGGCACTAAAAATGAAAAAGCTACTTACTCTAGCATTTCACAAACCTGGGCTAGCAAGCAGATCCCAGAAACAAAAGTGAAATGAGATCCTTGCAGGCTAAACTCTGTCAGTGTCAGGTCGGCATCGTACACTGAAACCTCCAGGGACATTTTGTTACCTTCTCTGGCATGCAGGTGGACAACCGTCATGTCAAGACACCATCAACAGGGAATGTTTTGATGGCCCTTAACCTTAATATTTGGTGACATAATCAGGTTGGTTGTCCAGTATGTGCCATGTCTGCTTGCTAAACTGAGGTATGGCTTTTGCCAACAGGCATCTGTACAAGAATGCTGCTGTGTAATCATATTATCACAAGAGGCTGTGTATGCTGCGCATTAGATTAGTTTGGGGGGAATTTGATTATATGTACTCAAGTCTCAATCAGACTTGTTTTAATATAATAGTTAATTATAGAAAGAATCTTAAAGCAAAGACGGTTCTGACATCTGCTGACTGGAAAATGAAAAAAAAAAACATACTGAGGCCAAACTGAGACACTGAGTTCTGCAGAGGTGAAATTTAAGTTTACACACATATCTGGAAATAATTTTTTACCCCTTCTTTCTAGACTACTCACATCCACCTTATGCAGGGGTTCCCAAAGTGGGGGTCCAGTCAAAGGAGCAACATCCATTTTAGAAAAATGAAGCCTACGCAGAAGTGCAAAAAGTTGCATGAGGCTGGCTGCAGAAAGACCTGAAAGCACAACCACACCAGCCAAAAAACAGACTTTCACAGCATTAAAAGGTATATTTTACAGCCTGGTTCAAAAAAATGGCCGGGGTCTGAAACGCCACTTTTGCTACTACCGTACACTGTACAGAGGTGATTTTTTTCTAAGTAGGCAGTTTTTAAGTTATTAGGAATCTGATCATCTGATTGTCCAACAAGAGGCACAGCTCAGCTCACATGTCTGAAGGGCACCCTACAGCTGTTAGACAAAAAGCTCAAAGCTCACATCATACCCAATATCTGCCAACTGGCTTCATTTCAGTGTTTCAGGAACAGACAGGTGACATTGCAGAGACTATGTTCGTATTTTATACACTCTATGGACAAGTGCCACTGGGGGTTCACAAAACAATGATGGGGGGGATGTGAAATTCCTTCAAAAAATCATGAGCTTTTTCCAACTGCACATTTCATCCATTATTGCACAAATATAAACAAAATGGGGGATAAAGTTGATAAAGAAACACGCTGGGGGCCCCAGTCTCCATCACCACTACTTTAGGGGTTGCAGGCTGAAAAATGTGGAGACAATTAACAATGACTACTTACATTTCATTTAACTTGAAGAGGTAACAATTGAATATTCTTTAAGTTTTTTTTTAATGGGATTTTTAAGTTGGGGTTGAAAAAACAGGAAAATAAAATCAGTTGAATAACAAAGACAGCGACCTCAAAGGGTTAATTATGAAAGTCCTTCTCACAAGGCAAAATTACGATCAATTGTTAATCATAGTTGGGGGTTTGGGTTAGCCAATCAGATTTCAAAGGGGCCACCCCTGGCCACTGCACTGATCTGTGTGCAATCCTACTGTGCATGAACCTAGACTTAATTTGGAACTTCTGAGAGAAATTTTGAGGAATAATATTTTATTGAAACACTTGAACTTTTTCATCTACAGTTTCAACTTTACAAGAAACCTGTTGTTCTAAATATACTTAACACATATTAACTATCTGTACCTTACAATCACAAGACTGCAATATTATGCCTCTGCATCTGTGTGTTGTTCAGTCTGTTGTACGCTTCACAAGAATAAATCAACCCTAAAATGTATTTATAAACCTATTCGCCTCGTACTGTTTGTCTAAAGGATAAGCATTAGTTTTCTAAAAATACTTACTTTCATTTTTCTTAATTGGGCTGAGGAGAGGCATCCTCACAGTGCTGCTCTCTCTAGTTCTTGCCACAATTAGAGAACATTTTAATTAATAGGTGAGGTTGAAGGTGCTGAAAGTATGAATAATCTGTAATAACTTCAATCTAATTTTAAAGGGGGTTAAGTGCAGAAGATCACAGTGGCAGACAATAAATATATGTGGCATTTTGTATCAGACTCTATTTTTATTTATTCTAGTTCTTTCCTGTTTTCATTCCTGCTGCTTCTGAAACAAAACCATTGAATTGTACAAGTGGAAGTTTTTAATTCATCAGCAGCAGCAGCAGAGGGAGCTGCTTTAGTTTGCAACTGAATAATCCCTCATCAGATCCTCTCTCATGCACTCATCATCATCAGCTGCAGCATAATTTAGACATCAGTGTCTTTATCACTCAGTTTTACTAAAGTGAGAAACGGTCCAGGATCTCTGGCTTCCCCCTTGATGAGACAGGCTGCCTCTCCGGCCCATTTAAGACGTGAAAATAGACCGGGGAGGAGGAGACTCATCTGCTGTGGGGGCCTTGTTTCAGCGTTACCCGCCCCTCCTTGACATCAGAGGACAGATCTGTCGGTGTGGATCAGCAGCTTGCATACAGCCAGCCCTTTCTACTGTCACAGTACTGCTTAATATTCATGAGAGCAAATTGGAAGACATTCATTTAACTTCAGTGCATGGTGTATTGCCTCTGGGCAGATCAGATCAGTGGGAATGCTTACTCATGGACTGCCAGGCTCTGAATGGCTGTTGTTGCTGTCTCAGGGCTGCTACATGCTATTTTAGCCTTTGAGATCACACAATTACCTTTTCTGGAAGAGGATCATCAACTATTAAACTACACCTTTACAAATTTGGGTCAGGTCACACTCTGATTTTTAGCTGCTGTTGATCTTGCATTGTAATATGACTGCATTAATCAGTCCAATGCTGCTTTCCATAGATCCATAGATTAGGAACTGGACTTTGATAAGGTTGCTGCTCTGGCTACTGTGAGTCTTGAATGTTCGAGGACCAGGTATGATCTTCCTGTCCCAGGCACACTTGCCCTGAGGGTACAAAGCAGAGAGCTGCTTTAATTACCCAGGTTTCCTGCTGTCAGGTTGTCACTGTGAAGCACCCGGTGCCATGATACCATGCAGTGCTGAGTCCCCCACCGCGATGGCGATGACAACCCAGACAATGGCTTTGCTTGCTTAACAGATGCAACACAAGTGCCCTCTGAAATATGGGAAGCTGAATCAATCCCACTGTCTGTGTGATTCTCTCTTTTCTCCTCTTGTCTTCTTTTCCTAACATGTTAGCGGAGAGTGTTCATGGAAAAGACAGTATCAGCAAGAAAGAATATATCAGCACAAAGCTTCAGTTATTAGGGTGTCACTGGTTACCAAATGTTGGAATGAGACCACCTGTCATAGCTCAGGCGTTCTGGTGCCAAGTCTTTTCTAAAATTGGGTTGCAAAATCTAAACTGTGATCATTGGGCAACCTCTAGTTCCTCCAATTCAGCAAACAGTGAGTTAGTGAATTCATCATTACCTGCTGTTTTCTTCATTGGCATTGATTGCACATTTACTTAAATGAAGCGCCCCAGCAGCTCTGAAAGCACACTGTCATGGTTGGTTAAACCCTGTCAACTGATCAGCTCTATTGTGTAAAAGATCACAGCCCTGCAATGGTACTGAACCATACGAGTTATTTGTCAAACTGTAGTTACTCTGTGGAATTAAACCAGTAGCATCTTTACAAATCACATCTTTAATGCTGATTCATCACAGTGTCAACACTGAAAATAACCTCTGATAAATGCTGCTCTAATAATGAGAGTGAGGCATTTCAAGCAAAATACTATACCACTAGTATTTTTTCACGATGAGGTAACAGTCAATTAAACTACTTAGTTTTATATATTATCATATGATTATTCATATTTTAAGTTATCATCACCCACCTGAGCTCTAATATTTTCATTTATGGGTGTGAATTAGAAAAGTTACTTGTTGTGAAAATATGACCCCTTGACCCTGTGGTCCCACCTTACAACCAGTTAGTGTCTCGTAACTTACTGATGTGTTTAGTGCTGAAACGATTCCTCGAATGATTCGAGATACTCGATTACAAAAAATACTTGAGTAATTTTCTCCTTCTTGAGGAATCGTTTAATTTTAAAAAAGATCAAAGAGTGGTATTTCAAATAGAGCTGAGGCCATATTAAGAGAGTTTTCGGACCCCTCAAGCTACACCTTATACAAAATAGCAACTAGCAACAAATCTGGCTTCTTTTCTGGAGTTTGGAGACTAATGCGTCATTCTATGAAACGGGTGCCATTTGGGTCCGCAGCATTTGATGAGATGTACAAAGCACAAAAAATGTGTCAAAGTGTGTTTACAACTTTTGGAGCTACCAAAGCAAGTGCTCTTATTGACATGCTGTATTAAAAAATTCTATTTCTTAAAGAGAAACATTTTCATTCGAAAAATAACTGCTCTTTAACTAAACAAAAATGTATTTTATCCGATTACTCGCTTAATCGATGGGATTTTCAGTAAAATACTCGAATACTAAAATATTCGATAGCTGCAGCCCTAGTTGTGTTTTTCCTTTATTGCTCTCATTAGCTTCAAGCTCTTTTTAGGATAACAACCCACTGTAAACTAGCTAGCCAAGGAGTAGATGGCAAATAGATACTTACTGACAAAAATATTAAAACACCTGCCAATTTGTTGCTAGACAATCCTTTTGGGATTTGTTAGAGTCTAGTGTAGAGCCTTATCAGGCCAGAACTACTAAATTTTGAAGACATTCTAGTATTGACTAACGAATGATCTTAAAAGGATGTTTTATTTTGGACTGGAAACAATAAATGTTAGAACGCTTGGCCCCTTTGGTGAGAAACTGCTAGGAGAATACAAGCTAGGCTCCTCTTTTAACAAATATGCTAATGAGGTCTAGGTTTAAAATATTCACACTAAAGTGTTGTCACTATTCAGCTTTATAAGGAAAATACTTGTACTGGTTATAGACGGTTCTTGCCCATCTGTTGGCCCTGAAAAGAGGTTGAAATCTAACATTTTACTCCTTACTCCCGTCTCTCTTAAGGTATCCCGTTGGAAAGAAAAAACATAGTCAATTATGGATGCATATAATGCATTATTGAACAGTGTCATTTATTTCACCTTTACGGTTGAGCTCATGAAAAATTATGCCAATTACTGATTTCCTCCCGGGCAATGTAGTAAGTGGTTGGGCCCTGAGGCCGTTTGTTGGGGCATGACTCTGTGCTCTTTGTGAGGTCTAGGAGGGTGATGTACCTGCGTCACTGGACCATTTGTGATCTGGCTCCTGAGCTCAGTCAATTAGAAAAACTGAGAGCACAGTGATATGCATCCATCCAGCAGAGCTGTTCTTTTTATTTTAATTAAATCAATCTGGCTATCACTTAGCTTGTTCAAATTGAGTTTCTCTCAAATACTTTTAATATGTGAAATAGATGAATATCGAAACAGCCATGACATAAATCCTAATCCAATTTCTCCAATGCTTGCACAGAATGGAAGCTTTCACAGCAACCCCATACTTCTTTGATCACCTTCTCTCCAGCCATTTACAGTTGTTAGGCTATGATTCTCAAGTATTAATAAACAAAGTACCCAAATACTGTATGCCAAGAATGTTAATGCATTCCAGTTTTGTCTGATGCTTTTTAATAAAGCCAATGCTATTTAGTTTTCTACATTTAAGCGAATCAATTTTTGAAAAACAGTCATTCACTTCTCTCAATCTATTATGCCCACTTTTATACCAGTGGAATCTTGTGCACAATATGGAATATGACACTCCTGAGTAAGCTAAAAAAAGACAAATTTAGAGTTTTATACAACTTTTATGCATTGTCAACATCATGGTCTTTGACATGAAAACCCAAAACCTTATTTCACTGTATTCTTAAAGCATTCATATTGGCTTAAACTTTTAGTTTTGAGAAGTTTTTCTATTTTGAGAAGATACACTGTCTCAGATATAAGTTTAGACGTCCTGTTTCAGATGAAATGTAAAATGCACACAAGGTGCTACAACTGACCATTACCATGAAGGTTTTTAATTAACAAGTAAATCATTTAAAATTTAATTTTAAAATCTGTTCTCAGTATGATTTCCGGACCTTTATTATTAAATCTTAACACTTAAACAGAAATGTGCTGAATGAGAGGCCCATCTTTAGATATTTCCTTGTTCGATTCACAGACAGGAGTAACAAATAGCTGTCTGCAGCAGTGAGTCAGGAGTGGGCATTGTTGGCACTTGCAGGTGAAACCAGCATACAGACAGACAGACAATCTGAGTCACATATATTAAGCGTGTAAAAAAAAAAAAAGAGTTAGGATTCAGCAAGCAGACTGTTCCAATATATACTTTTCTTAAAAGCTGCTCTAAAGGCTATTTTGGAGACAATATGTTGAATAGATATATCATAATTAAAGATAATTATTGAGGAAACCATCAAATTATTTCAATCTTGAAAAGTATTGTCTTATATTTCAAATTTCAGATTTCTTACAACTTACTAAATGAGAGTTGGCTCCTTTAGGACAACGTGATAGTGATAATCTGTGTTTTTTGTTCAGAGCTTCAACTAGTCACTACTGTAGGCATAACCCTTCTTAAAGCCTATTGAGTCTCACTTAAATAGTTCTACCAGCTGTTAAGCAACTTATAGATAATTGATTATCTATAAGTTGTGGAGGTTGTTTATGTTCCTTTATGGTAAGCATTAAATATTTTTTATTTTAGACTGTATGTCTTATTCGAAGTTAACACTTCAGCCAAACTAAGGCCTAGCATAAAAGCAGCTGGAAAGTAGTCTCATTATGTTATATTTTAATATTGTACACAATAGATGTCTAATCACAGGTTTTGTTTTATCAATTGAAAGCTGTTCACACAGCTAGTTTCGAGAAAATGCATGCAAACAGATCTGATGCATCATATTTGTGTTTTTTTATGCCAGAGATGTCGCTGTTTTCACAGTTTGAGGACACTACCAGGAAGGAGCTGAACACTACCTAAAATTGGAGCACATGTCAGGCGATTTAGCCATTGCTAATTTTACACTGAGGTAATGCTAGCTGAAAGGTGTTTTCTTTTCCCCCACTTTCATATCCACATATTTAAAAAAAAATATATATATATATATGATTCATGAATTAACCATAGTGCTTGCTATATTTTAATTGGTGGTATTTTTAGATGTGATTTTGGTGTTTTAAAATTTAAATATAACTTCAATATTCAACAAAGCACATTTTACAGCTACATCTGATTAGCTAGGTCTATAATGCCCAAGATTGCTCGGACTTACGTCTGAGATGATCGTTTCAGTTGAGTCTCCCCCATAGCAGTTTACTCCGCGTAAATAAAAAGTGTGAATTATGTCATTATGCAATAAACAACAGTAACAGCCAAACACTTACTTCATAGACAAACTTTCGTTCGGCTCTTCTGTTAATCCGATATCTCTCCTGAGTATTGGAGAAAGTTGGTGACAGACTTCTGCGTTCAGTGCTGTAATGGACGTCGGTTGGTGAACGTCGCAGGCTGCAGGTGTATGTAAAAGCTGATAAACCCAAAAAGTTCGAGGATACTGTTTTCATCCAGTCTCAGACGTTACTGTGAGTAGTCTTCTCGGTTTGTGCACTGTCTGGCCATCCAAACGGCTATGATCTCTCCTGCTTTCCAGTTAGCATAGCGGTTTCTCTGCTATCACCTTTGGTGCGTTCAGTTGCCCTGTTTTGGTAGCTTCGGCTCATAAATGTGCCTACGTGTGTCCACAAACGGTACTTCAGCGGCGCATTTGAATCACCTTTTTTTCACTTTGGTAGTATATTTGTCTCGTTGACTCCCTTTGAAGATCTTAACAGCCGATTGAGACGCTTTGGGTCTGTACAGGTGATAATCAGTGTAACGAACACCTCTGGAGGCTTTTAGCTTTATTTGGTGGTATGCTAGTGCAGTGTTTCTGCAGAGAATACGTAGCCTGGCTTGATGCTGCTTTGGTTTTCTCACTGTACGTTTTTATAATTTTATGGTCTATGCGATTAACTTAACTCATATAACCACACTGAATTTAAAAAAAGGAAAATTAAAGAAATTAAAATGCTCATTTAAATGAAAGGTTTTTTAATTGTCAAAGGTTAAACTTCAACTGTGAAGATGAAAACTTTGATGATACTGTACTGTAATATACTGTTACTTCTTATTCATGTAGCTAAACACATTTTTTTTTTAAGCAAAGCTATTTTTAAAGCTACCCTTTCAAAATTTGCATTATAGGGGTTACATGTTTCTCCTTTAGTGTTCACAACACTACACAGCATGGGCTGTCTACACAGGTGTTTTCTGCTTTACTGGCTGTTAGGATATGTCTTATCATGCATGACTTGTTTTATGCATTCCCCCACATCCAATAGCATGCATCGCAGGATGTCAGTTTAACTAGCATGTGCTGTTTTTTATTTATTTATTTTTCTTTTAAGCTAAACAGAGCATCTGCAGTTGATTGCACCTCAGAGATTGTGGAAGTTTCTTCCATATGTAAACAAATTATTTTTATAGAACCAACTAGTGTTGATCTTCAATGGACTAATAATTTAAGATTGATAATATTAATTTTGTTACTACAAATGTGTGGATGCGCGCTGGTATAGATGCAGATCATTGGAGTCTCTCATTGCTGGATGAAAGCTGCTGGAGCGTAGAAAAGAAAGGAAACGTCTGCAATTTGAAACCTTGTTAGGAATTTATGAAGTGCTAAAATGTTTTTTCCCCAGGGAGGGTCTCAGCCAGCTGCCAGTGCCACTGTAAGCCACTTAGTGCAGAGCCTCTGGGCTTGTCACCAGGCTGAGATGGCAAGCAAGATTCATATACACACACACACACACACACGCACGCACACACAAATCCTGTTTTCTACCTCTAACACAAAACCTAAGATTCCAGACGTGCTGGCTTCATCTTTGTTGAATCAAACAGCTGTTGATTAGTGTGGAGCTAATTGGTCGAACAGTGACATTTATGATCCCCTCCTCAGGAGAAGCCTTCTGCACACACTGCATTTAATGTCATTCTCTTTGCTGTGATAATGGTTTGAGTTAAAGACCAAACATGATCAAGGCCGCTGACCTTATTTCATAATTGATAGTAGTTTATGTTAATTTAATGTTCTTGAGGCCCAGGGTGGGAATACATTGATGAAATTAAAACTACAGATCATCATTTGTACTACTTACAACAATCTGCTTTAGATGGATTTCTTTTTTTTTTAAATACTTTTTAAATGTTTGATTAACATTATTAAATCTTGAAACCCTAAAATAAACAAGAGCAAGACATATTCTATGTTGAAAATATTTAATCAGCTTTAGGTTTTGTGAGCAGGTTTCTATAAAGGGGTTTATTTGAGGGACTTCTGAACTTATTTCTTGAACAAATATTTGGGACTAATAAAAACACTTAAAACAAAGACATGAATGTATGAAATTTTTTTTATAACGTGCAAATACAATATGGTGTGCTTACAGGAAAAAATTCTGTTTTCTCTCTCAGTTTTCAGTGAGGAGCCACATTACAGCTTATATTTTGTCAATGCATCTCTGCAAGAGGTAGTATTTGCCAGCACCACAGGGACCTCGGTGCCCTGTCCCGCTGGGGGTGCACCATCTGCCTCGCTGCGCTGGTATCTGGCGACTGGCGAGGAGATCTACAATGTCCCCAGCATCCGCCACGTCCACCCAAATGGAACCCTCCAAATCTTCAACTTCCTGCCATCCAGTTTCAGCAAGCTGATCCACGATAACACCTACTACTGCACTGCCGAGAACCTCTCTGGCAAGATTAGGAGTCAGGATGTCCACATCAAAGCTGGTGAGTTCAGAGAGGAGAGCTTTGTGTTGCAGACCTACTTATTATAATACTGATTCTGTTAGAAGTAGTATTTTGATGAGGCTCGTGCCTTACTCCTGGCTTATATGTGAATAGCAGCTTTGGTTTGTATTAAGGTCAAAGTGAAATTAAAAGATAAAGTGACATGTGTAGACAGCTGTGTAACAGAATAGCAATGGAATTCTCTATTTTTTCTTGAAGCTAGTCATGTTTTATGTGTTTGAATTTTTGTACAGTTTCCCGGGAACCCTACACAGTCAGAGTGGCAGATCAAAAGGCTATGAGAGGCAGTGTAGCCGTCTTCAAGTGCATTATTCCTGCTTCTGTGGAGGCCTACGTTACTGTTGTATCATGGGAGAAAGACACAGTTTCACTCAGCTCAGGTAAGACAAAAAAAAATACTCGAATTCTTTTTGTGCTTTCTAGTTTATTATCACTGTGTGACTGAATAGCATACAGAGATTTCAGTGCTCAGGTCTATGTAGAAGTTGATCTGGAGTGAATGAAGCCTTTAAGTAAAAAAAGGACGAAGGGTGTTGCTTTTCGTGGCTGTTTATTGCAGCCCCCTCGCTGCTCCTGATGTTCCCTGCCCTTTGGACACTATGTTCTGTTTTACTCTGAGTCATCTTCTTACCTCTTCATGTTGTAGTCTGCCATTACTGAAGCTCTACTGCTTTGCATCACCTTCACTTCCTCACTTGCCAAAGGACGTTGACGAATGTCACGTTCCGTTACAGAGCTCCCTCCTGTACTCCACCTTAGCCAGCTCCATTTTGGGTCTGACATGGTGTGAGCAGTTTACATAGCGCCATTGACCTAGTTAACCCACTTGTTTGAATCTACTGGCACAGCGAGATAACACAAGACACCCGAACATTGTGCGGGTTGGATTTTTACTCATCTTAAACGGGATGCTTATCTCTTGATTGCTCCATGTAATGCCTGCTGGCTGCTTTTGCTTCATACTGGGCCGTTCAGGGACCTGTAAGTGATCACTTGATGTCATTTGACTGAGGGCAGAATCTGGGACAGTGTTTTGGTGGCATTTTAAATGTGTCTGTTCAAGCATGAAGATGTGTCTTCTGATCCATGCCGGCGACTTATTTACTTGAGGTTACTCTAGTTACTCGCTTTGAGCTGCTGGTTGAAGACATGGCCAAATGTCATGGGAAGCAGAGGAACGTGTAGAGTATAGAATTGATTGGTTTCTTATGATAAAATGGGGCTGTAAACAACAGATAACGACAATGAGCACTTCAGCTTTAAATGAAAGAAAGAGTCCGTATGAAGATCAAAAGGCTCTCTAAAAAAGAAGAATCCTGTAAACTAAGTTGAAAAAAAAACACATCTGTACATGTTGTCACTGTAACTTGTGTCTAAACCATTTTTTATTTAAAAGAATCATGATTATACTGTTAAATGTTTGCTGTCTTTGCACCATAGCTCTTTACAGAGACTCTCCGACAACCCATAGAACATTCTGTGATGTTTTGATAGATCACATTGTATGCTTGGTGTTCTTTAGACTTCTTTTGCAAGCATTCAAAAGAACAGCTATATTGCATTGTCCGTGTTTACTCCAATAAGTATTGCAGCAGGCGAGTGCTGTCAAAAGCATGAGCACACTGTCAAAATCACTGCTGCTCCGAGATAAATATTTGATGGTCGATTCTGATGCATGAGCGGATTCACCTCACACTGTTATGGAGAGGGTATGTTTGCTCTAAGAGTGAGTGTATGTGCAAGTTATTGTGCATGAGCGAGAATGAGAGGCCATGAGCACACCAACAGGGCTTGATCACGGCGACTGGATGCAGAATGACCGTGCCCAGTTTCCTGTCTCCCATCCTCTCTTTTCTTTTTCCATGTTCGTTCATCATGGAAAAGTCTGCTCCCCATTGACACAAAATAAAGCAATACCACATTGTTAATTATTTATCTCAGTTTTTTGTTCAGAGCTCAAAAATTGAGCCCACATCCCAACCTTTGGATTGTTCGTCAGAATGTGGAGAACAACAGATCAGGCTGGAGATATTTCTCTTTACATAGGTGCAACATAACCTGGATTGCATTTCAACAAATTTTGTGGGTAATATTATTTTTTATCCAGCAAATATAGATGATTATCCAGTCTAAACCTTTTTAAGATCAGTAACATCATGTATAGAGGAAGCTAGCTTAAATGATCAAGGCCACTGCTATCTTGAAATATCCAGCAATCCACATTAGGGTCAAAAATAGATGCATAATTACAGACCAGGGCCTGTCTTAATTAATCAGCTGTGATTGAAAAGTTAATTACAATATGAATTACCTCTCAGAATGAGGACTGCTTAGTAGTCATTTGAAGCAGCCTGTTTTCAATGTGAATGAGCATGACGCAGGCTCAGTGGGTCCTAATGTTGCCACTAACATACCATTAACCTGTCATGAATTTTAAAATGGATCTCGCAGCACGAGCTTTCAAACGCTCTGCTCCAATCGCCTCCTGGCTGCTTTTGATAAACAATTGACAGAGCTAATAGAGAGATGAAGGGGGTGGAAAAAAGACAGGAAGAATGGAAGGAAAGCAGGAAAGGGTGAAGTGGAGCCTTGTCCCACTGTGTGTCTGCCAGGGTTATAGATGATGGATCTTTATTTTAATGCATATGTGTTGGTATTGTGACATCAGCCTTTTTATATGCATGCGCTCATGTCACTAAGAAATTTAAGAAGCCTCAGAACCATGTTGTCACTGAGATCTTGCACTTTCCTTTAATATATTGACATTATTAGCTCATCAGTTCATCAGCTTATCAACATGTACAACTGTTTGTGTACATAGTGAGTTGTTGCTGATTTGTTTACCTACCTTTATCACTGAAACACATTTATATCAAGTCAGCATAATCTCCTCATCGTAACCTCAACACAGAGAGATTATCAGTATTTTTAATGTATGTTTAACAATGTGCATTACAGAAATATTCTCTTCCATTGCACACACAGGATAACACCAGTCAGTTCAGTGTTACATATGATTTGATGTCAACGAGTAAAACTGTTGACTTCAGTTGCCTTTTTTTATTGCCTTAATTTTTTCTGTTGATCATATTTCATTGACTTATCCTGCCATTTGCCCTGTAAATCTGTGATTATCAATGCCTTTTTTTCTCTTTCCATCCTTTTTTTCACCCATCATATCACACCAAATGGTTGTTAAGTCTCAGCCCGTTCCCACTGTTGCCAAGGTCTAGCTTGTGGTGGATTATTGTTGAGAGTTTTTAAATACTATAAAGCACTGAAAATGGCTTTTGTGACCTTAAATGGTATCATTTCGGGTTCAATAAATTTAAATTAATTTATTGATAGATCTATGACACTATTTCCATACAGTGACCACTAAAAGTGATTGTATTAAAAGAGGGGTTATTGTGCTTTTTTAAAGTTTCATTCTGTCCCTCTGTACCTCTGTAGTAATGTAACTTTATTTACAGCTCCAAAAAAAAAAAAAAAAAAAAAAATCTATCTGGGGCAGAGCAGATCTTGTTATTTAACTCCAACAAATCATAGTCATTTAAGAGATTTTTACGTGATACTGTCATTATTTCAGCAAGTTTGGTGAAAATCTCTTCAAGGTTTTTTTTCTTACTGTTTTGTAATGTTTTTGTTTTTAGGTGGGATTGTTTTGCCACTGATAGATTTCTGGATTTCTACACCATATGAATATGTAACAGTTGGAAAGTTTCCAAACGCTCAGTATAAAAATCCAGCGTTTTTACTTTATATCTGTTTGAAATTTGGAAAGGCAAAAAACCCCCCATTAACTTCAGATTTCACAATACGTTTTGTTTCATTTTAGTGAAATAAGGAACTAAAAGGCAACATAGGACTTTTACTTTGACAGGGAATATGATAGGAGATGTACGTGACATATAATGTTGCTCATCATCAGATAGGTAATAGGCAGCTGTTTTAGTCACTCTACTGTACTTTTAATCAGACAAAACTGGAGATACAGAGATGTCACCATAGACCAGATCAATAAATCAATTATACATACATATACTCAATGACTGAAAAAAATTTCATTCTCTTTCCACTTTTTGTTTCCTGCACCTAAGCTAAGCAAACACTAGAGCATTATATTAATCCAGTTCCCTTCTCCAGTGGGAAACTAGTCACACCCCCAGAAAGGGGAGTCCAGAGAAGAAAGGAGGGATGGCATCGAGAGGTTTCCCCCTTGTGTCTCGAGATAAGGCTTCCTCATAGGAACAGAAATGCAGAGCTTTCATCTTTTCAGAGCTGAAAAATAGGATAGACATGAAGGAAACACTCTGTGTTAAGATGCAGACTGAGTGCAATGCCAGTGGAGAAGATTACTCAGTAAGCCAGTCCTTCTTCTTGTATATGCCACCATCTTACTTCTCCATCCTCACTGGAAATCACCTTTGATTTCCTTTACCCCAGATGTATCACCAAAGATTTATTGATATTATTCTGTATGCTGTGAGGAAGCCACGTCAGAGTTCTTAGACATTAGATGCTTTGATGGGAATGTAACTCTATGTTAATAAATTTGCTAATCTAACATTTGTTTTAGCTTAATAATGTGTTTTAAATGTGTTTGATGAGTAATGTGAATTATTGCCTACTCATAGGCGGACACACACTTTTGTAACCTTTTTACAGACACTCATAAGGATGAAATGATACAGAGTGCCCCCCGTTTACCTTTTCCTTTTCCTTTTCCTTTTTGTTTTTCTCTTCTTCTATTTCCTTTTCTCTGCTGTCCACCCCTTTCCATACTCCTCCACTGGCCTTGACTATCAGCTTTCTCTCTTCTCATCTCATTGCATAACCTTCCTGGCAAAGCGCCACATTCAATCGCCTTCTGCTTGGAAATTGCGTTTTTTTTTTTATTTGGGCTATGCAAATAAGTCTCTCCAATACTCACAGCATCCGTAAAAAAAACTATCCAGTTACATTTTTCAGTCCCATTCAAGTCGTCTGCTTCCCAGCAGTACATTTAGCATTTGAGCGATGAAAGTGCTTCCACACTCTCATTCTGCTCACTCGTCTCTCATGGGTTCTTGTGAGTGCTTATAGAAGCTAATTAAACAGTTTGCTTGCTAATAGAACCACAGACTTAACCAGCCACCAGCTCAGTCGCTGGAATGTTAAGGATGTCTTTAAAGGGGATAATGTAGGGGCTTGGTTTACAGAATAACTGCTCAGCAAGAATTTATCATGCCAGTGATGTGCCACCACCTCCATTTTTCACCGAGATTGACAGTGAGGGCACTGAGAGGCAGGCGGAGACAGGGCTGTAAATTCAACACGCCCAAAGTCGGGCCAACCTTGAACAGAGGGCACGGTGTTAGAAATGAGCTCGGGAGGGAAGATGCAAAGAAATATAGAGGAGAGGTCAGATTGGAAGACAGGGATGTGAGGAGAGATTGAGAATAACAGGAGAAAGGAAAATTTAAAAGCAGTGTGAGGGAGAGTGGGTGAACAGGGTAAACAAGGGACTGCGTCACTTAAGGCCACCTGATCTTTTCCTCCTCTTTTCTCCCTTCTTCTCTTTCCCACTGTGTGTATACATGTGTGTACGGTGTTTGTGTGTTTATATATGGTGTGGACAGCTTCCTTTTGCATGCCACTCCACCCATTCTGCAGTGAAACCCCTCTGAAAACAACACAGCCTATCATTTTGCTCCCCCTCCTCCCACACACATCAGCAGTTAGTGAAATGCTGACCCTTGTCTTTCACTGCACCCCTTTTCCCAGTCCACTCACACAGCTGCCTTAAAGCTTAGGGAGAGGTGCCTATAATTTGTTCTGTATGTGTGAGAATCTGTAGGTGTAAAGGTCCTTTAAGTATATATATGTATATATGAATATATATTTCCAGCGCCTTTATATATGGGAGTGACAGTGTGCACTGTGTGTCAAGAAGGATGTGACTGCAGCTGCAGGAATGAGCTCTCCTGAAGAAATATAAAAAAACAAGAAAAAAAATCAATAGTTGTGTGCATTAATCATTCTGCTGCCACAAAGAATTATGGGAACATGAGCTGAAGGATGCATTTTGTGCATTTGCAACATACAGTATGAGTGCTGTGTGAAGGGGAGTTTGGGGAATTGGAAGAGGGCGAGACAAGACGCTTTTAGACGTGAGATTCTTGCTAACATAGTTGGGAGTGTACTGGTTCCACCGTGTCTCTTTGTTGGAAACTGAACAGTTTATTTTGCAATGCATGCTGTAGGATTGGTTTAGCTATGTTGAAAGCTTTAATATTACAACTTCAAAATTAGCTGAAAAAAAAAACATTATTACATTGAACAAGAGGCAATATGATGTGGTTTCTAGATGATGATGAAGCGCACACATTTCAACATTATTTAGGTTCCATATTGTCTCTCTGTTGTTTCTATTAAGGAACAAAGAAATCCAGCTCCTCTTTGACTCTCACTTGGAGCTGTTTGAAGTCTCCGTCTTGGCTGTGGTGAAGGCTTGAGGACATGATACATATTTGATAAGGATCGATAGAAGGGTCACTGAGACAGGGATGGAGGGAAATCGATCTTGGACTGAGCTTCCGAAAAGCATCTTAAACCTAAGGTCATCTTTTCAGTGTCCTTGCAGATAAACAACAAGGAACAGAATTGTAATTTGTGCCTGACAATGCTGATTTTTAATTCTTCCTTACTCCAGTATTGTCTCTTCTAATAAACCAGTGGAGTCATCATGTGAGGTTCTAACCTATCAAATTTGTTTACTGTTTAATCTAGCATTTATGTATTATATTATGCTGTCTACTGACATCCTAATCGCTATGCACATAAAACAATAAAGCATCTGTTTAGGGATGGGAGACTAAGCAGACAACGTTCTGGCACAGTGGCTGCGATTCCCAGCTGATACTCCATACGGATAGACAAAATCAACAACTGTTGAAGCGGGCACTCTTCCATCAGTGTTTACTAATAAACAGTAGCAATATGGCAGCCATTAGGCTGTTTAGGCAGGGAATGATTAGAGTAGTGATGGCTGGGCGCGCTGGGAGACAGAACATGCTCTCATCTTTAATAGGCAATTTGGCTTACCGTGATGGGGATGCCCGTTCTTTTTCATCTTGGATTGAAAACAGAGGATTAAATAAGCACTGTTCTGGTGGAGTGTGCTGTCATTGTGCAGGAATCAAGTACAGCAATGTCCAAATATTGTTTTATTGTTTGTGGTATGTGAGTATAACTAGTGCAAATGGAATCCAAAAAAACAAAAGGTACTTTTTTTTGTCAAACTAAACTTGATTATGGATTAAACATTGGCATATCATTCATAATTATGACTGTACATTCAGGAAAAAGTGACACACAAAAGAAAGCAAAACATATAAATAGGATTTTTTGCTGAAATAATACAAAGTGGGGGAAGCTGATCTATCATGCTTGAGCGTATGGATCACTGTAGGACATCGCTGTGTTGAAAATGGTCTGGAGCAAGGCCAGAACTCGCCTGGCTCTAGGCCAAGACACAGATTAGTAATAAGCATGGTGTGAGCTAATTACAGCCGTAACAAGCAATTAATTTCTGTTCATAAACTCTCCTGGATGTGGTCTGCTGGGTGACTGTGGCTGTGTAGGTGCAAACTCCCTCTGTTACAGTTTGTTCCTGTGTGTGTTGGTGGCAGGTGGCGTGGTCCATGGAGAAACCTTTCCATATGCTCCAGAATGAAGCGTCAGGGGGAACTGGAGACAAACTGGTGTCCTTAATTACACCCGATAATACGTCAGTCTTAAACGACTGATTAGATTTCAGAAAGCCCTTTAATAACTGAAATCATTCTACTGACCTAAAAGGGATTTGCACCCCTCTTTGCTTGTCTTCCATCTAACAGAGGATTAATACAAAGTTGTATTCGGCTCTCTGTGGTGGTAAATCTGGAGAAAACACTGTAAATCACATTTAGCCTCTTTAAACTCTCGCATACAGCCTCTGTGACTGTTCCTGCTGGGCATCTGTAGGTCTGAGTTGACACGATTCTTCTTTTTTTACCTGAAAGATGCCAATCAGAAGAAGCTTAGTGAGTATTTTAATTTAAAACAAACATATGGAAGTATACAAGAAAGAGATGTCTCAGATGTTTTTATGTCTTATAACGGAAAATGTATTTCTTCATGTTGTAATGGTAGCATCATTTTTTAAGTACTGAGCTTTGCAAAACTAAACTACAACATCTACACATGGTCATACACCCAAGGCATAGCCACTGGGGGGAGTTTGGTGTATAGCGTCCAGCTCAAGGATGCTTCAGGACAGTTGAACCTGGAATTGAACCCCACACCTTTCATTTGAAAAAAAAAACAAAAAACTTTGGATGTACTCCAATTTCCTCATAAATCAAAATCTATGTATTCTAAATGCATCATCAGGAATAACATCAGTAATGTTGTTTTAATTTTCTGCTATGCCTTTATGCAATGCTTAATGTTAGCTCTATATGGATTAATCCATCTGTCAGGGAAAACTACAAACAAGTAATGGCTGCAGACACTGCAGGCAGTTTGTTAGTTCCCCCGCTATAGAGCAGTGTAAAAGCTATCCTGAATAGTAACATATTTACATCAAAATGACAGCATATCAAATCTTAAACAACAGCTGGCTAGTGTTTGATATAAATATTTGTATAGAATAGAGCAAGGGTCTGTAATGTGTGGCTCTGGAGCCTCATGCGGCTCTTTGACTCCTTTGCAGTGGCTCCTATAGCTTTGATAATATTATTGAAATTGAGAATTTTGTTTTTTCTGGCAGAGAGTATTAATGATAAAAAACATTGACTCTTAATAAAATCAAACATTAACATTTTGATGGATTAAAGATGCATCACATCTGTAAATAAAGCTTTTAATTCTTTTAACTTTTGAATTTCTTTTTTTTTTTTTAATTTTTCATATTTAGAAAAAATGTTCAACATTTTTTGAAGATGTTGCAACTTTTGATATTTTTGCAAATTTTATTTTTGGGAGTATCTGCAAATTTTGCAAATTATTTAAATTCTGTTTTCTGAAATTTTTATTTTTATTTTTTAAGCTTTTTTTCTTAATTTTTCAAATTTTGGACATGACAATTTTTGAAGTTCTTTTTGCAAATTTATAAAATTTGGGCATTTTTTTGTAATTTCAAAACTTTGGGAATTTTTGCACATTTTTTAAAAATATCATTTTATTGGACATTTTTCAGAAATTTCTTAAATTTCTAAAATAATTTACAACTTATTTAAATTCCATAAATGTCATGTCATAAATAATTGTCTTTTGTTTTGTAATATTTGTCACATTTACAATTGTATAAACACAAAAAACTTTTCCTTTAGATAAATATTCACTATATTTTTTTACTTTGTTTAGAATTTTACACACTTTTTTTTTGTCTTTATTGCAAAGATAAAGTAGATTTTGTGACTTCTGAATGACTTTGATCCAGGTGAGCTAAGGTAAAATGGCTCCTATGAAAGTAAAGGTTGCAGACCCCTGGTATAGAGTGATGCTGGTTAGCATTGCCTCTGAGATGGATATAAATCACATTTTGAAATCCATAGCATAGCACAATGTGTTTTTACATTCAAAACATGCTATTTGCTTGCTATTTGGTGATATTATCATTGGATTCAAGTATCAAATGCAACGAAAGCAACATGACATAATATGATATTACAAACCAGCCGTAAGTGGATCTGCTTCTTGCCATCAGTCTCAGCAACAGCTACAGCTAACAAAAAGCACAAGATGTGATGCCATGACAGGACTTACTAGTTTAATCAAAGCCATGAGGCTGGATCAAATAATTATACGTTTTTCAAATGTATTCAGTTTGTGAATATAACATGTCATGATTCAATGACCCACATGAGGTATTAAGCAAACACAAAACTACAGTACACTGCTGCTGTGTTATAACAGCTTTAGTCTTTTTCTGTCAGTTGAGTCAAATTCTTCCCCAGATTGACTCCCACAGTAACAAATGAGCAGTCGACATCAATGCAAGGTGACTCCTTCTCCTTTTTTCTTGATGTATGAGGCATCAACCATCATTATTTTTCTTCAAGGCTTGTTTTCTCTCCTCTTGCCTCCTCTTTAGCTCGAGCCTTGAGAACACACACACACACACACACACACACACACACACACACATACACACACACACACACACACACACACACACACACACACACACACACACACACACACACACACACACACACACACACTGAGTATACTTCCAGTCTGTCTTTGACCTCACCTTGCCATTCCACAGCCAACAACTAAGATCAAAACAAAACCCAAACTCCCTGCAGGCTGCTGCTAAGTGGCTGTGGTGAAAATAAGAGGGCTGGATCTGGAGACAGGCAGCCAGTTCCTGTCGTCACCTGACCGTCTAAAAAATGATCAGAAGTGTTCAAAAGCAGCCAGGGCAATGTTGTGGTAAATATATGTTTGTTATTAAAATGATTGATGGTGACAAAAAAAAAATATTTTGTATATTTTGTTTGATTTTGTTATTTAACATGACAGATTCCTCTTTCAGAAAAAATAAAAGCAAAAGGATGTACCAGAACCCCTGTTCTGTGCTGAGAGTGTGGCCAGTGTCACTGTCATTTGCAGCACTGACGTCACGTGGTGACAGCCAAGAGCAGAGTGGCCTTTTGACAGACGCAGCCTGCAATCTTTACATCAGCGTAGGAGTTGAGCTAGCCAATCAGTGGCGAGCAGCCATTGCTGCACACGCTTATCACCTGCGCACAGCTGCTGTTGCCCCTCCATGGGAGCGAGAGGGGAGGGAAAGAAAGAAAGAACAAGAATGAAGCAGACCGCTTGAGACAGAGGGTGATTTGTGTTGAGCCTTAGCTCGCATCTTTCGTTCATGCAATTTCAGAGGTGTGCGTGTTTGAAGATGTATTTTTCTGGTTACTATAACCCACATTTGTCATTTAGGCGCGATGAAAGGGAAAAACAGTGTGTTTGCTGTGATTAGTGCTGCATCAGCCCAGCAATAGTTAAACTGGGATTTAGAGTGGAAACATGCTTTGTAGCCCTTGTGAAATTAGAAACGAGAGAGAGGGAGAGAAAGAGGAAGAGATAAGCTCATTCTGAATTGATTTTGCTGTTACTTTCTGCTGTACTTGAGTTTCCATAGCAACGTGGTCAGGTTCCCCTCAGCCTCCTAGGGCAAGTGTAATTGTTGTCTGTTCTTCCCAGCCTAACTCTCTATTTCTCTCCCTTTCTCTCCTTTTGCTCCTTCTTCATATTTTTATTTTACAACAGCATCGTGGTACAGATGAGACTCTTCTCTGACTTTTCTTAGATAGCACCAATGATCATCAACAAGCCATGCCGAGAGGTGTTTTACATCTATAGAAGCCTTTCGAAACAAAAAAGGAAGTCTATACTTTCATATTCTTTTGTTTTCACTGAACAGTGCAGGTTTAAAAATCTCAATCGCTCCAATGTTTCATCACTTTTACCTTTTAGTATCACAATGTTTAGGGTTAAAACAGTGTATGGAAATAGCAAAAATCAAAAACACTCTGCTATGCCAAAATAACCAGAGTGGCTTCTATTTGACCATTGTAATGATGCTTTTCTCACAAATGGCAATATTGATTGCGAATTCAAAAGTAAGAATGTTTGTAATTTAGTTACTTGTTCTTCAATAAACAAGCAAAGGCAGCATTGTGATCCATTTTTTGCATGTAAATTTCTATGTTGTGGCTCATCATTTCTCAGCTGTTATAAGGGTTGTTAACAGTTTGGCCAAATGCTTAAAAGAACATTGCTGTTAGAAGGATAATAGTAATCTGAAAGAAGTGTTCAACACAGTCCTAAATATGCCTCAATATTTTAAATAATAATTTATTTGAAATAAAATCAAGCATGTATTTTTGAGCTTTTCAGTGTTTAATTATTCTTTCTTTTAAAACATAGTAAGACTGTCATTGGGTTTACCATATTAGCAGTGGGCCGTGTGTGTATTTGTAATCTAACACTGAGGGAAACAGACTCTGCTGCTTTGTAGCTACAAACAAAAAAACTCCCTTTCACAAAACACTGAGAACTAAGGGGGAAACTTATAGAATGTAGTGTTTTCAATCTGAGTAGCACATCTTGATCATGCAGTGGACTCTCTGATGTTGCAGACGTGACTTTTGTTTAGATGTTCGGATGTTCTTAGCAGGTTTTAGTGGTGCAAGATTTGCTGAATCTCTAGAAACTATTTTCTGGTCTAAATGGACCAGAATTCAGGATATGTTTAATATTCAGCTGCATTTATTCATTTCAGAAGTCACAAATGTATCACATCAGATCCATGAAAATGATGTGCCTTAAATGTTTTATTTCTTAACAATGGGATTTAATCCCAAGCACACAATCTGTGAGAAAGATGTGATCTCACATGAAACCTTCTGGCTACACCAACAGGAAAAAAAGGGACCAGAATTATATTAATCTGTGTTTCCTGCTCACCTTAGGACATCAGGTGGACCCTTTCTTATCTCAATTAGACATTACCAGCTCCCTCTCTAATTCCAGTGATGCGCTGCTGTGCATATAACAAGGCATTCACAGCTGTTTGGAACCTAATGGCTCATGGAGGCCTTGCCTGCTCAGCGGGAAGAGATGAAATGCATTTTGGGCCTGTGATTAGGTCTGCTGATTTAGTTACATTTACATAGTGACTTCCCGGTCATTGAAAGAAAAATGGTTCAAAGTATCCAAGTGAGAGGGGCCTTGATCAGCAATATGACACAGTTAATGTGGGGGATATTTTGAAGACAGGAGTAGGAGGAGGAGATAGACTGGCTGGTGAATGGACACAACTGATTTCAAGAGTTTTAAGCTTTTGACCGTTTTGTGCGTTTTGTGTTGTGCATCAGCTGTCAATTTAACGATAATGCTTCTTTCAAATTCAGCGTATTAACTTAAACCTAACTTTGGATATCACTTGCTACTTTAATTTTTTTTGTCCTAATAATAATGCGTGGCTTTAAAACCTTAGGGGACCCTAACAGGTGGGAATCGTTCTGTTTCACATTTTCTTTACTCCTTCACCTGTCAGTTTGCTGTTTTAGATGTAAAACGTAGATATATTCTGTGCTGTATTTTAAGTAAGCTCCTCTATGTGTGTGTGTGTGTGTGTGTGTGTGTGTGTGTGTGTGTGTGTGTGTGTGTGTGTGTGTGTGTGTGTGTGTGTGTGTGTGTGTGTGTGTGTGTGTGTGTGATAGCCTTGGACCTGTCCCAATCTACTCTGTGTTTTCTTACTCCAGATCAATGCTAATTAATACACTCATCTCCCTCAGGGACGACAGGTAGACCGTGGAAAGAATGGGAACTGACCATCATAGGACAGACTAGATCAGGGCTATGTTTAGGAGGAAACTTAGAGACATATGGTTTGTGCTTTACCTTCCTGAAAAGCACTTGTCTAGAGGCACAATTGAGTATTTGATTGTGTAAACATATGCTTGTTCTTCAGATCAAGTCCAGATGTTCATCTATTCTCTCCATAAAGTCAAACACACATAACCTGCATGCAGAGGTGAGGACACTGAACAATCAGAGGATTGTTTCAGGTCGGCTGTGCCCATACAAAGACTAAAGGGAAGGTTTATGCAGCCTTCTGGTTCTGTGCTTGTTTTGTTTATGCTCCTGTTTCTCATTCTCCTCTTCCCTCCACATCTGCCTCTGAATTGCACTGCTAAAACAAGTGAAAAAATGAAAACGGGAGACATGTTTTTGTGCATGCCTGGCGGACAGATAGGCGCTGCATAACTAGCAGTTTTCTCTGAAGTGGGGAGAAATCTATTTGCTTGTAGAAGCTGCTTGCATAATCCTTTAGTTACACTTGCCAGCTGTGAGCAAAGATACGGCGCTGTGGGATTTGGCATGAATATCATTGGGAGGACAAAGAAATGAAACTGATAAGTGTTTGGTGCACAGGGTCCTTTGCATAAGCTAGGATAACCCATAATCTGAGTACTTTAAAATCATGCACAAATAGATGTGTTGAGAAACTATTAATGAGAGCATGTTGGTAAAATTTGTTCAGTCTTAAAATAACATCAGCATCTAAGCTATTTTAAAATCAGAGATCAGCCTCGTTTTATTTTATCAGAGAATGACTAACGTGTGGTTGATTCTAATTAAGAGGGTGAGAAGCAGTATGAGTTATTGTAATGGCTTTACTTTGTGTACCTCATATGGAGTCTGGCCTCTTCTTACTCAAACCCATAAGAAGGGTTATTTTTTTCTCTTTCTCTCTCTTCTTCTATGTGCTGGTTATCTTTCCTTCCCTGCCAGTCAACAGTACGCGCAGCAATAAAGAAAAAAACACATCACTCAACAGCTTTCAATACATCTGTCCTTTTCTCCCCTCACGTCTTGGTGTGGTTTGTTTGCTCAGCCTCCTCTGCCCTGGCGCCTGCATGAAATACCTCTCTGAATGTGTCAATGGATGGTAAGAGCTGCTGAAAGCTCGCTTTAAATACCACTGAGATCTGGTTTGGTCAGGATATATGGTGCAATGCACAGAGCTTTGCTCGACACAAGACTGCCCATAGCCTGTAAAAGAACAATGAAATGCAGACTGAAATATACGCTTCCATTATTATGTTTTTGCATCTTTGTGTACTTCATACGAAGATTTAAAGAATTCTTGATGTTTAAAAATCCACACACAAACACATATGGATGGATTTTTTTCTTTAACAACCTTGTGAGGATAAGTAGTCTTAAACTAGTCTCACTTTTATGTCTTTTCCTGTTCATAATCCTCAATTTAAAACAAGATTGTTGGCACCAAAATGTGTTATTTCAAAATGCTATTTCTCAGTATCCATGGTCAGATCAGATTTTCTTGGGGCAACACAAATCATGTTGGGATGTATGCACATAGAACATAATGGGACATAGGACATAATGATTATTATGGGCATGTTTTAGAGCTCTGGCTGTGAGTAATGCTGAACAGATAGTCTGTTCACTGTCTGTATGCTAAACTACTCTACAAATTGAGTTTACAAAGTTTGCTTGATACAACCAACAAGCGTTGTATAACCACAAATAAGGACGTAACTACAAAAAGTTGTCTTGAGCAGAAATAATGCGTATATTATGTAGTATGACTGTTCTGTTGGGTCTGTTTTGTAGTATAATACTCTGGTTTTCAGTTTCTGATAGCAAAAGTACAGCTGATGTTTTTTTATTTTTGCCTTTATTATGTTCAAAACTAACCATGGGCTTAGCTATTCATTTTAGTTATTAATATGCAACCAGTTTTTCAATTAGATAATTTAACATAAATCAGTGTTGAAAATACAGGAACAAAACAGTAACCGATAAGTTAAATAAAGGACTTTTTTTTTTGAATAAAATTAAGCAAGGGAAGAAAATGGTTATTGAATTTGAGAGGATTGCTTCTGAGTAATTGTATAGTTTCAGTTTTAGTTTTTTGGTCCTTTTACTGTTTTCAATGGTTTAAGATGTATTTTAATAAAAAAAAGATCAGGGAGATATTTCAGGTTAAAATTGTTATCTTACACCAAAAGTCATATTGTTTATTAAAAAGAAATCCAAAATGTATTGACTTTTTATTTTTACAGCTGACTGTAGGAGTGAACACCTCTTTTCAAGATCATCAGTGTTTCTTTCGCATCGCTTCATTTCTGGCTCATTTGCCGTCTAATGTTAGTGCTGTTGTATTGCAGTTATAATCCCGACTCATTCCAGTTCATAGCAGTAATTCACCTAAACCTGAGTGCCACATACACAAACAGTGTTAGCACTGTGCACTGTGGGAAACAGTGTGCCAAGTAGACTGGTCCATTGCTTACTGAGAAATTTTCCCAGACGTTGAAACTTTTGGCATACTGCAGATTTTGCAAGTAATCAGATACTCCATACTACGCACTGAATTTTAGGCACTGCTGGTGTAGTAGGTGGTTTGGAGAACAGTTAGAGTGATTTCTACCACAGGTGTCACTGCAATCAACGCCAAACAGATAGTCCTCACAGAACCTTTAATTTTTTGTTTACATCAGTTCATGAACAGTTTCTGCAGATTTTGTAGGCCAGGTTACGATGCATTGAAGTTGTCATAGTTTAAATAGTTTTGTAACAAAAACTCTAGCTCTATGACTGCGAGATTAAAGATATAGGGAAAACACTGTTGTTTATGCATCTGATAAAAGAATGCTGAAATCAAAGGAGCTATAAAGTCATGATTTTTTTTTTCATAAGAGGATCCGCCCATGCAAATGGCCTTAGTTTTCTTGATTTGTGCGACACAGCAGCTGGTTGTCAACGGCATGTCTCTCATGCCCAGATAACATTAACATTTCATTATCCAGAGGAAACAATAGAAATGTGCAATACAAGGGAAGTTTCCAGAGAGCTTAAAATATTGATGGGGTTGGGAGGTAAATGGCTTCGAGCCTGAGCAAGAGGTCGAAAACGGGAGCTATGAAGAGATTTAGCAATGTGATGAGGGGAAGACACCACTTGTAAAGCCGGGCATTGAGGGGCTCGGGCGCATAATAAATGAAGTGAAGTGTGTGTTGTATCTGTGGCGTCAGGTTGGGCATCACAGAAGCCAATCCTATTTTTACAGAAAAGACAGGTCTGTTGCTATGCTCTGTGAGAAGGTCTCCTGCAGTCTGGAAAAGACAGAGCTCCTACTCAGGGGTGCATCACACTTTAAGAGTGGACAGAAGGAAAAAAGAGTAGACTAAAGGAACCTGCTTCTCACAGGTGACACATTCGATTGATTATTGATGATTTGATCCATTATGCACTCAAAGGAAGGTGTTGACACCAGCAGAAATAGACTCTGGATTTATTCATTTCTTTTTATGTGGAGGTGTGAATGCAGTGAGACACCCACTGTCTGGCTAAAAAGAAGGTACACATGGGAAGGTCTTTTAATTATTTATTCACAATTTCAATATTTAGTATTTACAACCAAAATTCCAAACCTAAAGAAATAATTTGTTCAGCTTGATGTTGAATTTAATTAAAACAACACATTGATTTTCCTTAAAACCATCAGATCAGAAAACTTATGTCAGACCATCACTGCACATGACTTTACCTTTATCCCCAAGAAAAAATAACATGTATTCATGTTGTTTATTGGCAAGCACAACTATAAATTTTAGACTTCCTAAGTTACTGTACAGACAAGATTATTGTTCAATCAGATTGTCTCTGCCCTTGTTCCCATGTTGTTTTGTCCAGATGTTGCCTATTAGATGTCAGATTAGGAAGAGTGGTGGTGGATTAGCCAATGAAGAGCCAGAATCATCTTAGATTAGATTATAATATATGGACATCTGGGTCGCAGCAATAGCTCTGCTCAAGCAAAACAACATTAAGTCAGTGTTGCACAGCCAGACAGTACACAGACTGTAATCAGCAGCCATGCAGAAGGAGGACGGAGGCATTAGATAGACGACTGAAAAATCTTTTGCCGGTACAACTCCTCAAACACAGTATGGCAACAGGCGTTGCAACAAGAGCAAGTCTGCTGCTTGGTCTTCATTTGTCCACAGTTGGTAAACACAAAAAGAGATGTGTGTTTCATCTGATGGTAAAAGCCCAGGGACTCTAAGTTTGTGTAGGAAGGTGATCAAGCCTCTTGTGTAGCTCTGTCAGCTAATAATTATGTCTTATTTTCTCCTCCTCTCTCCCTTCACGGCATTTGTACCCAGGCCTCATGGCTAATAGATGTGCAGAGATTACACCTTCTAATTGATTCTGTGTCTGTGGGCTGATGTTGTGCCGTGTAGTCAGAACTGCTGTGTAGACTGCTGCGGTAAAGAAGGTGACAATGACCTTAGAAGAATATGTTTGTTGTATGAAGTAAAAAGATTTTTTTAAAAAAAGGTATTTCACATGACCACTGGACGCACATTCACAAATTTATTTGTTGCTATCATCAATCAGTCAGACCTTATCTGTAAGACGCCTTTAATACAACTGTAATGCAACACATCAGCATAAACATTAAAAAACAATCCCCCTTAGCCCCCAATCCCACCTCTCAATCCATATGAAATGTAAGAAAAAGGATTATAACAAAATGGTAAAATCAACTGAAGAAACACTGGAAGTGTATAAAATCTTCAAACTCAATACAGTAAACAAACAAACAAATAAAATACATTAATAAGAATTAATTAGAAAATACTACAAAATTAAACCAGAGAGAATGATGGTACTCTAATGATTAATACAGTAAAATAAAAATTATAAAATATCAAAATGTTGAAAGGCTATTGGTAACAATCTAAAGGTGAAGATTGTTAAATTAAAAATCATCTATTTAGATTAGATAATTAGAAGAATTAGTCTGAAATGCATTAATAAATAATGTAAAAACTGCAAATGGAGAAATAATACACACCTAATGTATTTATGTCCTTTATATTAAAAAACATTTTTCAAGTTTTGCTGAGAATAAATTTCTAATTTTAATCACATTTTCTTTCTTTTTTCTTTTTTCTTTTTTTCAAGTTTCTACATTCCCAATATTTTGACCTAACTTTGTAACTATCTGTCCTTCATACTAAGACTTAAAATTTAAAGTCTCAGCTTTTTTGCATCAATATTTTTATTTTAATCATTGGGCTTATGGCTTATTTTGTTACTTAAGTGTGTTTAAAATTAAAAATGATGAAATTAAAACAAAAACTCGTGGTTTTGAAGTGAAAATGAAGTGGTTTTGCTAGTTCTACTGTTTTTGTATTTAAAAGATTTGTTTAACACTATGCATCCTTTATGGCTATGTTAAAAGAAAATGTACAACTTTACACTTACATTGTAAATCCTTTCATCTGGCATCAGTGAGAGGGGTATAATACAGCTACAGTAAATAAACAAACAAAACATCCAAACCTCATGTCTGGTCTGGCTCACTTCAGTATTAGTGTGGTGCTCCCAACATTAAGCTTGATCTGCCAATACACCAAATTACAAGCCCTGAATTTTTTCTTACATCAGGGCAAAGCTGTGACCAACATAAAAATATCTTGGACCTTTTTAACAGAAGTAACCAACAAACATTTTTATAATGACTTTATGTTTTTAAAAGAAACATTAAAGCTGAATAAAAGAAATGTGATGAAATAAAATAACTGGTCAATGATTATTTTGTCTTTGGGTTTCTGTACACTTAATGTTTTGTGTTAAATAACTAACATTATGTATTCTGCTTATTTCAGCGATAGACTTTTATCACTCATTTAAGGCAGTATATCAAATGGACAATCTCCTTATTGAACATTAAATTTACTTCAAAATGATGTTGTTTTATTAAAGCAACTTTCAGGAGTAAAAATCATTTAACACAATACACACAATTAAGTCATGACCACACATATTTGTGCCCAGCCTTTTGTGTCACTTTTGAAGCTTCATCTGTAGTCTATTCTGCATATAAATGAATCAGGCTGAACAAATAGCTGACACAACGCACATGATGACTGATAAAGTTGTTAATGTGTGACATTATTGAAGGTGACAGTGTGATCTGGTCTCGAGATGATGATGCAGTGGGCCTTCCTATGGGAAGGCATCTCTATCTAAGCTGTTGCATCAGTGGCTCTCTGTCTCTTTCCAAAATCTGGATAGAAGCAAAAGAAAGTGATCTGAAAATGAAATATGACGTGTCATTTTTTTGTATTTGCTGCACATTTTGTGGAGGGTCCCGTGATGCCAGTCTGCAGGAAAATTACGCCTGTACTCACAGGCATGCACAAAAGCACACAGTGCGTCTGCTGTTTGTCATTTGCACATGATGTACAGTGTGTGTGCGTGTGTGACAGTCTGCCTCTCCTTGTGAAAGTGTATCTATGCAAGAATGTGATTCTGGTCGCATTTGTCACTATTTTTTCCTGGGGTGTGTGTGTGTGTGTGTGTGTGTGTCATGTCTGGTTAAAGTTAACCCCTGTGAAGCGGCTGGTACACCCCTCCTTTGTGTCCCCCATCCCCCCTGTCTCTCGTCTCTCCCTTCCTTCACTCCTCCACCCTTATATCACTCCATTCGTTCTCCTTCCTCCTGGCACTCTGACAGCATAGGAGAATATGCTCCCTCAAGGTCCCACCTCCCTTTTCTGGCTCCCACGGGTGGTGTTTCCTTGGAAACAGTGTCAGAGTTGACTGGGTGGGTGCAGATAGATGGCTGCCCTTTATCGGACTACACCACTGGTCCATTAGGAGCAACCAGACTGGACCTGTGAGCACACTTGCACCCCTCTGTTCTCACCCAGAATGGAGTGTTCCACCTGACACGCTTGAATATTAGCTCGACCCAGGCTGAGGGTCTGTGTGTGTAAGTGTGTGTTTGTGTATGTATCTGTGTGTGCGCACATTTTCTTCTCATGTTGAATATTGGTTGTCTGTGTTTATTACTGCCCATGTGCAGTGTGTGTGTGAGTGTATGTGTGTGTGTTAGTGATTGGCAATATCTCTCATTGAACTGGACATATTTGGGTAGAAATTCTGTGCAAGTGTTTTTCTTCTCTCTGTGTCCTTGGGAGAGAAACAAAATGGAGACTGGTCTTTTCTCTGCTTTGTTTCACTCCTCTCACAATGGTGTAAAGAAACAGAGATGCCTGTAAAGCCAGCTTTGTTTGGGTAAAATTCATCTGTCTGTGTAAAAACAAGTGCATAACATTTCCATAACATGAAGTGATTCCAAACACAAGGTCAACATATGATATAACACAGTCTAAGCAAATTCAGACACATATTATGCTGCCTGTTAGCGTAAACATAAGGGCCTTATATGACTGTTAAGACATCTGTCTAAAATTTAGTAGTTTAAGTTCATTTTTCTGAAATACTTTGCATTGATGTTCCATTTTTGTCACCTTTGCTTCTCAAATGGCAAATCATTAACTATCAGCCAACAACCTAAACATTTAAAAACAAAAACTACCACAAAAACACATTCTTCTTACTGTTTTTGGGCTTGCCTTATTTTTAAGTCAAACATCTAAGAAAACAAACAAACAAACAAACATGGAAATGGAAATTGAGGGCTTCATCAGCTGACCTGATACTGTTTTTTTATTATGTGTTGAATCTAACAACAAGAGTTTTGAACTGTATATGAGATAATGTCAATTTAAAGTAGAGATAGACCGATATGGATTTTTTGGGGCCAACACCAATAATGATATTAGTAGGCAAGGAGGCCGATAACCAATATTTGAAGCTGATATTCATTTGCTGTCAAAGTGATAATATTGGCGCAAAAATTTTAACAATACAAACTCCAACACTTAACCGCAATCAAATGCCTTAAGCAAATTTCTATGTAACAGCAATAAAACCGGACAAAATTGAGTTTGTTCTGCCTACAGGCATTCAATGTAGTTGAATTAATTTTCTGTTTGGTTTTACATGACTGATTTTAAATAACCATTTAGGGCTTCCATAGTGTAGACAGGGAGAAATTCCGTACAAAGAAGCATCAGAGCCAAAACTACACAGTTTTGAATGGGTTTCATATCGGCCGTCAGATTAAAAAAAAAAGGCTGATGCCGATATGCCCCAAAATGTCAAATATCAGCCCGATAATTGGCCCGTCCGATAACCGATCTATCCCTAATTTAAAGGTGATGTCTCTACATCTAGTGTGTCAAAATCGTCTAAGTTTAGGGGCCACATACAGCCCAACTGCATTTTTCCCTTTGCGCAGGAGCAAAACAGTACAACAACAACAAAAAGAAAATTTAAAAAAAAAAAAAAAAGGAATAGTAATTTTGACAAATACAAAGGTACGTGGAACTGAAAAATAAAACTCTCAACTTTATGATCAAAACAGCTTGTCATAATATATAAACTGATTTAACATTAATATTCACATCTGTGTAGTAATCATGACCCCTTGAATACCTCACCATACACACTAAACCAATAAGGAAGAGGTAGAATTTGTCCCCCTGCCTTCTGAATGTATAATAGTGCTCATTGAATCTTCTGTTTCTCGACAGTGGATCTTTGTTGATAATATGAACAAAGAGTACTGTAGGGACCTGCTCTTTTTGTGAAGCACAACTTAGTAAGTTGTTGTGAATTGGAGCAATACGTGTTGTATGAAGATTGATAAAATGACCACAGTAATTTACGTGACTGTAACTGACTCTCCCTGTCAGAAATATAGTTATAAAAAATATAATTCATTCATCAAATCTTTATTCATGATTAGATGTAACTGTGGAAAATTTGAGGTAAATAAAAAGTTCAACTATTACTTTATCCAGAGCAATAGCTAAAATCAACACAAAGTCAGAGTTCTTCAAGAGATAGAACAAAATATTTGTTATTGATCCACATGGGAGAAATTTTTGTGTCACAGCAGCTAACAACAGCCATGCACAAAAAAAGTCACAATAAAAATAACATAAGAAATGAATTTTAGAAATATTGGGAAACTAAAAAAAAATCCTTGTTGTTCATTAGAACAAAATAAGTAATCATACACGGTGAACAATGAATACTGAGATGATGTGTGAAATGACTGTATTTTTTGATTATTATACAGCATAAAGGTGTCCAGTTTTGTCATGTGTTTAAATGTGACCTACAGCTCTAAACCTCTGTTAATTGTACAGATTCTATGTTCACAGTCAGCCAGAAAAAAAACTTCAACTTTGTCTTCTTTATCTAACGTGATGAGCAACAGTATTCAGAAGCACTACAAGGCCTGTCCAGTTCACTGTATTACAACCAAACACTGGAAAAAATTAAGGAAAAATTATGATTCTACCTGTCTATTGTCAATTTGTTTATTTAGCTGTTGGTAAGCGGGATTATATTAGCTGGTGGTTATATGCTAAACATAATCTATGACAGGGTGAGACAAGACTTCAACGTGAAGCCTTTTTCACTTAAATAAACAACTCAATGGACTGTCAGACACACACACACACACACACACACACACACACACACACACACACACACACACACACACACACACACACACACACACACACACACACACACACACACACACACACACACGCTAAACACAGTATTATGTATTTAAAGTAATTACCTCAGGCCTGATCCAGACTGACTTTAGTAGCATGTGATAATCCATGGAGGCAGCTTATGGGAGGAGAGGAATTAAAGTCAAGAAGAAAATAAAGAAATTAAAGTATCTTGTTGGCTGTCTGCAGGTTGGCAGGAGGGAACATTAGTCTGCTCCTTGACACACCACAAGGGGTGTGTAGTTTAAAGTTTGTTTGCATCTTTCATTTCATGAATGTATTTGTAATTTTGGACTGTAAGGGTAAGTACTGATGGGGAATTTCTGTGTTGATCGTTCTTGTGAGCTGCACTAAGGATGGAAGTTAAGATGAAGGAGTTCTTAAATGAGTATCAGACAGATGGTGTGATTAATGTCATCACTGGAAACAGAGCATGAGGCTCCATGCTGTAAAAAAGGGTCACCACAGTATCACAGGAGGATGAAAAGCAGCTCCATATTGTCTGAATCACACAGTGATCTTAACAAGCTCCCCTGCAGAGAATTTGTAAATTGATTGAACTGCCAGAGAGCCCATACTTTTGACAAAATCTCATCTAATATCACCTTCCTTTTTTTGGCACCAGGTTATCTTTTCCTGGTTGATTTGCATCAATAAACCTCAGTAAGCAAGGCATTGTTATGCCTAATTAGGCAGTAATGAGCTGTCGCATTATGCAGAGTGCTGAGGTTCAAGCTTATTAGTTGCTTGGTTGCCCATAACATTTTCCAGTCTTCCCTTTGTGACTTTAGAGTATCACGGTTATCAATGCAATCTTTTTCTTTAGCCTCTTTTCCTCTCTCCCTCGTTCATCCTTATTCTTCTCAACTCTCCCCTCTTCCCTCTTTCTCTCTCTGCTGTTCTAAAAATAGTCTCCTATTATCCAGGAGGCCGAGGCCATGTACAGTGAAGCAGCAATCAGCATGACGGCCATGCACATCAAGATTCACAATAGCTGTCATTTTGCTAACGCTAGCTATAATTCTCTTTACATTACTCAGAGCCTGACTGTACTGAACAGAGGGTTGTTTTCCAGGCCAATCTGAATGAAAGGGGTACAGTATATTTTGACAGTCTGACAAAATACCTGAAGTTTAATAAGTCTGTTAAGTGTTTAGAAGAGAGAAGCTCAGGATTTTACACTTTTTATCTGTTGTAACAAAAGGAGGATGTGCTTTAGAGGTGTCTATAAATGAAAATAAAAAATCTATTTCAAAGTGAAATCTGCAATCAAAATCTATCATAAAGGCTCTACATGTTGTAAGGATTAGCTTGTGAATGCTGCCTGTTGCCTGTCTGTAAGAGTAACTAATAAAGTTACTCCATGGACCACAGACAAAGTCACGCCAGGGTCCTGCCTGTGCACTTTTTTGTTGGCTAAATTTTTCCTAGACATGATTGCCTAACACAACATACTTTGACAGCTCAATGAATATAAACATAGAACTTTCTGACCATGTATTTCTCTCCAAACTTTGCCTGCAACCCAGAAAATAGCAGTGCCTGACAATAAAAGGCCAATTTTAAAACTTAAGACATTCAATTTAGCTGACTGTGAAAATTAGATTACCTATGTTCGCTTTGCTGTGTTTTCAAACTTAACTTATTTTAGCTCTTAGCAAGGCAGAACACTAAAAGATAAAGAGGAAGTATAATACATATATAACTTGTTAGGTCATGTGCTGTCAGACAGGAAGGTGATAACTAAACCAGAGAATTGACCAACATTTGTTACCAACATGCTGAGGATAGACTGCTTTTCTGTTTTTCTAAAACAAACTGTGATTCCCCAAAACTCTAGGACAGATTAGAATACATGAGATGGCAGTTATTTCAAGTTATTAAAAAAGTTATCAACAATCACACATAAGCCTGAAGAGTATCTGGGTAGAGAACTATTCCCTGATCCTGAAGACACTAGTCAGATATTTCTCCTGGGGCCCTATCCCACGGCCTCTTGGGGCCAGCAATTAGCACCACAGAGAGTCGCTGTCTCTGTTGGGGTAAAAATAAAAGATTGAGGACGACTGTGTGAAGCATTTTCATCTTTCAGTCTGAACTCAGGAAGAAAAACGGGCCCTTAGGCAACTGTTGACGTTACCCTCAGAGCGACTGTGTGCTGAGCTCCTGCTCAGCATTGTTATAATGTATTTATATAACGCCGCTAAACGGCGGGACCTGTTCCACATTCATCTACATAAAGCAGTACTGTAATGCCTTGGGGTTGAAATAGACATGCACACACACAGACACATGCTTAAACAGGCTTCAGCACATACACACACAAAGTCAAGATTGTTAGGCAAAGCGTTTCTATTGCGACCCCCAACCCTTTTACTCTTTCAGCACTCATTTGTCACTTATGATTAGCAAAACGTGAGGCACCATAGACCATTCTGTTTTTAACTGGGACCACCTCTTGTGTTATCGTAAAGTACACACACACATGCAAAAGATCACACTAACCTTAAATAAACACTCCCTGTCACACACTCCCTGAAACACACATGAACACTGACATAATTTCCCTGTTGCAGTTAAAGACAACGACAAAGTGCAAATCCCCTCAGATAAAAGACTCTCAAATGATGAAAGTAAAGGTTTTCATGCCTGTGATGTTTTGATGTGCAGCATGGATGTGATCAGAGAGGCCTCGCAGTGCCACTCTTTCTCCTTTTTTTTCGCTCTCTTTATAATGCAGCCTAGTTTATTTCTTGCTTTAGTGGGAAACCCTCGCATGAGAGAGATAAGAGCAAACGGTTTCCAGCTGCTTGCTAATTTTTGATCTGATAGTCAAGCTAGCAGGTGTTTTCTGTGAACGTGGTGACTTACTGCCCCAATGAAACAATGAAATGTATTTTCGTATCCTGTGGTTCTTTCTGCTCTGCCTTGATTCTCAGTTGATAGTTTGACTCGGATTCATCTTTTCACGTGTTAGGTTCTGACTCCAGCTATGAGGAAACTTCTGGCTGTGTCAGACTGTCTGTCATTATCTATCATGAACTGGTGCTTCATCATTACAACACCGGCTGGCTGACTGACAGCCATCACTGATTAACATATTGATTCTAATTGACTGTCTGGCTTTTCATCTGAATGACCGGTTTAAGCGCAGACTTGCAGACTGGTTGGCTGGCTTACCGACACAGCCACATGGCCGGCTCACTGACTCACTAATTAACTGACTGACCCACTAAATTCCTGACTCTATGCTGACTGACTGATTGACTTGCTGTCTGCAGACAAACCAATTGACAGTCACCCTGACTCAACTGTCACAGGATGAGATTTCATCTCTGTGGAGAACTTCTGTACTGACTGGCTGATGGCACATTAACATTTTTTTCCATTAGCTCAAAATGGAAAGAAATGGGACTGAATGAAGAGATGTAAAAAGTGTCTGGGAAGAAATAAACCGGGGGCTCAATTTGTGTGTGCATGTGTGTGTGTGTGTGTGTGTGTGTGTGTGTGTGTGTGTGTGTGTGTGTGTGTGTGTGTGTGTGTGTGTGTGTAATTTAAAGAGACAAATCATGAAGTCAGTTCATCTCCTGTTGAAGATATACCTGTCTTGTTGACTGGGTCCATAATGTGCAATCAGTGAAGAAAGGACTCAGAACTAGAAGCTGCAGATTCTACATCTCACTCAGATCAAGGCTTTAAATGATTTCTCTAAACCTTATCTGAATGCTGCACGCTTGACTTGAACAAAGCATCATGGGTGAAATAACTTTAAGTGCTTTCACCTTAAATCAAAGGTCAACCTTTGATCCTTCCAGTGCACCACACTTCATGATTTATCTGTTTGGCAGGCTACATATAGCTTTTTTCTTATTCAGACTGAAATATTTTTTGGTATATTTTTTAATCCCTGGCACGTCAGATTTAGCTGCTAAAACCTGGACTTTTCACAGGTGTAGCTACTCGTGGTTGATTTTTTCATTGGTGATGACCCATCAGCTGATAGAGTGCTGTTTGTAGATGTAAATGTGCAACATATGTATAGAGTGTGTTTGGAAATATGCTTGTGTGAGCATATGTGTGTCTGTGAACAGGACCATGTGTCTGTGTGTGTAGTGACTCATAAACCACAGCAATGAAAGCCATCTGTGACAGCTGCTACATAATCAGATTACTACTGCTTCAATTTGAGCATGTTTGTGTGTGTATCCATTTATTACTCTGTGTGCATGTGTGTGTGTGTCTGTGTTTGTGTGTAATTTGGTCTGGGCGGTTAGCGTCATTCAAACTGGTCCATGCTCTGTACTGGTGGACCTTTTGGGAAATGAGACAAGGACCAGGGGTCCACTGATCTGAATTTTCAAATCCCTGAATCTATACCAATACCTCAACTAACACATATATCGATCAAACCTCATCTTCATCATTATTAAAAAGATACAAATAAATCAACATGCACTTAACTCCACAGAATATGACAATAGCCAAATATTTCTTTGATTATTATACTGTTAGAGCCACTCAATACAAAAAAAACAAAACAAAACAGATATTTGCTTCAAATTCTTACTTCATAGTCAGAACGATTTAGTTTATCTCAGTATTAATAAAAAGGAGATTTCTATTATTGAAGTCAGAAATCTTATTGTTTGTTCTCTTTAGTGACATTATTCTCACTTTCTTTTTAGGAATTCTAAGATTAATGTTAGAATTTTTATTTCAGAATCCAAAAAAATCTTTTTGACTATCACAAAAGTTGTTTTGTCTTTGCAATTCAGCTGAAAGTATTGATACCTCATATCAGCTCCAGTTTTTGTGTGGTTAAACTCTCAACTCTTACTCCTTGGATTGATTGTTAATTCTTTGGATGCTTGGTTCAATTTGTTGCGTTGTATTTATACCCCGCCACCACGCAAAAAAAAAATGGCGAGCACTTATGCCAAGCTGTTGCTGGAGTCAGCATAAAAAGTGTTACTGTACCTGTCGACTCCTAAGCCTCTGAATCTTGCTTCCTCCATGCTATGTTAGCTCTCCATTTAACAGAATGCACAGACTGACTGATGCTCTCTTGATGTTTCAAATTTCAGTGGTCAAAGCATAGAACTGAGTTGAGTAGATCAGCCCTATGCATTGTCCCTTTGTCTCTGATACTGATCTTAGGAAAATCATTGTCCTTTAGAGATTCTGAGACAGGGTCACTGCTGCTGCATGTGTGTGTCTGCATCTGTGCCTGTGTCTGAGTGTGTGTGTGTGTGTGTGTGCCTGTGTCTGTGTGTGTGATGGAGCATACATATGCTCTGCTTCATGTTTTTATGTGCAGGTTGGTTCACAGAAGGTATCTGAACCAGAGCAGCAGAGCTCAAAAGAAGCGTAGCGTGTCAGTGTGTCACACAAGCTTTGCTTTTACATATTCTGCTCTATTTAATGCAGGCACACCAGCCTTCTCATCTTTTACTTTCATCTTTTATTTCCTACATTTCCCTCAGACTTTCCGACTCATGTCGAATGCTCTAAAGCTAATTAAAATTGAAGAGAACAATTTTTTAGTGAAGTCCTCCGAATGCTTTCTGATCTCCCTTGGGGCCATCTTATCACTAGTAGATTTTCATTTTTCATGCATTAATGCTGAATTTTCAAACTTTGTGTAATGTGGTTTCATTTCTTTTTATACTGCTGGGGTTTTGTGAATGTGTCTACAGATCTACTTTGTCTGCTCATACAATTGGATTCCTGTCTGGTAGAATCAGTTCTGGACTCTGATTAAAAAAATGTACTTATTTCTTCTTTTTATGCAAAGCTAACACACATGCAGTTTGGTATGATTTATGTGCACTGTTTCTGTTGCAAAGTGTGCATCCTGTGTCGCTGACATACTTTTTATCTACATGGATGCAACCTATAGTACATAGAAAGGGATACATCTGGTTGAAAACAATCCCTCACAAATTTTTTAAAAAATTGTCATAATTTCCCCTTTTGTCATATGGCAAATATTACCACAATTGGGCAACAATCAGACAACAGAACTCTGAACCCAACTTGAACCGGTCAGTGCGTTTTTTCATTTTTTTATTTTTCTTTTTTTTTTAAATAAGACATTAAATGTAAGGATAAAGTACATAATGAAAAATCTCTTGCAAATAGCCTGTTTTCTCTTTTCTACAGGTGCTAGCAAAGCTTTAATGGAAAAGGGAGCTGCAAGTACTCAGGATGTTGACAGGATAAACGTCAAATCTTCAGGCTTAGTAAGGAGAAAAAAATATCTACAGAAGTTTTAAGAAAAAATAGAAATGCAAATGTCAGCAAAAGTCTCAGCAAATTACTGTAGCTCCACTATAAGGCTTTGGATTTTAATCAGTTAAATGTTTATTTCTAACCATGCAAACCATATTATTTGGAGTTGGAACTCCATGTTTGTTGGTAGACTGATCCCGTTATAGCTTTTAGCTCGTTCACAACTCCTAATGTCTCCTAATGGCTCCATGTTTGAACGACACAGGACAATCAAATCAAGAACAAATAGACTCAGGAACAGTTTCTATCCAACAGCAATAACTACTCTTAATGCCATAAAAAACGATCCTTGACATAACACATGCTACAGCAAGGGTCGTGCAATGATGACGACTGAATGTATTGACTGAGTGTGTTTGTTTGTTTGTTACCTATTTTTTTATTTATTCATATTTGTTTTTAGCTACTCATGGCACTGACTGTCAGACACTTTTTAAATTTCGTTGTACGTTTTACAATGACAGTCAAGAACTATTCTATTCTATTTAGAGTATTTTTGGGGGTAATTCAGTGCTCTTTATTTCCTAGTTGCCATGTTTGACCTGCTGTCATAATTGGAATTGAACTGTTGTCCTTAATCTATATTCCTGGACCAACTGGTTCCCGGTGTCTGTCTCAAGTGTGTGTATTGTGCCCACAGAAGCATTTGGCACCTTCCATTTGGTCTTATCAAAGTACTGCAGAGCTATATGATGTTAGAAAGGTCATCCACACCACAGGAGGCTGCCTGCATGCACAGTACAGACCCCCGACAGTGCTATTTGCTCCTCTGAAGATGGCTTGGACCCTTTTTTCTCCAGTGAAAGTCATTAGAGGTCAGAGGTTGATCAGTCTCAGAGTAAGACGAAAAAAATACAGCGAGCAAAAGTTAGACAGTGAGGAGGGATTGCACAGAATGTCCACAACTTCCTCATTATCTCCTTGGCCGCTAATGCCCTCGTGTAGAGCTGGCTCACTCTGCTTCATTACTGTAAGGAGACTGTCTAAAGGAGAGAATGGCAGACTTCCAGTTGGCTCTATCAACCTGTCAATCACTCTGTTCTAATCTTAGCTCTGCCCCTCAGTGCTGCCCATCATTTCCTGGCATTGTGGCATAGAGAACAGATTCTGGGTGCTTAATATCCCTGAAATAGATTAGGTTGTAATGGAAGGCCTTCTCAATTATGCAATGATGTTTTGTTATCAGGAACAACGCATTGTGTTTGTATTATTTCCTACATACATAAAGAAAGTCAACTATCTGAGTGTTTCCTCGACAGAGTAAGTGATGTCGGACTTTCAAGATTTTATTCTGAAAAGCAGAATTAAATAATCACCTTTTGGAGCATATTTGATACCATCAACCTGTGACAGCGGATGCAGTGGAATAGTCGCTTGCACTCACAAACACACTCGCACACGCACATGCACACGCACATGCACACGCACTCACCCGTCATTCTCTGCTGTTGTCACAGTAACCATCTCACCTTCCTTTTGCAGTCCCGCCCTAATGAGACCACTGGAGGACAGAGAAGGAGAGAGAAAGATTGGAGTGTGTGTATGTCTGTGTGTGTGTGAGAAAGAGAGCAGCCAGGGAGCAGAAAAGAGATGCAGACACAGAGAGAAGCAAAGATATATCATAGGGAAGATAGGCACCTCCAAGGTAAAAATGCTGTGTTGTATCTGCTTTTTGCGCTCAGGAAGCAATGTCATTCAACCAGCCGGGATCCTTCCAGAAACACACTCCCTATCCCGCCAGCAACATGTGCTGATTACACCTAGAGCTTGTGACCACACCACAAGTTCAAAATGCTGCCTTGGCATTTTCATATAAATCCAATAACATTATCGTTAATAGATAATTACCCCGCGCTGCATGATTTGTGACTGCAAACACAGATTAAAATTCAATTAAAGGTAAATGTGTGCGCGGCTGCTGCCTGTTCTGCTCTGCTGAGTGGCTCCATTTAAACCCAATAAATCAAGTTCAGTGATTATATTTAATGTCCGTGTGTGTCATAAGACTGTTAATGTATGTTCATTTGATGAAAGGAAAATTGAAATAAAACTCAGTTTATTGCATGGTATGATATGACAGAGGTCAAAGTTGATACACACACTGATTGAATTGATTTCATTGATACAGCAGGTGTGTGTAGTTGGTCTCTGATACTTAATTCATTTTGGAGTTTTTCTGTCCGCTGAACCACATTAAAAAACCTAAAAAAGTGGTAGAGGCCTAGCATGGACAGCCAATTATACACCTCAGATGATTCAGCAGTGAATCTTACACATGAGCCAAACATGAACTGGTAAACCACTCTTATTAGAATACGTGTAATGAAGCTCTGAGTCATAATGTGTCCAGTGTGTTACCAAGAACACATTACATGCACAATCCTGATAATAAGATATGTGTGCCTTAGTTGTGTGTTTTATAGGTCTTTAAATGTTAAGCCATGGCCCATTCCTTTGAGGGTCTAACTTTAGTCGTGTTTCCACCAAGCAGACTGGTTCGGTTAGTCTCGGTACGGCGCGCATTTTGTGGTGTTTCCACTGACGTAACCTGGGATAGATCCCCAAATAATGTAGATAAGCCGTACCACTTTTGGGGACCCTTTCGTATGGGTGCCAGACTGAACCGACCCGCTTCCGGAAGGTGGAGCAACATACTGCAGACCGTTGATTGGTCAAAAAAATTATCACTTACCCCACAGTGGCTGCGTTTCTCCTGGCGACACACTGTCTTCTCTGAAACAAAGCTTGATTGCACTTTGTATCAAAGAGCTACATTCCAATCACAGAGAGGACGAAATGCTGCATGTCTTCCATCTATGCTCTTTGTTTACTGTGTCGCGTTTTTCTTCTTTGTTGGATTTAATAGCGGGGTAAACTGTGTCGCGCTGCTACGGCGTCACACTATTGTTTACCAGCTGGGGCTTGCGGCATTCGGCTTACACGCCGCCAACCACGAGAGGGCACAGTTTTGCCGTGGAAACACAAATGGGATCAGGCTTAACTGTACTAAACCGAGCCAAACCGTACTGAACTGACCCGGACTGCTTGGTGGAAACGCGGTCTTGTGTGTGATCGGCAGCATTCTCGCTCAGGGAGTTAATGGGTGGAATAGGTGATGATGTAAATTATAAACAATAACAGTGGAGACTAAATCATTCATTTTATGTCACCTGGATTATTGTACACCTGTGTGGTCCTCTGCATACAAGGGTCAACTGAAGAAATTGCAAACTGCCCAGAACAGAGCTGCCAGGTTGGTCTTACATTGTCTAATAAGAACAAACACTATCAACTTTCATGGTTACCTGTAGAGAATAGGCTTGTTTTCAACACAGTTAAATTTTTCAGTTATTGTCAGATGCAGTCAGCTTCATTCGAGTTACCAGGTCAGCTGATGATGGCCAGATCTTGTTGCCACATCCAAAGTCAAATGCCTTAAAAAGGACAGTTTTTTATCGTGTCATCAATCATTGGAATAATTATCCTCTGAGTGTATGGAAATTGAAAAGCAAGTCATCTTTCAAGCACACACCTGAGAAGGCACAACCTAACTTCCTGAATGCCTGAGCATGCACTGTAAGTAGAGGAGTGGATGTGACTTTATTTGATGGATACAACTTGTGAAAGTAATAACCAATCACAATTTTCTGATGATGTTTGTTGTAATGATGTCTATAATGTTTTAAGACTTAAGATCTGCATTGTGAGTCATGTTAGTTGTAACTATCATGTGCATCATGTAATATGTTGTGTGTTGTCTTTCTGTGTGGGCCCCAGGAAGATTAGCTTGTCACCTTAGTGGCAGCTAATGGGGATCCTTTTAAACAATATACAACAACAATAATAACAACAAAAACAACAGTGGGCAAGATATTTATTTAAAATGTTACAAAGAGCTGAAGGGATGTACAGAGTTCAGTAGTTGAAATTGTTGGACGATAGACAGATAAGCAGATGCTTTCTTGCTTTTCTACATAGGTTCTCCAAATGGATAGTTTTTTTTAACTTACCAGCAAGTGTTTCTTAGCTAGTAAACAAGGTTTTAGACACACCATAAGCAACGTTAGACTAAATGAACTTGATAATGGAGACGTAGATGAGGGAGAATCAACTCTAGTTCAAAAGAAACTGTAACACGATTTATGCAGGGGACATTTTTTATTGCATCATAATGAACAATGCTTTTTACAATTCAGCATGTTAAAACATGATATCCTTATATCACTCACACATGTTCATAATGCAGAGTTTAATTTGTTTATCCTAACACCCTAAGTGACTTATTTGTTCATTCATATAGAAACATTCAAAGGCAATCAGCACATATCCAATGTATCACACTTTATGTACACTGTGAATACCATTACAGAGCATCAGCCCCTTCCAGTCCTCACCTTGTGATAGTGCTGGCTTCCAATCAACTTCTCTTGTCAATATTTACTGTCGTCTGCCTCCGCCATGTCATCAGCTGCCTTTGCCATGCTCTCGGTTCTCACCGTCAACTTAATTAGTCACATCTCTCTGTTTAATTACATCAAGTGGAAGGAAGTTGCAATCTCAAGTAGATCAAATTAAGCCCCATGCAAATGTTGGAGTGTCTCGCTCCTGTTCCCGGTCTCTGTGGCAACATTGTCTCTGTCTGCCTTATTTCTGTTGGCAAGAGTAACACAAGACTTGTCATCAGTTGCTAAACGAAATCTTACTCATGAAATCATCTCTATTAGGCTGCTTAAGTGGTTGTCTCTTTGTGTTCCCAATGAGAAGTGACTAATCTTCTTTGTGTATGTGTGTGTGTGTGTGTGTGTGTGTGTGTGTGTTTGTGTTCATACAAGAGATGAAAAGCTGGATAGAGGAAGGTATAGAACATGCACATTAAAATGCAACATTTTGGCGTCTTCATTACTGACATCTTAAAGGTCCCATATTCTGCTCATTTTCTGCAGTTTAATATGGATCACTGATGTCTTCATGAAATGATAGTAGCATGTTTTGGTCCAAAAAGCCAATAAATCAAGCACAGCAGCATTGTTTCCAGGCTCTCATAACCCCTCTGTTCATTACAGTATGATTTAGTGGGCGTGACCTTCTTATGTAAATGAGCCGCCGCCAATACCACCCTGCTTTACCGCGTCACTGAGAGCGGTGCCACAAGCTCCGAGTGCACAATATTTAGAAAACAGCGAAGCTTGTTTATCGTAACATTACAGGCTAAAACAACAGGCTAACCGCAGCTACAGTTAGCATCCTGAAGCTAACACAGAGACAGGGGGGACACTGAGGAAAAGCTCTTACATCTTCTCCACAGAACACAGCATTTAAAATACTCACATTTCCAGGGTCGGAGGTTTGTTAGCGGATGGTTGGTAATGCACCTGGATTCAGGACCAGTCTATTCGCTAGCCCTCTGTTGCACTGTCCACAGTTGAAAAAGCAGTCAGGTCAGACTTGCTCCTGATTGGTCAAAAAAAGGAATCACTGACGTCGGCAAATCCCCAAAATACAAACAGCTTGTTTTAGATCAAGATTTTACAAGCACTACTAAGTACAGGTTTTGTTATTAAATATCACATTTTGTGGGCTGGGAAAAAAAGCAAAAGACCCACAGATTTAACCAAAAGACTTAATAAAGTGATTTTTGCATAATGTGGGACCTTAAAAACAATTTTAGCCAAAAATTCTGCTCTTAGTTTACGCCCCCAGTTCCACAACAGCTGACCCTTAATCCAAAATGTTGATTAAAAACATCATGTTATGGTTTGCAAATTATTTAAAGCATTCACTTCATCAAAAACTATGCAGTGATTACAAATCATACTCATGAGTGATTACAAAGACTGAGAAAAAAAGGATTTATTAAAAAATTGAGCATAAGCAACAAGATGTGCAATTTATACTGTATGACTGTTATCTACAGACCCTCAGGCAGCAATTAAAAACAGCCTGTAGTGGACATTGCTGCACTGGATAAAAAATTGATAATTGCTGGCATTCTTCTAAGCCTGGTCAAAATCTACACCAAGATAAAGATATCAGATAAAGATAAATCCAGCATCTGCTAAAAACTTCTTAAACTGTAGTAAGTTACCTTTCCTTGGTTTTCATGATGCTACTGAAAGTCCAACAAAGTCACAGATCACACACATAAGTTTTTTTTTTCCTCCAAGGTGTGAAATTGTGACAGGAGCAAGCCAGTGAAACATGACCTTTGGTGCATGTACTTCATTCCAGAAAGCAGCCTTTAATTAATATGCCTTGGCAAATGGAAACTGTGACCTTGTGGCATGTGGATTCCTCTCACCAATCTGATCCACTTCATCATTAAAATTCAAGCCCTGGTCGTCTTTCTTCCTCATGAGCCCGTGCCCTTCCTCTCGCTTTCTTTTCCCATTCTTCTGTCCTCTCACCGCACACATGAGAGACGCAAAAACCGTGTGATACTAGCAGAGAGCACATATACGGTATATCCCTGCCTGACAGTTATGAGAGGATAAAAGGGAATTTGGGAGAGTAGGTTGCCATAAGGATTACTTCTTACTTTGCTGCGCTGCATCACAGAGTGTTAAATAACTGATGCACAGTAAAGTGATAATGGCTTCACCGTCTAACCATTGGTTTTCAGTTTAGGCAGGTACTCATTTGCCTTAATCTGATGTTATTTTATTCAGTGTAGCTAAATCATTTGTGTGGCTTACCCCACCTGCATAATGTCATCTTGAAAACAAACTTTAGTATGAAGCATTCAGATCAAAACAATCTAAATTTAAGGAAACACCAAAACAGCTTTTGTACGTTTTTGATCCTGGATTACATTTTGTACACTTTGCTGACAAGAGACTGAAGCCTGCCTTATTAAAGATTTGTAAATTTACACATCTTTAATCTTCTATACATGATTTGCATTGACAGGGGATTTTCTTTTGTTGCATATTCATTTGTAAATTCTGGTGTTTTGTGTTTAAGGAGACACATGGTTCTTGATAATCCTGTTCCATGAAACAGCTGGCCATTGTTCACTGGTAACCTGGATGATCCTCAAATATTAAATTACATATTTGGAGATCCCATGTAGACATGGGAGGGGATATTGACAGGATGTGATGGTAAAGACTCAGTTTTCACTGTTTCTAATGACAATAACATATCAATCGTAAGCCAGACTTTACTACACATGATGAGCATAACATGAAAATTCTCTACACAACAAAAACTGAAATCTTATTTTTGTCTTTCTTTAAGTAAAAAAAATCATATTTAACTTGATATAGGCTGCATTTAACTTAATAGCCCAGAAAAATGTCTTGTTTCAAGTTGTTTAAAGACAAAAAATGAGGCCTAAATTTCTTGTAACAAGTAAAAAAAATCTGCCGATGGAGCAAGAAAACATTTGCAAGAAGCTGTGCTTGAAACTAGAATAATATCTTACTGCAAGTAACTTTTCTCTTGTTCCATTTGTAGATTTTTTTCACTTGTTGCAAGCAATTCAGACCTCATTTTTGTCTTTAAATAACTTAAAACAAGACATTTTTCTGGATTAGTTTGGTGAATGTAGCTCATATTAAGTCTAAAAGGAAATTTTCTACTGATAATAAGACAAAAACACTTAATAAGATTTCAGTTTTTTCCAGTGTGTCATATTTTACATTTTATATATACATGTTATATTTAACTATATAACAGAATATTTACCCTCCCTAAATGCTGTTTCTCTGTATCTGATATCAGCACGTAGACCCACATCACTTTGATGACTCTATGCTGGCTATCAAAGTTCAACAGTGAGAAACAAGTTGACCAAATGAGAAGCAAAGTCTGTTTTTTTTTGTTTTTTTTTAAGGAAACAAAGACTGCAGCACAGAAGAAAGCTAAATGGGAGAGTGATAGAGCACGAGCTACATTTCTACAATTTCATTTAACAGACGTTTTTGTCCAAAACGACATACAACTGAAGGCCAAAACACGAGCTAGGCTATTTTTGATCATGTTTATTCCAACCCACATGCAGCAGATTTTCTGCAGTGGTCTGTTCAAACTTGAGAGTCTATCAATAAAATAAAGAGTGAGGTTACGGAAGTTCTGTTTGGTAAGGTTGGAGTTGATAGATTAGCACTGATAGGACATAAGCCAGGATTTCTCACCTTAGGTCAGTGCTGTTGTTGGGTTCACTACTCTATGGTGCAGTATGCTTTCAAATAATAGCACCACTTAAAAAAAAAAAAATCATGAGGATGGGAAACACTGGGATGATGATTTCATCCCAGAAAAACACTACAGATGGCCACAGGTGTCTATGCAATCAGCTTCGAACAATGCATTAATTATATGACAGGTAACAGTACGCAAGCTAACATGACACCTCAATGTGATTTAACATTAAACTATGAACCTAAGCAACAAACTGATTGTAATTCAGTTGCAATCCACCAATCTAACATTAACAACATTGTCCTGCTGATCAGTAAAAAGTACTGATTCAACATTTAATGTAAATCTGTACACAGAGATTGTACTGAAGTAAAATTACTTTCCTCTTATGTCGTCTTACAGCGCTGGTTGACACTTAACAGCTCCATGAAAGATCAAATAGAGGTAATTTGTGTCACTCTCTGACAGCAATGATGGGCTGCATCTGGCTACACCCACTTTGTGTATTCAGAAGAGCTAAGAGATGATGAGGGAGGGAAGAGGAGGAAGGGAGGCAGACAGTGGAAGAGAGACAGTGACAGAGAAAGGGACACGGAGAGAGTGCACCTTTCTCAGACAGCTGGTGATGTGCAGCTGTCTAGGAGGCTGGATTACTCCCTAAAGCCTGCCCTTAGAGGGAGAGGCGAGAGGGAGAAGAAAAGAGCCAGGGAGGAAAATAAATAGAAATGGAAACTGAAATGGGGACAGAGGAGGAGAGGGATGAAGACTGCGAAACAAAAGGGATTTGAGCAGGCGAAGACAAGGGGAGCAATATAGAACAACAGAGAAACAGATGTGGGCTATTGAGGTAGAGGATGATGAAAATATCATCAGGAGAGACCAAAATGAATCAATGAACCCTGAAGATACAACTTAATTTATACTTCTGATTTCAAATATTTAGAAAAAAGATTTCTTGCTTTTCTTCCCTAAAAACACAATTTTTACACTCATCTTTTATTCAGCCTCTGCAACCGTGTAAAACAGGTGTGATACACAATACAAATTTAAGTTTAGAGATTTGTGTGATTCTCACGTGTACACGTCATCATAAAACATTTTTTTACTACAGCACACAATGGCCTTGTGTAGCAGGCCTACCTGTCTTGCTGCTAAGACGTGGGTTTGTCTTGTTGATGTTGCAGTACTTGTTTAATTTGATTTGAAATACTCACTATGTCATGTGTTTTGGCTACTAGTGCCACCTATGGGCTTTATTTTGCAATACAGAATAACTACTGTCTGCATATAGAGTGGACAGCGTGGCTCTGCCATTTACCATTGTACAGTTTTGAAGCCAAAATACCCTTGTCGCCGGTACAGCTATTGGCAGCCGTTGTGCAGCTAGACTCTGCGCAGTAGAGGCTTTGAAGGACTTGAAAAAGAATCTGAGTGGAGCCGAGTGACAAAAAGAATATATTTTTTTCTTTTTAAAGAGTCTAATCTCTTCTTGGCTCACCCTCCCAATCTATTTTACAATACCCAAAAAAATCACACGAACGGCAGCGTTCAATCAATGTTAAACGTGACATAAAGCCTGGTTTTTCATTTCTTATAACTAATGAAAGCAAAACTTTTCAGAAAAATAGAGGACCTGATTACAATGCAGCTAAATAATATCTTCAAACCACCACAACAATTGTTGGTGAGAAACATTTTTCAAACAATTTTCTAAAGTTTGACCACAGCTCATCTGGAATAACTGGAGAGAAGATTTTTTGACCTATACTACAGCCAGCCACCAGGGGGAGCAGTTTTTGTGGCGACCTCACTTTGAGCTGAGCATGACGTCGATTTTTTTATTTACAGTCTATGGTCAAAACTGTCTGCCACAGTACCAAATCTGACGTGCATTGACATGCATTTCGTTAAGGAGTTTGTGACAGTCTGTATAGTTTTTTTTTCTTTTTAGTTATTGTAACTCCCCTCCACCCCACAGAGGATAAGACCAAATATCCTGCCTGTGTTTTGTATCGAATGGGGTGACAAACTTGTGTCTAATTGCTTGGTTTGAAATATACAGTCTATAGTATTTTGTACCTTTCTTTTCCCGAATATACAAAGATACGCGTTGATGTGTGTCGGCAACTTGATGTTGTCTTCCAGTTGAAGCATTTGCCGACACATGAAGTCAACATTTGACGACCACTCTCCACCACATCAGCAGGACATTTTCTGTGATTTTGTCGTCAATTAAGATTTCAAAGTGAACTTCATAGCCTATCCTGCTCAGATCATATTAAAGGAGTGTGCAAGGTCAGTTCTGGCTGGAGATCAGTAGCAGATGCTGCCAAAGAACAGGAACAGTAGCTAGCTGCTGGCAGGCTGCTCTAATAATCAGACAGTCTTCTGCCCATTTGTTCCCCCCAGACTAAACTAATATAGTTTTTGCTGGGTAATGATACTGAGACGCAGGCTCACATTCCCCTGTAATTGATCCTGCTGGCTACCGCCACACACTAACAAGCTAAACGAGGAGGAAAACCCTCCTAGCAACTGGAGGGTGAGAGAGGTAGAGCGACTCTGAGGGAGAAGAGAGAAAGGAGGGATGGTTTAGACAAGCAAATAAATGCATCTGAGTCAAACTAAGGTAAAAGAGGGAGAGAAGCTTTTGATACAAAGACAATGAGATTTTGATCTGTTGCTATGACGGCGGCATGCTGTAAGGAGATCAAAGCAGGTAGTGTAAAATGGTTGAAGAGTGCAGGAGCTGCTTGATTATTCACTTTCTTTTTTCTCTCTATTCCAGAGAGAATGAGCAGAGAGAGAAAGAGCGAGCAATGCGGACAGAGCACCAGTGCACGCTACCTCTTTCATCTTTGACAACATCCACAGGGGGATTGGGCTATTGTGAATTTGGAGTGAAATATTTCAAAGGGCTGCCGGAGTAGAGCTGGGGCTAGGCTTCTTGGCTGGGTTCAGGCTGTGTTTCAGAGAGATGAAACACACCTGGTTCTCAGCCTTCCCTCTGATTAGATGAGGTTTTGTACCCAATGCCACAGGCACTCACTAATTACTCTTGTCTTAATTAATGACTGATATTACTGATATTAACACAAGTTAGTTTTTGTTTCAGCAGTGGCACACCTTTGAATTTTTGTTCATGGTTTTATTGTCTCCAAGGCCTTTCACATTCATTCAAGTCTTTGAAATCAGAAAGATTTTTCAATGAATCCAGTGCCATTGAATTTTATTTTGAGGCCCTGATAATGAAAAGTCTTAGTGACATGAGAAGGAAAACTTGCTCCCTTTTTTAAAGAATGGGTCTATATGTGCATGTATTAAGGACTGCTCTGGTGGTCCTCTCCTGGCTTTTGATCATTATCTTTTAAATGTCCATTTCTAAACACTGTGACAAAAAAGAGGAAATAGACAAATGAGCTTAACTCTGCAACACGTAAACAATGGCTGATTTCATGCAGTGGGTGAAGTTGAAAGACCTTGTCTCTGTGTGTATATGTTTGTATGTGTGTGTGTGTGTGTGTGTGTGTGTGTGTGTGTGTGTGTGTGTGTGCTTTCTGCAGTTGTGTGTGCATGCTTGCAATTGCATGCTTGCACCTACTGTTGTCTGCCTAAACAGAGATGGAGACTGCTGAATATTCATAGCATCTGTTCTCGGTTGGGGCTGAGAGATAAGACGTTTATGTTCTGGCAGCCGAAGAAGGAAAGATCGTGTGTGTGTGTGTGTGTGTGTGTGTGTGTGTGTGTGTGTGTGTGTGTGTGTGTGTGTGTGTGTGTGTGTGTGTGTGTGTGTGTGTGTGTGTGCCTGTGTGTGTGTGTGTGTGCATGTGCGTGTGAATTGGGTTTGGGGGGAGGGAGGCCAATGGGCGGCAGAGATGTGTCGACATCAGAGGTTTAATGGTTTGAATCTAACTTGGGCCAATTAAAAAGCATGCCGCGTGCACTAGGGTGGGCTCCCATTCATTTCGGGGGAAATTGAGGTTGAAATGAGCCATTGTGGGGCCACGTGGCCGCTGTGCATACTGAGCGGCAGGCCTGCAGAGGCTCTCCAAAACGGTGGATAGAGGACAGAGGAGAGTCTTTGACCTAGGACAAGGGGTGGCAGTGTTCGCTTTGAGACAGAGAGGAAGAAGAGGGGAAGGGATCCACACAGAGGGAGACAGGAGCAAGGGATGGAGGCAGAAGGAGAGTGAGGAAGGAGTAAGGACAGAATGACAAGAGGCTGGAGAAGTGTGCATAAGAAATAAGAGGAATTGGAGAGAAGTGGACAATGATGGTGGAAAGAGAAAGAAGATGGTGACACGTAAATGTATGTCAAAGGGAAAGGTTTGCAGAAGACAAAGAGCACAGACAGAGCCATATGGGTGCACAGTTCCAGCTTCCACAGAGCTGGGGATGGCGGTTTACTGATTGGTTGGTACAGTAGATCTTGCCCCCCTGACGTCAGCTGGACAGCATACTGTGGAAGTGCTGACTGAGCTGTACACACACACACACACGCACACACACCACACAAGAGAAAATGCCTGCCAAGACGAGGCCTGAAAATTGTACATCAAAGCATATCAAGCAAATGTGTGTGCCTGTGTGTTTGTGTGTGTCATAGAGGAGGAGCTCCGAAATAACAGATGTCCCATCAGATCTCATACTCAGATAGCACAATTCCTGTCTGTGCAGTCACTCTTTATCTTCAGCGGGTTATAACATCGTTCCCAGATGAGCACATGTTTCTGACTACTAACAAGACCCCCGTCGAATAAAACAACCCAACATTTTTTCATCACCAAGAGTCCTCAGGTTCCAAATCTGGATTTGAGCTGCCAGAGGCGATTATGTCACAAGGCTGTCCAATCCAGAACAGATCCACGCTGCTCAGTGTATCACTTCCTGTTGCTCTCCTCCCCTCCTCCTCCTTGAACATGGCTTGATTGGATGATAGCACATGTATCCCTTCGAGCCATGGCTGCTGCTGTGGAAGGAGTCTTTATGAAGCCTTTGGTTAATGTCAGATGTCACAAACATGCAACGTCACAAGACAGAAATCGTCAATGACTTTTTGTTTCCTGCTTTTCCCACACACAGGATATGTAGGATACAGCAGACCACCAGGAAGACATTAATTTTCTCTCTGTGTTTATAATTGAAGGGGAAGTAGCACACGAGCAGTCACTCTATCATGTGGATGAATAAAGTGTGGTATTTACTTAAACAAAGGATCAACACCATAGCTTGTGTTTTAGGTCTGCAAAGTTCTATTCCTTTTTTTATATTCATTGTTTTATTTTTATTTCATTATACAATGTATACAAAACCAACTGATACAAGACAAACAAAAGACCAATAAAAAGAACAAAAAATAAACAAAATAAAATTAATGGCAAATTTAATAATCACATCAACTGACACATCAAACAAATAAAGTCAACTCAGTCTTCTTCAAAAACACTTTTTTTTTGTTAATATCTACTTTCTAAAGAAAATTGACACCTCATGAGGTGATACCTCATCTAAAACTCAAATACTGCTTATTTTTATTGAGCTCATTTTAATTTTATAACCAAAATCGTTACCATCTTGAAATTATTTAAGGACATACCTTCTGAAATAATTTTGTTTCATTACCATCCATTCTTTTGAAGCAAAAGAAAAGCTTATCAATTACAGAAATTAAAATCTAGCCCTAGGAGTGTAGCATAGCCACAGAAGCCAGGAAATGTTGTCTGGTGTGCAGCTTCTCCAAAATTATACATCAAAAGAACGCTGATCTCACTCCCCGTGATTGGTTTGCTTAACAGCATTGTGTTTCTTCCTTTGAAATTAATTAATGTGCGTTGGCCTGTGCATTCCATCTTCTCCAAATGAACAGAATATGATGAACTCACTACGAAAAAGCAGGAACAAGAAAAAGGAATCAGACTGTGGTGGTGCATTGCAGAGCAACTTGGACACATTGACACACAAGTATGTAGGGCTCAAAAACATGCTGGCCACTTGAAAGTCAACGCAGAATTAAAAAAAAAAAAAAAAATTAAGCTTGATTATAAAAGTGGAGACTTGTGCATCCCTGAAGTTTCACTTTCCTTCTTTTTCTGCACTCATCTATTAAGTAGCTGTAGGAAAGTCTTTGTTGCATGCACAAGAAATCCCTTTTGTTCTGGGCACAGTGAATTTAACTGAATTTGTATTTTGGGAGTATTTTAAACCACACAGCAGGTAGTCACTGAGATGTAATCATTGAGAGGTTTCTTATGTTTTTATAGATGCTGGATTGGAGAGTTGGGTCTTTCATCGCAATAAAACACTAAATGAGTGTAAACGAACATCAGCAGAGTTTTGCATCAGAGCACTGCATATATTCTGACCTTTCCTGAAAGCTTTTCAAAGGGCAGCCATCAATAATACTATATTCTCTGAACCAAACTTAATTTCTGACAAATGCTGTCAATAATTCTGTTAGGGTCCCTGTTCTCACTGAAGCAGAAGAGGGATAGATTCACAATCTGTTATTCGTGTACTCCATGGCTCCTGAGGTGATGTCCGAGAGATTTTGTCCACCTCTTATAAAGACTATGTTACTGATACAGCATCACACTGCAAAATACTGAAAACTAAGCAATTATTTTTGTCTTTTTTAAAATTCATGGGATTTACTCACCAGGTTTCTTGAAATGTTAAATATCTTAATTTAAAGAAAAACAAACTTTCATGGTAATTTTCTCTAACTCCTGGCAAAATACTTTTTTTTTTTTTAAATAGGAAACTCAGATCTTATTTTTACTTTTTATATCTTCAAATAAACCATTTTTCTTGACTCAACGGGAGTATATGGCTTATTTTAGGTTAAATAAGATCATTTCTAACAAAAAGTAGACAGAAACAACTGGAATGCTTTATATTAAGGTCCTGTAATGAGCATTAATAAGACCTTTGTAAGTACTTATAAGATGCTTATTAACATTATTTGTTTATAAGACTATATAACTGCTTAATAAGTGTTTAATAAGGTCAGTGTAATAGTTACTACAAGACAACTTAATCTATAAGCTATATGGAACCTAACCCTAACCCTCTTTGTTTTTTGTCTTCTGCTTTTGTCTCTGATGAGCCCTTAGGCCTCACGCCTAACCCTTACTATGACCTTATTAAACACCTATTAAGCAGTTATATAGTCTTATAAACAAATAATAATGCCAATAAGCATCTTATAAGTACTTACAAGGGTCTTATTAATGCTTATTACAGGACCTTAATATAAAGCGATACCGAAACAACTTTTTAAGTTTCGTGTTTTTGCAGTGTACTGGCTTGATGACACCTATTACACACTTCTTTGTCTTATGATAACTAATGACTGGGGTAGAAAACAACCATAAACCTTTTTTATTTATTTATTTATTTTTTTCAAAAACTCTGCATAATTTTTCTAACATAACTATTGATCACATAGATTCGGAAATAAGGGGATGTTGTATCTGAGATCTTGCAGAGTACATTGTATCATACAGAGTTTCACTGAGGGACATTTGAACAGAGTGTTTGTGCGGAGCAGTGTTGTTGTGGTTTTGTTGTTGTGGCCTGAGGTAGACTTGCATACACATAAAGATGTGTATGTTTCTGTAAAGTGAAAGCTAAGACTGCACAGTATTTGCTGACAGGTGGGCTTTAAAGTCCTTCCTGAAGCAGTGAGGGCCCCACACTTCTAGGAGGTAACATGATGAGTACATTATTAGAGTGCAGTGAGAGTAAAGCTTTGTTTTAACCAATTTTTACATTAAAATGATTCATTATTTTTCACATCAAAAACTTGACTCACAGAGTAGAAAAAGCAGAGGAGTTTGTTGATGAAAATAATGATGTAAAATGATAATCACAATCTCTTTATCCAGGAAGAAGATCAGTGTCACTGGGTATTAAAGAATAGCAGTCTGGATTGGTGTGTCCACCAGTCTGCGTTGTAGTTTTGACAGCTTGCAGCAGCCTGATGTCATTACATGATCCTACAGTTGCTGACAAAACAATAACCTGCCCGTGTGTCTAAGTGTTTTTTAAGCCCTCCATGAATATTGAATGTTTAAAGTGTGCTTGTACAACTATATCTGAAACCCTGCATCACATACAGGTGCAGTCTGTCTTTATTATTCTCTGTGTATCACTATGTCATAGTAGTTGTGCTTTGGTCTGTGCAGAGCAACCTAGGGAATCGATTATTGAGGGGGCCTGTCAGCTCTGCTCACTGGATGCAGTAGAATACATACTGTAGCAAGGGAGTACCCTCAGTTGCCCTGACAACACCAGTGCCTGTCAACACCTCCGTCTTAATAGTGACAAATTGTACTTATTACATCAGCGTTAATTCCCCCCGATCTCCCTCAGATGAAGATACTTAGCCCCGCACTGATCAAATTGTGTCAGCATAATTACTGGGAACAGAACCCTATTAAAAACCAGGGCCTCAGACGCACTGTCCAGACTCATCCACAGGCCTATCACTCAACATGCATCTCCGCGTAGGAAGTGGGGAGGGGGGAAGTGGAGGGTTCAGGATGGCAGGGAGTTGGGAAAATGAAGGGGGTGAGGAAAGAGGGAGTGCATTATGCTGTGCTACTTTAATGCACAAAGACTGCTGGATTCATCCACTTAAAGCATATTTCAACTGATCTATTGTTGCTGCCACCAAAAAATTAAAACCAGAATCTGAACAAAAAAAAAATCAAATTTCTGTCTGTAATGATTGGTTAACTCAAGGAATAAAAAAAAAATCTGCAAAAAAAAGAGGTTAAGATCATTTAAAAGTAAGAATCAGTTCTAAACTGTATTCATTCATTAAAAGGTACTGCTGTCTATAAAATAGTGATAAGTATTTTTATTTTTAAGTATTTTATTTATTAGTAGAACATTAAATGGCTAATAGGATAGACGTTCCCTCTGGCGTTCATGGACAAATAAACAAGGCTCTTGAGAAATAAATACCACACAAACTTTTTCTGTAAAAAAAACAAGTATTGCTTAAGAATGTTCACTAGAATAATGTAAAATTTTTGATAGAATTGTCGTGTAGATAGCTTATATGTCACTGTATTGTATTAAGAGTGTTTTAGGTTATTTATCTTCCTCTAGACAAAACTGGAAATGGTTCGATCGACTACTGGCTTTAACTTCTTTTTTCTTTTTTTAAAATTTTTCTTTTCTGTGTATGTGTGTGTGTGGGGGGGCTTTCTGCCTTTATGCTATCAGAGAAGATAGGACAGTTTATAGAAAAAGAAGCAGGGTGACAGTGGGGAGTGACATGCAGGAAAGAGGCTGCAGATTGGATTTGAAACCTAAACCTCTAGACTATTTGGGGTTTATTTATAAATTTTCACTAAAAATCACAACAGAGGTGCCACTTACCTGTGGTGGGTGTGTACTTCCTGACTGAAGCCAGCTGTGAATCACTGCTACAGTGTTGGAGGCAAGTAAAGCTGCTTTTCCACCAAGCAGACTGGTTCGGTTCATCTCGGTATGGCGCGCATTTTGTGGCATTTCCACTAACTTACACTGAGACAGATCCCCAAATAACGTAAACGAGCCGTACCACTTTTGGGGACCCTTTCGTATGGGTGCCAGTCTGAACTGATCCGCTCTCGGAAGTTGGAGCAACACGCCGCGTACCACAAGAGGGCACAGTTTGTCGCAGAAACTCAAACGGGATCAGTTTTAACTGTATCAAACTGTGACAAACCATACTGAACCGAACCGGACTGCTTGGTGGAAGTCAAGTTAACCAAAAACTGGGATGGAGTTATAAACACTTTTTTTTAGGATAATAGTTATCAAGGCATCAGGGACAATGAGCAACTATCAAATAGCCCAAATATATGGTGTCAGAGTGAAATGTGTCTGGAGATGGTGGGCCATAGGACAAAAAGATGGACTTGGAGTTCATGTGTGAATGTACTGCTAAGAAAATTGATCAAAGTTATTTCTGTTTAATAGAGCTTAGTACATTTTAAGTATCACATACCAATTACATTTTAGTTTTGGTGTAATTTTTAAAGACATTGTCTCATATATTTTTGTTTTCCTTTTTTGTAATGTATCAGTGCAGGGTTGTTCTGTATTAGGACCATAATAGTACTTCTATTGTTATTGGTAATTCAAATGTGTGACTGTAATGGTCATTTCATCAAATCTAAGAATGGATCATAATTAAGCCTTGAACCTAGTTTTACAAATATCCCCAGAGTGAGCAGAAATCATTGTTGGGTGGAACATTCAAATCATTTTTCTAGAGAGTAGAGACATTTTATTGGGAGTCAGATGAGGAAACCCAGCATCCCTTTGGGGAAAAGTTGGTAAGAGTGGACTACACAAAAACAAATGATTAAAATTGGAAATTTCATTAAAGCTTCAACCTAGTTTTACAATAACTGCAATTACCATAAGCAATTTTCACAGCTTTATAGATATGGATTTAGTATTGCCAGTAGCTCAGCGGTGAATTAAGTCCTATTCTTTCTCTCTCTCAGTGTGTTGGTCTTGAATGGTGCTGGAATGGAATTCACAAATTAGTGTCGTCTGATGGAAATGTGCTAATTGCTGTTGTTAAGCTGCTGCAATAATTAGGTTATGATGGCAGACTACTACAAATGATGCACAAACACACTCACAGAAACGCACACATAACCAAGCTGGCCATAGCCAATATCCTTCCTCCACTATGGTTGAAATAAAAGGCCAAATTTAATTATTCATTTTACTATCAATCTGTGAGGATAATTTTCCAGTCATGGAGTCAAACACAGACAGCAAAAGTTAACAGCACTTTCTTCTGCTCTGGGTTAGTGAGATGTTTTGTTTTGTTTTAAATTACAATCGACTATAATAGCACATGATTAAATTAGTGAGCTGGCCATGTGGCTTTGGAAATATGTGTGTAGTGAGATAAAAGAGACAAAGGAGGGAGGCTAAATGTGGGTGCTATAAGCCTCTCTCTTCTTCCTGCTTAAGACTTTTTTCTTTCAACAGATAAAAAGATGAGAGCCTTTTTTGTTATTGCAGAATTATAAATTGCATTGAATTTAAACATCTAGAATTTTGTTATCATGAATGCACATAATGGGAGCTGAACACCATGTATTGAGTAGTATTAAGCATGGTTACATGGACATGGGAAACATAAGGCTATGTATTTTATATGATTTGATGATATGATTTGCACTTCACTTTTTTCCCTCGTGGCCATTTTTGTACAGTTTTAGACTGCGCTGATATGTATTGAGGCCATATTTGAGGTTTTTGTCCTGATCATATTTCTTCCTCCATTCTTTTACACTCACTGCTCAAGCAAATTTTTCTTTTGCAGTAGTGACTTGCCCAGCACTTCTGTCATACCTTGAAGAAAAATGAGTGAATGGCTGAAATTTGGGAATTATTTTGTGAAGCAAACACAAACAGTAACATGATCTGGATCTGTGGTTATTGACATACACTGTGTGTTGTTGCTTTAATGCTGCTGTCCTGACATTCTTCAGCACACAGAGCTGCTTAGCAACATGCTGTTTAATGGCTCTGGCCTTCAGCAGAGATTACCGGACTGCAAACCTCATCAAAGACATCAACAACCCCCAGACTCTTTAACCTTGGAGAGCTGACTCTACTTTTCAGCACTTTTTGTGATGAGATGTGTGTGTGTGTGTGTGTGTGTGTGTGTGTGTGTGTGTGTGTGTGTGTGTGTGTGTGTGTGTGTGTGTGTGTGTGTGTGTGTGTGTGTGTGTGTGTGTGTGTGTGTGTGTGTGTTTAGTAGGTGTTTCAGTGGGTGTGTGCATGCCTACAGCCAACCTCAGCAAGCTACTATACATTAATGTAAAATTAATCCTCTCTCCATGGGCTCTTGTACAAGGATGCCCTCCTGTTGTAACACAAACCCTCTTCTCTCAGACCCACTGCTGCTCTTCCTGTGGCTCCATCATTGTAGAGGGCTGTTTTACACCCTACAACAGTGTACCCCAAAGGGGATGGCGGTGGTGGTGGGAGGTTCTCCAAACACTGATAGGGTGGTTCTGAAAACCCTCACTACATCAAAAAACTATTTCTGCAAACTGTGTACATTACTGTAAAAATATAGATATATATGGGTTAAATTTGATATAAAATCACACAAGCAGACAGTATTTTATCTTTTTTTTCACTTTCCTTTGTTGCAATGGAGGCTTGGAGCTGACTAGGCCAGGATAATGATGGTATCTTGGTTGTAGATTAATTTAGGAAATCGGCTAAGTTAAACAACTTTGGCTTTTTTCCCTCATGGTCATTTTTATCCAATTTTAGACTGCGCTATCAGAGTATTCCTAAAGTGAGGGGTCGCTGGTCATTGATACCTTTATTTTTGGGGTGTCGGGCAGGAAACATTGCAGAGCAATCATCAACCTATGGCCCGGGACGTTTCACCTCTTTTATAATTTGTCTTTGACAGATTGTTTAGAGGTTAGACTGGGCTCTCTGCTCGACTCAATTTTGTGGAAAAGTTTAGCTTTTGTAAATGCAAAAACTTTGCGTGCTCAGTTAAATAGCTTAGTTACCAAAACATCACTAACTACCATCAAGCTTTGAAAAGATGTAGTTTAACTACTAAAGCTGCTATTTGCAGTGCTATTCAACTGTGACTGTAAGGGAGTGGAAGAGTAGTTGATTTTCCTACTAGACTTGAACACAGCATTGCAAGATTATACTCTGAGAAACAAATAGGTTAAATAAAAAAAAAAATGCAATATCATTTGATTATTATTGTTGTTATTATATCACAAATTAATATTAATTGCCACATAAACACACACAAAAGTACCAAAAATTGGTACTGTTGAGTAGTGATACCGATTGACAGGTACCGGGCATTGATACTGTATTGTTTCAAATGTGAAAGGTACCCATCCCTTTGCCTAACAGTTGAAGACACTCATGGGAAATGTAGTTACTATTCTGATAAAAGGAAAGGGGGTTTCAATGAAATGTCTCACCAGAACAAAAACACCATAAACATCTCTTACTGTGTCTGTAATGTGATTAAATGTTCTCGATCAAACATGATTCTTCAATCTGTGCTCACTCCTCCCCTTAAGAGCAGTTTGACCTGGGCTTGCAAAAAGGAAAAGCTGCTGGGGGCAGAGAAGAGGTCCCATGATTTATTAAAATAACATCCTTCACTTGTTCAGTTGTTTATTAAATATGAATTGTTCATCTCATGGCAGTTGGACATTTTTTGCATGGATTACAATGCACAAATAATTCATGATAAATGAAAACCCATTTCTAATTTAGAACAGTTTTATAACACTAAAAGCCACCCCAGCCCCACCCCCACCCTGTCTTTTGAAAATATCTTTAATATGTCATAATTAAATCTTAAGTGGAGTGTTATTTTGAGAGTTATTTATGCCTTAAACACTGATTTTAGTGCCAGTAAAGGATGCCAAGCAAAGACAGTCACACCATCTGTAATTTTAAATGCTGTGAAATAAACAAACCATCCTGTTATTAGTCATATTTCTGTTTGTTACACCACATTTAATCTGAAGCTGAGTTGAGGTTACATTTGGGGTGCAATCATGCTTAAGACAAACAAGCAAATTTTAAAACATTATGGAATAGAAGTGCCGTCTTATCTCATGTATATTTGTAAATATGTGTAAGAGTATATATATATATATATATATATATATATATATATATATATATATATATATATATATATAAATGAATATTATGTTTATATTTATTTATTTTCTTTATAATGGAGAAAAAGTGAAGTACAGCTTATAGGTCAAAACGTATAGGAAGAAATAGAGGTTTTGTCCCTATGGATGTTTGAGACTGCAGGATGTCATTGCGGTGTTCTGACACAGCCAAGCACTGTTTTAGCATTCAGGACACAGAAAGAAGAGCTAGGGAGGGAGAGAAAAAAGAGAGACCAAGAGAGAAGAAGCAGGAGAGGAAGTAGAATGAGCCAAACAGGAACACAGGGGTTTTTGAGGCTGAATAAGAGACTCCGAGTGTCTGAGCATATCAGCTCTGATGCCAAACTTTCACTTGAACCAAGGATGCTTTCTTCACTGGTTTTTCAATGGAAGCTCTGTCATTTATGTGTATTCCTAAAATCTATTCATCTAGCAGGTGCAGCTAGAGAAAGAGATTTTTATAGGTGACTTGTACAGGTGCTGATGGCCTCTTTATTTTAACATGGTATAACAGTGCAGTATTACTGTATATTTTAATGCTTTACTCATGTATGACTGTATCTGAATAAGTATAAACCAAGTGCACTTTTTTTTAACACAGTTAATCCCCTGCCTTTTAGAATCCCCATTTTTGTGCACATGGAATTATTGGAATAAAATGGAGACACAAAAGCTCCACTTTGGCAATATATAAAATCTGAATGTGGTTTTACTATAACCCATGAACATTATGGGTGGATGCACCCTAAAAAACAGCCTGTGTCTTCATGTTTAGGATGTAATGACATACATGCTCTATGTAGGGTAAGAAATGAGAAGCCGCCCCAACTTTTTCATCACTTCATCAGTCTTTATTCGTATAGTGCAAAAGCACAACAAACATTAGACAACAAACTTTTTGCAAACAAGTCTGTGCTCTGGTAGAAAAAGAACTCCTAGTCCATCCATGTCCTAGATCTACTGTTACATGACACTTACGCCCTTCTATAGGCTGCTATACAGCAAAATACAGAGATTGAAGTAAGTTTTAAAAATCTTATTAGACTTAATATGTGCCACATTAAACTGACATGTCCTGAAAAATATCATTTTCAAAAGACAAAGACAAAAATGATGCCTGAATTGCTTGTTAGAAAAAAAAGAAACAGTTAGAAAAATTGTCTTTTTAAGTTGTTTTTAATAAGAAAATGTCTTAATGCAAGAAAACAGATAAGTAAATTCTTCCTACCTCATTGACCAACTCTCTTTCATATAATCCAGGTGACGTTTTTCTGGACTAGTGTGAATGTGGCTCATTTTAAATCTAACTTAAGAATACTCTTGAAAATATGACATCATCACCTTTACATACATTGACAAGCTGACCAGTGAACAATGCTTAACAACCCCTCTGATATGTTTACCCAAAAATGTAATATTTTACCTGTATAAAGCAGCCAACAAGCCAAGCAAGGTTGAAAAAGTAACATTTTCAGCAGGGCACAATACTGTAAGATATATTATTAGATTATGTACAGAACCCCTATAGTCCTACTCCCCTCCATTGATCTAAATGTTCTGCACATTATGTCAAATCTGCCTGATTTGTTGTCTCATCCTACCTGCAGCAATGAGAATCCAACATTAAGTTTTTGTTGTTTTTTTATGTTTGTTTTAAAATCTGCTTCCTTCTCAATGAGTTCAGTTTCATGGCATTCTTATAGTACAGTCCTTTGATAGAGGAGAAGGTTGTACCCATTGATTTAACAACTGTTACAGTAATATGATGTTAGAATATCTGTTTTTGATTTAAGAGCCACCAAAAGATTTAAACCCAAGACAGCACAACATTACCTGGTGATCTGCTGAACACAATGCCTCAGTACAACATAGCCAAGTCAAGACTTTCTTTAATAGTAGATAAACACATTATTCATGGCTGTTAATCATATTGGATAATATAACAGCCAGACAGTCAGAAGAATTAACAGCTGCTGTGTCTTTTTTGTGCTGCAGAATAGTAAGAGTGCTCATTTCATTTTCTCTGCATGTAGACATAAAGCCCTGAGGAGCTCTGTGTTGGAGCATTGAAGAGTTCAGTTCCCTGATCTGACCCCAATCAACTCAGATTAAAGCTATGTCTGCCCCCCTGCACTCTGCTTCATGTTAAAACATACAGCCCCTCACCCACCTATCACACTCCTTCAACTCAGACAGGCAGGAATTAGTCAGAAAACACAGTCTGCACTTCTCTGACTTCAGAACTAAAGGAGACAAACCAGTAAAAACATTTTAAATGTTCTGTAGGACTGTGTCACCTTTCCTGTAAAGATATTTTTTGTAGTCACTGAGTAAAGAAAGCTTAGAGACAGTTTTCAGTTTTAACTAATTTTTTGTCTGATCTGACACAGGAGAGTTAAAGTGGAGCAGAGAAGTTACCACACAGACCTGGAACATTCATAAGCCCATTTTTCATCTCTCTGTCTCTGCTGACCCGACTAGAACTGGGTCCCTCATCACTGTCTGACTCAGTGCACTGAGAGCCGGTCCCACCTTCCTCTTTAAACAATAACAACTCTGACTCACCAGCTCACCCTTTGCACAAGACACTGCTGTCAGTGCTAAACATCACTGGTCTGTAACAATGAGAGTGTGATAATCTAAAGTTTCTTACATCATTTCTTCCTGTTAAACATAAACATCAGGCAGTCCCCTCACTCAGGTGGCAGCATGCCTAAAATAGGTTTAGTATTGGTAATCTTCCAAGAAATATGAAGCACTGTCAAACACATTTGCATTTGCAATTGAAATAAACACATCGGCAGTTTAAAACTAATTTGCTCTTGTTACTGTTCTGCAGATTGTCAGCTCCGACCTGACCAGCCTGGCTCTCATTTAAATCACAGTGACTTCAGAGCGTCTGTTGGCAGTGAGGATGATGTGACACTAGCTCATCTGTACGTCGAGGCTTATTTAGCCTGCTGAGAGTGAGAGCCCGCTGTTCGTATTAGATTCTGTCTCTGGCAAAGTGGGGATGATTAGATAAAGTGTGTCTGGTGGAGTGGAGCACTTTTTCACTTTACAGCAGCTGTGCCTGTGAATGAATGGAGGGAAGGGCTCAACTCTATGTTAATAACACAGAAATCTCTGTCCAGGGCTTTAAAATACATCAGGGAACTGAGGCTCAATTACTGCCTTAATTAATCCATAACAGTTTATATGCATCACAGAACTACACTGCCAGTTAACAGCTCTTCCTCACAAGTTTTTAAAGGACAATGTGCAGAGTTTCTTCCTCCACAGACTGGCAGTAGAGACAGAGACTACTCCTTTATTAGGATGCAGTGAGTTAAAGACAAAGCAGAAGAAACAAAGGGGTTGGTTTGTAGAAAGAAGATACAATAGCTCTCAATTTGAATCCCCTCCCTACTGTACCGTCCCCTCTGCCTGCACTTCATTCTGTCATAACACAATAACTGAGCTCTGACGTCTTAAAAGGCATTGCAGGAGCATAGAAGTGCTTGAAGAGAAAATTGCAGCAGCTCATAGCGGCTGGAGTGAAATACCATTTTGTCTCACTCAAGATGGATTCCACAGTGTGATTTCAGAGGACCAGTACAGAATCAAAATGGAGAAGCCTAAGGGGAGGAGACAAAAAAAGGAAAAGAGGCACAGTGTCTGGAGTGGACAGCTTCGGAGGAGATGTCTGAATTCTGCTTTGTCTTTTGTTTTGTGATACATAATTTCATGGGTTTTACCTGCCTGGATGCGTAAATATTTGTAAAACAAGTTTTTTTTTTGTACAGATCACAGCCTCTTTTGACTCATAACAACAAAGTGTTTTAAAAGTATCATAGTTACAGTGAAAGAGGCTTTGATAAAAGAATTGCTGAAATGTAAAGCCACAGGAGAGGAGAAATGCGCTCTGCCTCGACTGTGTGCAGCTGTACACTGAACAGTTGCGATGTAGCTTTAAAGCGAAGGCTATAATCATAAACACTAATGCTTTTTTTTTTGCATCTGGCCTCCTGAACCTCTGAGAAGATTTCCTCCCACCAATTGTCTTGCACACAAGCATGCGAGCTTGGCTCTCTGCATCTGCACACACACACACACACAGTCACACCCTCCACCCTCTTTTTATATATTCCACTTGCTGGTTGCCCATCTAACAGCCCTGTATATAAACCAGTGAAACCCTTCAGGACATAAGATCCGTAGAATCTGTTGTCTGTTCTATCTAGGTCAATGCCTACAATAGCTGTGCAATATTTTCCTTCTCCTCCTGCCTCTCTCTGTCTTCCCCCTGCTTACTTAACCCCAAAAGGTTGACTTTCCTTTGCATGTATAAACATCAAAAATGCGTGTAAAATTAAAGCATATTAAGCATGCTTTGCTTCTTTCATGCATATTAGTCCTAAGTGGAATATTAAAACATGCTGTGGTATGATGTTAACACAAGTGTACAGTCTACTGTTTGAAGAAAATTACTTTGAGGTTACTTCTCATTAATATTTGTTCACCTAATTGTTTTGGACCGTCTCATTATTCAAACAAAACTGCAGAGAAAGACGAAGTCAACACAAACTGCAGGAAAAACAACACAGCAGTGAAGTGAAATATGTCTCTGCGATCTTTAGGGAATCACTTCTGTGACTTCCAATGGCGGCTGCTAATTTGTTAACCCATGCAAAGAGAACCTCAGCACCTGCTTGTTCATGCATTTTTCATATGATCATGAGATTTCTATTTGAGAAAGAGAACAACAATAAATTTGAAAGAGCAGCAGTGTAATGTGAATCAGCAGAGCCTTTCTGATCCCTTTTTTTCCTTTGATTTTTTTTATTACGTAAGTAAAAAAATCCCTTATGTTTTTTTTAACGCTCTGATTTAGCAACACACGATAAGAAAACCTAATGCTTTAAATATTAAACTTCAAAAGATCATATGCTACTAATCGGTTTTAGCTGCTCCCACACAGCCCCACTGTGTTCTCATTTCTGATAAATCGCTGATATGACTGCCTTTAGAAATGGGGTGCAATCACAATCCAATAAAACGATTTCTGTTTCGTATTTGGCAACATTTGTCAAAGTTTATCAGATTTCATCGATCCCCTTTATGTAGGTATTCGTACATACTCAGTCGTCTAAAGGTAGCTGGGATGCTTCCATCCAAAGAACAACTTTCCCAGACATTTAATCTCTGAGTCCAGTAATCACAGCAAATAAAAAGTCTGAATTTGTTTGGGTTTCTTTTGTCATTGTGCTAAGTTTCTATGTTATTGTGAACATCATGTGATGCTCTGTTTACTGTCAGTCAAATGAAACACAAGAAACTGAAACCTTCTCTGAAAAACTCAAGAAGCGTGCCATTCTTCGAAGAAACTGTCACAATTTATTCCTCAAATGTTTTGAAGATAATTTAAAGCAGAGCATGTTTTTCATGAAATGAGGACTATTAATTTCTCCTTTTTTTCCTCTTTTGTTTAACCTTTGATGCCCTTGTACAAAATATTTCCTCGTAACTCCATCAGTCGGATTTGTAGCTGTCACAGTTGTTCCTACCTGAGCCACAAAGGCTGAAGTTATCTCTATCTTAGCAGTCCTGATGTTGTACAGTGTTCGGATTCTCAATAAGAGCATCTTTGAGGAGATGTTTCAATGATAATCAACACCACTTTCCTCTTACCTTCTTCGAAATGAGGTTTCATGTATTGATAGAGCATTATTGCATTCCCTGAACCTGCACTAACTGATATAAAGAGGTTGGTTTTATATGCTAGATATTGGAACCATTTGGGTCAGTGTATCAGGGTGAAAGACACGGTCAGCTGTTAAAACTGATAAATGTAAATAGGTGTTGCTCGTATACAAATCTGATTTTAGAAAAACACACTGCAAAAAAAAAAAAAAATCTTACCAAGTGTTGTCTTATTTTTTAGTAAAAATGTCTTTTTAGACCAAATACCTGACTTGTTCACTTGACCAGTCCAGAAAAGTGTCATAATTCAAGTTATTTAAATACAAAACTGAGGTCTGAATTACTTATGAGTAAAAAAATCTGTCAGCGGGGTAAGAAAAATGTACTTGCATGAAGACATTATTCTAGTCTTGACAAGCACATTTCTCTAACCCCACTTTTTTAACTTGTTTCAAGCAATTCAGACCTCATTTTTGTCTCTAACTTGAAATAAGACACTTTTCTGGACTGGTCAAGCGAATGTGGCTCATATTAAGTCTAAAAATACATTTGTCATTGAAATAAGACAGAAACACTTTATAAGATTTTAGTTTTTTGCAGTGTAATAATGGGAAAAGTTGCTATGAATATCATTGAAGAAGTCTACTTCACAGTAAAAATGAAATTTGAAATTATTTTAAACCAACTGACCCAAAAATAGAGAGAAAACATCATACTGACTTGCATACTGGTATGTACTTGCTCAGTTCAACAAAAAACATATTATCAAGTTTAGAAATGAAAGTTTAATAAAGTTTCAGATAATAATTCATAACTTATTTCATTAGTTCACTTTCCTAATTTCTTGGAAGGTGTATTATTTAACACTTCCCATGCTTTTGTGGTTGGATGATTTGACAATTTTATAGGAATTATCCTTTATTTGGTTAAAATTGGTAGAATTGGTAGAAAATTGGTAAAAATGTCAAATAAAATACCATGAAACAGACAGAACTGCAAAGTTCACATTTAAACAAACATCTAACATGTTGTGTTAAGTTTAGAGATTTTTTTCATTCATACTAACCTTATTTGTCACTGTCTCATCACGAGAAGTCATGCTGCTGACAATAACTTCTGTGACAGTTGATATTCAGCTCTGGATAGATTTTTTTAAGCGATTAAGGCAGCTTCAAATAGTAATAATGTATCCTTTTTGTTACACTCTCAGAACAGACTTAAATTCTGTGCACTACAACATTTGTCTTCTATGATTCTTCAGCTTTTCACATTTTCCTTCTCTTGTTTTCTATCTCTCTTTCTCTCTCAGGACAAAGATATCTTATCACATCCACCGGAGCCTTGTATATTCTGGATGTCCTGCCTGAAGATGGGCTGAATAACTATCGCTGCACCACCCGCCACCGCTACACTGGCGAGACGCGACAGAGCAACAGCGCGCGTCTCATTGTGTCAGGTCAGTATAGCTTTAAACCAGAATCAACACATATAGAAAACCTTAGACTTACCTGAGTCAGCATCACTGAGAGTTAAGACTATTTACTGACTCAGAGGAAATAAATTACAGACACATTTGGACAGACTTTAAAAAATAATCAAAATGATTGCCACCACAAAGGTTACATCACCAATGAATTATGAGACTGATCGGTTTGTGAGGTTGTATGAATTGACGGGCAACCTTTATACTGAATGTTCTCAATCAGAAACAAAAAGCTCTGCAGTGTGTGCTTTGCTATAGTGTAGGTTTAGTTCAGAAAGCGTGCTTGATAAATGAGAGTCAGTTAAAAGGGTTCAAATCAGTACGCAGAAGGATGAAGTGATGACAAAAGAACAGGGTAGATCCACAGCACATTTCCTGATTTGACTGTGACGCAACAAGTTTTATCAAGAAATTTTAGGAACATATTATGTCCACTCACTTCTCTCTCTGTTACTGCCAACCACCTGGAAAGGCTCACCAGTAATTAACACTGAATCCTCCACTTTCTCTCAGACCCCACCAATGCTGAGCCAAGCATTTTGGACGGCTTTGACCACCTAGAGGTGATGATTAATCATCGGGTGGAGCTGTCCTGTAAGGCCTCAGGCTACCCAACGCCCAAATACCGCTGGTTGAAGGACAACAGCCCTTTGGAGCCTGACAGTCGCTTCCGACAAACCATCACAGGGTTGCTGATCGAAAGCACACAGCCCAGCGACTCTGGGATATACGTTTGTGAAGTGTGGAACAGTTATGGTAACGCTGAGGTTATGGGGCGCCTGTATGTCAAACGTAAGTGGTCACCTGTTTTTCTTTGGCTGTTATACTAACTTCTCTTCTAGGTTTAAACAATATCAGACTTCACTGATATATCAAGCTTACCAAATGATATGTCGCTACTTGAGAATTAATGTTCAAGACTCTTTTCAAGCATAATAATTATTTTTTATTGTATTCCTCATACATGTAAAAGAAAACATAAAGTTGATGCTCTATAATAAAAGCCAACATTAAACAGACTTGAAAAGTAAATTCACCTGTAACTGACCTGTAACAAGTGACTGAAATGAGCAGGCATGTTGAGTGGCCCTAAAAAACATTTATTATAAAGTATCAACATGGAACACTAAAGTTTTAAACACAAGGGTTAATTTGAAGAATTTATATTAAAAACAATGACATAAGAAGTTGCAAGTGTAAGTATTTTCTTTCTCCTTTATGTACATATATTTGTTTTTAGGGGGTGGATGGTATTTGTGGATGACACCATGGTGTTGAAACGTGTGTTTGTTACATAATGGATGTATTGGTCTGATCAGGTTTGATTTAGGAAATGAAAATAAAGGCCGTAAGTTTTTTAATTTTTTAATTTTTTTTTTTTTGGAAAGCTAAATCCCATGATTATTTTTAAATAACATGATTTATTTCATTATTTTTATTTTAATTAAAAAAAAAACTTTTTAAAAAGTACCAAAACAGATACAAAAAAATTAAGTCCAAATTGACAAATACATTTGATAATGTTTTGACCAAAACCCAAACCAGTCAGTCCAACAAGAACAAGATTAAAGCTTAAAACATGATGTGAGGACAGATTTTTCCTTATTTTACTTTTAATTTTATTCCTAAATAACAAAAATTGCCTTAATTATGATAATGAATTGCTGATTTTCTGACTGGGACTGCTCCATGAATTTGTTCTTGTCCAAAGAAAAATGTATTTTCCCTCTGCCCTTTGTGTCTTTGTTGTTTAAAAGTCACTTAAGCTTCCACATCTTGCTTAATAACTGTCTGCCCTCTTAATATCAGAGACAGTTGAACATTTTTTTTCTTCTGTTTGTGTGTTCAGAGCCTTTGAAAGCAGTGGTCAGCCCCCGAAAGGTGAAAGGCAGCGTGGGTAGCAAGGTGTCTCTGTCCTGCAGCGTGAGTGGCTCAGATGAGTATGAGCTGTCATGGTACCGTAACGGAGAGATCATCTACCCCGGCAACAATGTTCGTTTCACTGGGCTTAACCGAGAGAACCTCATCATGGAGGGAATGTCCAAGAGCGATGGTGGGGCCTACCAATGCTTCGCCAGGAAGGGCAAGATGTCGGCACAGGACTTTGTGCAGGTCATCCTTGAAGGTAAAATGTGTTCACACTGGTTTGAAGGGCGATGCACATAAACCGATGCTGACCACAGGGCTCACTGTAGCAGCTGTCCTCTGCACAGTCAGTGAGTTAGCAGAAACAGATTCAGATCTTGAAGATCAATATAGGCTTATGTGTTAATGGCAGCCTGTTGTGACTCTGCTATTGGCCGCCTTTAGAATGATTGTCCCGGACTCTACAAACACATACAGAAATTCATGCACACACACACTCTTGAATCCAGCAGCTTACATTGGCAGCGTTGCTCAGGCAACTGTCTCCTGTGGCCAGGGAGCTGTAAAAAGAAGATATTGATAATCTATAATCATGTGGAACAGATCTACATTATCAGAGAGCTGCAGCAGGCGCACATAGATATTTCAAAAGCTAACCTCTTTCTGTGTGTGTGAGGAAGGCTCCTGGATTACTGCTCATAATGAAAGCCACTGAATGGGGGATCTGGACAAAAGCAGCTCACAGCAGAAACACATCTTCTTACAATGAAATCACAATCCCTGGTTACTGATAAGTGGCTGACAGTTGGATGACATGACATGTTTATTTAAAAAAAAAAAGAAAAAAAAACATTTAAAAAATCTTCTCTTTGGTATTGTGTAAAGGTTTTTGTTTTTTATCCTTAGCTACCATACTGTACCACAGTGGTATTGGTCAGAAAAATGTCTTTGCTCTGATGATAGATAGAATATACCACTGACATGTTTTTACACTTTATTTTATTTTTACTTGGTCAAAGGATGATTTCAGGTTCAGTTAATATCCAGTGTCAATGATGTTTGTAAAAGCTATGATGATAAACATTCTTTTACCTTTTTTTGAAATAATGTGCTTTTTTTGTTAATGAGAGGACAAAAGACTAAAATGTCAGTGGTCTGTGAGACATTCAAAAAAATCCAAAATCTTTCCCTCTTCTGTGTGTCTAATCCATCCATTAGTATACAACCAATACATGACTAACTGGCTGAATTGGTTGACAAGCACAGTTTTAGTGTTAGTCTTGACTTCACCAAATATATTATAATTTCTGACAAGTGGAGGTATGTTACTTTTATGATAAACACTTCATTTCTGACAAACTCTTTACAATAAAAGTCACCTGCTATAATGTCATCAGGAAAACTTAGCTCTAAAATAGCTGTATCATGAAATGATGTGTCAGATTGACAGATCCCAAACAGTTAAGTACCAGTAGATGCGTACATTACATTAAGATGTAGTTAAAGAGAAATGCATAATTGTATCACACAAATTTAGTTCTGAACACACTGCCTTATAAAACATGCTTCTGTTGTATCAGTTGAATGTTGCTTTGCAGAGCTGGAGCCCTCATCATTTTGTGATAGGCTACTGCAAAAAAAGGTTACATCAAAAGTAAACAAGCAAGCAAGTAAATATATACATGAATAGATTGATAGGTATGCATGTATGTATGCGCTGTTATGTGTGTATGACTCTGATTTGGGGGTTGTTTTCATCCATTAACCGTCAAAGAGGAGGTGGAATAGTCTAGGCTAGATTAAACAACTAAAGGGAAAAGAATTTGGATCTTACTCATGTAAACGCATTAAGACAGTGACATGCTGCAGATTTAATCACATAGTAAAACCTTGATGATAATAATTGGTAGGTTAATTTACAGAGAAAAAGCATTTTGGCCTTTAACAATAATTAATATCTTATTACCAGAACTGGACTCAATGCTTTAATTAGAAGACCACGTTTAAGAATCGTATCTTATATGTAGTCTGTGCTTGTCCATATTTTATCTCATTGACAAAACATTTATTTCCCAGTCTGATTGATATTAGAATTAGCAGTTAAAGGAATTACCTGTTGACATAACATTTTAGCTAGCCACCTTCGAAAGCCAGTGTGTGCTCACGGTTTTATAATTCTTATATCAACCTGCATTTTTTCCCCTTCCTGTTCCCACTCCCCTTCCACTACAGATGGTACTCCAAAGATCCTGTCGTCCTTCAGCGAAAAGGTGGTCAACCCAAACGAGCCCGTCTTCCTGGTCTGCAACGTCAAGGGCACACCCCCTCCTAGGTGCTCCTGGTCCCTGGACGAAGACCCCGTCATCAAAGACAGCCACCACCACCTGGGACACTACGAGACTCATGAGGGCCATGTGGTCAGCCAGCTCAACGTCACACACACCCAGGTGCAGGATGGGGGCTCCTACAGGTGCACGTGCAGCAACTCGGCTGGGGTCGTGTATCACCAGGCTCGAATAAACGTAAGAGGTGCTTGTCAAATCAAATCCTCCAAGAACAACAATACACATACCTGTCTGTTTCTGTATGTTTGTCCAGTTGAGATTCAGAAGTTGTGATACACAATTCTTGCTCAAAGGTTTGAGGAGACGCTATCCTTATTTCAATCTTTTTTTTGTCCATTTTAAATTCTTTTTTCGGCCATTTTAGTTTCGGAACTACAATTTTAATCAAAGTTTCCTGTAATCCTTCCATCAAATTATTACTGTAGTTTTCTGCGGTATTCTAAAATAGAAGGAAACACCCTGGTTTGCTGCACACAAGAATAGCTCAATATTGGGTCCAAAACTGGCTGGTTTGTAAATTGCCAGGAGAAATGATATTTCTTCTGTGTGTATGAATAAATTTATTTATGGTTTGCTTGTATTACTTGTGTGAGTGAGAGTTCACGTCTGTGTCTGCGTGTGTTTACTGAAGCAGCCAATTCAACTCCCTACAATCTGATGATAAAGCAATTACTCTGTTTCCATTTTATGAGACATTGAATGCTTTTACTGTCATATTTGTAGGGAGCTGAGTTACACTTGGAATCAGGGATGCAGTATTATTTAAATGGTCATGTTTCTACAGATGGCTGTCGTTTTGTCACCTCCTCTTTTGAGTTAAGTCTAAAATCTAGAGGTAGGACCAATGTGCAAAGCAATAACTAAGCATTCCTCTGAATCAGTAGTTAGGTGTCTGGCACCGATTATGTATCGATGTTTTACCCAAAGTTAATCCTTCCCCTTTCAAATTTTTAATAAACAGTTATTTTAATTTTATATGTGTGCATACAACACTGAAAACAAAGCACCATTCACTTGATGTCCCTCTCCATTGAATTGCTTTATGGAGGGTCTTCCTCTCATTCTCTGTCCTTCTCTAGGCCGTGCCAGCATTCGTCCAATGAAAAACATCACAGCCATTGCCGGAAGGGACGCTTTTATTCACTGCCGTGTGATAGGCTACCCTTATTACTCTATAAAGTGGTACAAAAACTTGGCTCTGCTGCCCTTTAACCACCGACAGCGAGCATTTGAAAACAACGGCACTCTGAAGCTGACCAATGTGCAGCAGGTTGATGCTGGCGAGTACAACTGCAAGGTGATGGTGCAGCCCAACAAGATGGACTCTCAGAGTGTGCATCTTCGTGTGAGAGGTACGTCACATTTAGTTGTGTAAAGTTATAAATGTTTGTTTATTGTTTATACCAGTGAACCTCAGCTTTACACATTGCTGTCCTTTTAACGGCTGAAATACAACAGATGCATCTGCAGTCCGTCTCTGCTTTATCACGGCAACAGATCAGATAGGTTTCCATTTTAGTCAGAAGACACTGGATTCGTTCCGTTGCAGTCTTTCTGCATCCTATTTTTTCCAGGCACAGAGCTGTGATGCATACATTCAGCGAAGGGGAGACAGAAAGTTGTGACTGGGAACCCCTTAAAAACACTTTCAAAATAGATCAAACCATGTCAAATCAGTGAGTATTTAACTTGATTACTACAGCAACAAATGGACATAAAAAGAGGAGCCAGACTAGGAGTCAACAGGTTTGAGGTTTTACAGTCCAACATGAATGTAGAGAGGCTTATCAATGGAGTGGGAAATGTGGAAACTTCTGGGGTCTTGCGACTCCAGCTGTCTGTCAGTCATGCGTTTTGCCAGACTGAACATGCAGCCGGTGTGAGTTGATAAACACAATCACCACACAACACGCAACAGAACAGAGTCGGAGTGCAAACGTATCTGACGTATTTGAGGCATGAGAATAAAATAATGAACTATCAACCACTTTTATTTCTCCCAATTATAGTCAATGCTCAATGCAAAAACTTTGACTATTATTTCAAAAAGTATTAGGAAACGTTTTTTTGTAATTTTTTATCCAGTCATGCAAAAAACAAACAAACAGTGGAATTAGGCTCAGCTAAAGTGGTTCAGTGTTTGGCAACATTTAATCTTTTCTTTCATACACAGTTTGTGGGATTATGATTTATTTCCAGGTCCCTTAATAAGGCCAAATGGAAATGAAAGGCACATCTGTTTTTTTTTACATAAATGTGAATCTAATAATTGTATTTTTAGAAAACCCATTGCTAAATACACAACTTGTAGAAGGGTCTTTATTTAACACTACACCGTATTCTCTAAATGAATCTGCGTTATATTCCTGAGGATATCATGGTATCAAATGAAGATAGTATCAGTGCAGCTGAGCCAAGCGACTGATCTCCACTGAGATCTTACAGCTGTAATGGGTTATACTAAAAAGGGCTTTCCCATTATGCCCCATTTCCTTCCTGCTTTACAATATGCTCAGTTGTTGTCACTATATTACACTTTCCATTGGAGCAAGTGAGGGAGTGGGAGCTAAAAAGAGAGTGATGATATAAAGCAACACTTCCCAGAGGTGCTATAGTGGGCGAGTGCATTTGTTAATTTACTCTGCTCATGCTTAAAATGCGGAAGTGTCTTTGGGGATCCCTGGAGTCCATTATCTCCACTTTGTTGTGAATTAAATAAGGTGCTAAAGTGCTGCTTATTTCACTGTTATTTGAACTCACTGGACACTCAAACAAAGATGACTTGTGTGATAGCTGAAGGTTTTCCAGTGAGTAGCGCTGAGGCAATTTAGATAAATCTTATTTAGAATTGTGTTGTTGTTTTATACAGACAGATGGACTTAAACACTTGTTTTCACATAATGTGAACTGATTGTGTAATCAACATTTCAGATCTGTGTGTATTGTAGCAGGATAATGATTAATAGATATTTATATTTGAGGGGAAATGTTTAGTTTCAGTTGTCTGAATGACTCATTCAGAGTTCTCTGGCTCCGTATTTTTTTCTTCATTTTGGTTTTGTAGCTCTCTGTACTGGAAGGACAAAATGTTTCAGTCCAAGAATAAATTTGAAACTTTGCAGAATGCTTCAATATTCACGTCTGTTGCGCTTGCAGGAGATTATCCTGATGAATTATCAGAAAAATGACTCGACCCAGGATTCAGTTTTCAGCCTCTTGTGGGTTTTGTTCAACACACAATACACAGTTCACATCTCTGAACAAACTTAGGCAGACGAGCCCAGACCAAACTTTTTGAGCGTCTTAACAGCCTCACTTGGCTCCAACTGAGCAGTATCTTGAATTAAAGCCAAACCTCATCATGTTTCAAATAGCCCGGGCCAGGCTGCTGGTTTCACACACATCAACCCAGTGGTCAGTTGGCTCCCCAATAACAACTTAACACAAACCATTTCTTCAGCTCATCTCAATGGTCTGCACACATGTTCATTCCACTTTTAAGAGCACGGTCACACTGGCCATGGTAAGAATGGCCAGCACTTGAATACCCGCCACTCTTTCTACAAACTCATACTAGATGCTTGGCCAAGCCCCTGCTGCTTCAAAATACCAGTTTTTAGTTTGTCTTATGTTTAAGGTGTGACCAAAACATTTTTAAGCAGCCTTTCATTTACATGAAATTAGAGGCTACAACTTATTCTGATCTTGATCTTTCATTGTGAGAGAGCCTTGGCATACACCACGCAAGCGCCCTTGACCCCTCAGACCAAAATCTGGCTGGCTCGCCAATGCGTAGGAGATTTTCCTGATGAATTTAGCCTTCCAGCGACATCATTGTTTTCTGTTTAATCCACTCTTCTTCATGGAAATGAACTATGGCTGAATTTCTCTTGAACAATCCTTGATTTATTGCCTGCATCCTGTCAAAATATTTATATAACTGGAACATGCATGTTCTGACAACTCATCTCTTACTGTTTGGTTTCTGGTAACATGAACTACTGAACCTTTCCTAAACGTTACTGCCAATGAAGAAATCTGCTTCCACATGCTCCTCCTCTCAAAGCAAGACTGAAGATTGTAGGACTACTTTGAGAAAAAGACACCTGACCTGTAGCCGAATCTGGTGAATTAAAACAGTCTTTGAATAAGCTCTGTGGGTCTCTTTTCCCCTCTGTTTTCAGTTCCCCCCTACATTCAGCCCTTTGAGTTTCAGCGTTTCACCATCGGTCAGCGCGTGTTCATCCCCTGCGTGGTCATGTCCGGTGACCGACCCCTGGATATCACCTGGCAGAAAGATGGAAGGCCAATCCCCGCCAGCCTGGGTGTGACTGTGGACAACATCGACTTTACCAGCTCACTGCGCATCTCCAACCTGACACCAGACCACAACGGCAACTACACCTGCATTGCCCGCAATGAGGCAGCTGCTGTTGAACACCAAAGTCAGCTCATTGTGAGAGGTGAGGAAGCACACAGGAACAGATTATGTAACTGATGGAACCTGGTGGACTTTTGTTATTTCAAGTACGTGCAGAGGGTTTCATTCTGGGCCACTGTCTGACTGACTGCCTGTTAATGAAACACTGACTTGTGCTGTAGAGAAACACAGGCTGTAAAAACATAGCATGTATCAACACCTACTTGAACTTTCATTAATCTGTCTGTACAGTTCCTCCTCAGTTTGTGGTTCAGCCTGAAGATCAAGACGGGATCTATGGGAAAACTGTGACCTTGAACTGTTCAGCAGAAGGCTACCCACCACCCACTATCGTATGGGAACACTCCAAAGGTACAGAAACACAGCATGTGTCAGCCCTGTAGGCCCATATCAGCCGTGTGACCGCACCCTAAAATACATTATTAATTAGAGATAAATAATTTTGGATACAATACATGTCAAAGAAAGATAAAATAGCTACAGTTCACAACTGTTAAAACACAAACTGGTATTTTTTCAATTGTTTCCAAAGAAAGAGATGTACTTTGTGAAGTTTAATATGGGTTGAATAGCTGCCTCATGATTTTATTTTGAGAATAAATTCATCAACATATGCATTTGTAACTGAAATTTCTCAACACAGTATGAAACAAGGGGGCATTATTTGACACAAACACATAGCTTACACTCACTCATCTATCTTGATAATTTGAGAAAGATTCTGAGTGTATCATCATGAGCTACCTGAAGCTTTTTCATTTTAGCTTTACTATGGCTGCACTATTAAGGAGCAGTGTGAATATAGTTAGATGAGATTATAAATACAGTTTATTTCCTGTATGCATCAGAAGTTGACATGCCTTTCATGCACAACCCCTCTTATCCTTCTTTCATGGCCCAGTCTTGACCAATTGGAACGCTCTGTTCAGTGCCTGTGTACACAGTCTGCAGCATTGATGCAACATAGAAATTCATAGCAATTTACATTCAGTGTTATTAATAGTGTTGGGCAAATTACTTTAAAAGTAATTAGTTAAAGTAGTTACTGATTGTTTTCCCCAAAAAAGTAATAGAATCAGTAGCTCAGTTACTCCTTCATAAATTTAATTAGCTAACAGGGAAAGTAATTATTGCATTATTGGCCATCTTTTTTGAAAAACCTTTAAATAAGTATAAGAATTAAGATTTTTGGCCTGATACAGGCAAAGTGAGTTACTCACAACACACACAGACAAACACTTTGCTTTGGGACATAATGTTCACGTCACATGTATGTTTTTGCCTTTTACATCAATGATGTGAAGTAGTGTCTGTACTTCCATCCTGAAAATGCCAGTTTTAACTTGACAGATCCCTCCAGACTTGCCAGTGTTGCATCTAGTTCTCTTGCGTGGCTTTTAGCGGCGCACCGAGATTTTAAACAACAACATCCACCTATTTAAACTCCAGCACTGAGTGGCCTACCATAACAATTGAACTCTACCTTTAGCCAATCATCATTACTTGCACGTCGATCACATAGACTGTAAAAAAAATGGACGACCACTTGCTCGGCTCAAAGTGAGTTCTCCACAAAAACTGCTCCCCCTGGTGGCTGGCTGCAGTATAGGTTATAATATCTGGCTTTCCAGCCATTCCAGATGGGCTGTGGTCAAACTTTAAAAAATTAATACACCTCGTTGAAATTTTTCTCACGTCTGATTGTTGTGGTGATTTGAAGATATCATTTGGCTGTCTTGTATTCAAGTCTTCTTTTTTCTGAAAACTTTTGTTTTCATTAGCTATACGAGGTTAAAAACAAGGCTTTACGTAATGTTTAACGATGATTGACAGCTGCCGTACTCGTGTATTTTTTTCAGGGATTGTAAAACATGTCGGGGGGTAGAGCCAAGAAGTGATTAGACTCTCAAAAGAAAAAAATATATATATTTTTGTCACCCAGCTCCACTCAGATTCTCCCAGAATCCCGCACAGTCTCTACTGCCAATGGTGGCGCCTGTGACGGGGGTATTTTGGCTTCAAAACCGTACAATGATAAATGGCAGAGCCACGATGTCCACTCTACATACAGTCTATGGTCTAACACCCCTACCCCCTCTCTAAAGAAGGACAATCAGAAAATTAAAAAATATGTTTGATATGTATCGAGCAAAAAAGACAATTTAACAGTTGTAGTCTTTAAGGATAGCATGATTGTTGATGATCATGAGGATTTTTTCAGACCACATCACAGTTACGTGTAAGACTGCACCACAACTCTGTCTCAGTCTGGTGTAACTTAAAGCAGGTGTGGATGAAGGTGAGGGCTGCATGCAGCTGGTACAGCTGTAATTGTGTTTTTACAGATGAGTGGGTTCCATTTGTTTTTCCCAGAGTCAGAATATATGTGTTTGATATACAAACACACACACACAGCCGTCTGTACTATAAACATGGGCTGGGGGCTTGCAGGGGGTTCCACCTGCATCATTAGAGAGTCATCAGGAAGAGAGAGATAAAAACAGACAGAAAACAGATACACATAGGCCGAGATGGAACGCCAGGAAACAGACGGGCAGGGAGGGAGGCAGCAGGTGCGTTCAGCCACTTGAGCAGGGCAGATGAAGAGGGGCCCCAGGTGTTTGTTCCATCATCCATATAACTAGGGATGAAAGCTTCACCAACAGAGGGACAACAACCAATGAAGAGTGGTGCATGAGCGTTAGTGTGTGTGTGTAAGTGTGTGTGTGTGTTCCAGGCTCTAAGATCAAAGGCATGAGACAGGATCAGATCTGTTTTTTGACCCTTTGATTGGATTTGTGTGTGACTGTGCGCTTGTGTCTGCCTGTTTGTGTTTGTGTGTGGAAAAAACAAGGCCTCATGCCTGATTAGTAATGTCTGACCCATCCTGATCAGGATGTAGAAATGGAGCTCAGCAGTGTCTCTTTGAGTCAATGCAGTCATTGTTTTTACATCAAGATTTATTTATCCAGCAGAGGGATTAGGAAAACCTGCAGGTTCAGGGTCCTCCTCGGGTTATTCTTACCTCAGATTTCCAGTCCAAGTCAAGAGGCGATGAAAACCACCTACCTCAGAAAACATATATTCAGTGTGTGTGGCTTGGGATGTTATTGTCTAATTTGTTGTAGGCTGGAGTGTAGTTTGTCCAGAGAATAGCTGTCTGGCATACTTTTACTGCACTAGATGTAGCTAAGAGCCAGATGAGTGTCTCTGGGAGATATGGAACAGTAAGTAAAGGTCAACTACTATTAGCATAACGACTTGCACCATTTGGGTATGTAAAATCCATAATTCAAGGAAGAATGCATCTCCCTTGCTCTTTCTCTCCCCTTCCCTCTGTCTCTTTCTCAGAGCCAGGGGAGCAGGAACAAAGTCACCACTTGACCCTTTACTCGCCACAGCCACTTGACTGCATTTTAATTAAAAAGAAAAACCCACAGCTCACTAAATAGCCTAATCTCTACACGCTTACTTTAACACGAGCTCATGCAACGTCTGGCTTAGTTCACACATGTGTTTAATACTACATGTGCAAGGTGGAATACAGTGCTTTCATCATTAAATGTAACATAAGGGCAGGCCACTTGAAAGATGTTAACCTGATCATTTGTTGTCAAGGTAAGGGCTAACCAGTTATCAGTTAAAAGATTTAGGCTTACCTAACAACCCACGGGGTTAAGGGAAAGACATGGCAGTCACTGCTACCCCAAAGGTCTTATATGTTATCAGGAATGCCATTGATTGTAAAAAAAAACTTTCTGTCCTAGACATGTCCAAAGCTATCTGCACATGTGGATTATTTTGTTCTTTTACAGAGAGTGACAACAGCAGGTACTAGTGGAAACTGGTTCGAAAAAAAAAGAGTGTGTCAGAGATGATGGTTATTTTATACTTTTTTTATTATACAAACTGGTGACACGCAGGGGTGCATATTGGGTCCCATGATATTTGATCGTACCAATAATTTATGCAAAAATATTAAAGATTCAATTCTATTTAATCTATGTTGACAATACCATTTTATATGCTTAATTGTCTCCTCTAACCAGTGGAATCAGCAATCTATGAGCTGCATTTACGGTTACGGTATACCACTTATTGCTGCTAATTTTTTACCTCCCTCCAAGGAGGTTATGTTTTTTGGGAAAGTTTGTCCTTCTGTTTGTTTGTCTGTGAACAACAAAACTCAAAAAGTAAAAAACTGATCTAGATGAAATTTTCAGGAAATGCTCAAAATGGGATAAGAAAGAAGTGATTAAATTTTGGAGGTGATTCAGATCACCGTCTGGCTCCAGGATTTTTTTAAGGATTCTTTATCATTGTGAGATAGGGCCGTTTTTACCATATGTGTTCATAACTTATAGTCAAATTGCTTTGCAAAACAATACAAGACAAGGTCACCATAGTTTCTGACCGATGTAAAAGTATGATCTAGATCCTGGCAATATTTTGGATACTAAGATCCAGAATATGAAATATGTACTGGGTCATCATAATTTTGTTTATTGTCAGGTAATAAATTATCGTATAAACCTGCAACTAACATCAAATAGTAGCAGACAGTGTGCTGAAAGGGAGTATAACATTAAAGTAGGACTAAAGTGTTGCGTTACAATCACAATATGCTTCGAAGAGATCTGCACTCTCTGAGTGCTTTTCTAGTTTACTGATGTAATGGTTACTTACATTGTCTGTCTGTACATTGTCAATTTTAAAAGAGGTTTTGTATCTCAATAGTAATATATCTGGTATGATAAAGGTTAAATAGAAATAAATAAATACAAAGTCTTAAAATTTAAATCAGTGTCATTGCAGAAGGACACACTGCATTGTCAGACCATAAGGGAAGAATGATTATATCACTTTCCCTTTTAAAAAATGGAACAAGGTCAAGTTATGTACAAAATGTCAAGGCCATTGATTTTAACAATGGTTCAGTGATAGATATCAAATAATGATTGACTGAACTTTAGAGAGTTAAGGAGATAAGTGAGGAAAGCTTTACTGTACTCATCCTCAAACCAGACAGATCCTTGCCTTTTCAATTAGACTCCCCTTGTCTTAAGTATCTTAAAAATGTGTCCAAGACCATTTATATAATCATTATTGCTAAGTCATCAGAGTCTATCATCTCAGCAAGAGAAAGTATTAGATAAATCAAGGGAATTGACACTGAAGAATAAATATGGAGAAAATTTTCTTGCCTAGCTGCATTTCACATCCCTGATTCTCACTGGTCTGTCCCAGAGCTGAAGGCCAACAGCGATGCAAAGCCTCCCTACTCTCCCTCTGTTCTGCCTGTGTTTTGTCTACACCAGTCTGCTGTCTTGTTAAACACGAGCATTATGTCTGTTGTGATTGCATCACATCAGCAGCTTGGCCTGCTTCACTGTGCTCAGCAGCTGTTTGGCGATTTAAGGATTTAGGCCCTGTGTTAAGAAACATGTTTACGAACCTCCCTAAATCTGACGGGCTTTGTCATCAAATCTGTAAACACAGACGCATGGTCAAATGAACGTGCACACACACACACATACACAGGCATACACTGACACACTCAAGTTCAGCTAACTGTTCTCTGATCCTTTTATTTATTTAATCTACGCTTAGAATAACAGATTAATATACTGACATGTTTCTACATTTATAAATTCTGAAACTGACTGTTTTACTCTCTGTTGTGTTTCTTTTTGTCCCTTTGTTCTTTCTCGTCATTGCACCAGGTGCTGGTGTCCCTCAGTTTCAGCCCATCCCACTGAACAGCAACTCCCGTGTCCAGCTGCTGAGCAATGGTTCACTTCTAATCAAACATGTGCTGCAGGACGACAACGGCTTTTACCTGTGTAAGGTCAGCAACGACGTGGGAGCTGATGTCAGCAAGTCCATGTACCTCACTGTCAAAAGTAAGAGCCTGCGCCTGATGCATGATCAATAACAGCTGATAGGCAGTAATGATTCTGTATTTTAATGTCTGGGTTGGACCAGGGTCAGGAATCCTTGTGAAAGGATTTTAAAATGGCTCGTCTTAAAGTCGTGCACCAAGGGAGATCCAAAAAGTAATTCAATATGCAAGCTGTGCAAATGATAAACATAATCCATTCAAAGCATCATCTCGCTGGTCTAAATTGCCAGTGAAGGGCTAAAATAAACACTTTACAAGCTTAAGTAGTACAGCATTGTTGAAATAGTGCAGGCCAATGCTCTGAGTATATTGGTATTTGTATGGATGTATGAGAGTTTTTGCTGCTTTCTTAAGCAGTTGGCATTTGAATGACCCCAACTACTGATCTCTTTCCTCCAGTAGGCATTAGCATATAGTAACATTTAGTTTCTCTATAGTGCTAGGAGTGGTTTCTCATTTTATGGTGATCAGATGTGAGTGGGGCTCTGTGCTCATGTTGTCTAACTGGAGGACCTCCTCTGATGGGCAACCTTTTTTCCACCTCTGTCTTTCTTTCATTCTTTTTTCTCTCTTTTCTTCTTTCCTAGCATTGGAACAAGTCTTAAATAAAATCACAAAGAACTAGATATATTACAGTATGAGAATGTTACAAGTATTTGAGTCTGGTGGGATGGAAGTTGAAACTGACCCTGGTCTCTGACCTTTCTGTTCAAAGAGAAGCCAGTGAAATAATTTTGTCCAAAATTCTCCTCCTGGAAAAATCAGCACTTGTTATCCTTAATATCAGCTGACATGTCATGGATATTCATGTGTCACTGTAATTAGGCTTTGCAGTGTACATGGTTGGGAGCTGCTGCTGTGTGAAACTGTCAGGGTTGCAGCAGCAGGCTAAGAGATGAACATGCTCTCTGTGTTTTCATAGGTCAGTTTGCTGACTGTAGCACCCAGTTGCTATGCAGCAAGTTGACCTATGGCTGTCCAAACATTTCTTTCTCGATTTTTCACCCAGCAGAGAGAGAAAACTGGGGCTGAAAATGCGTTATATTCGACTCACGGCAGCAATTCTGAATCCAAGCATTAAACTTTTTTTAATTATTTGAACTAATTATATGTAGAAGTGAAAAAGGTCTTGTGTCAAACAGGGAAACAGTGGTGGTAATATGAGGCATGCAGGGTGAGCACAATCAAGCTTTCTGTTTTGGCCTACTTTCTCCCCACTGTCTGTGAGTGTGTGTATGCATGTGTGTGTGTGTGTGTGTGTGTGAATGTGTATACAACCTCCACACACACACATAAAGACTCTGCTCAGCCGCCTTGACACCAATCCCACTGCACCACCCTGCTGAGAGCCCTCTGCTGTTCGTTGTACAGTATATTTTGTGTTTAGAGAAGACAAACAACAACAACATACCTGAACTGGACGTACTTGAAGGTGACCTGCTTTACGTGTATTCTGTTTTTCCTTGACTATTAGCAGCCATGGATTTATTTTTATTGATCTTGTTAGAGACTTGTATCTGTGGTAGAGAAGAGAGGGTGTTTACTCTGCTACTGCTCAGAGCTATGGTTGCACTGCTCTCCTTCAAAGACTAAATATTAAAGCTAACCACTTATATCCAGCAGTCCGATAACATGACTTACAATGAATATTGTATATAAAATTACTCTTTCAATTTTTATGTTTTATTTTATCAAGATGTATCAATAACATTCTAAAACAGGATATTATCTTAAACTATATGTTCTCAATCCATTCACTTTACTTGAAATTAATTTTCAATGCGTTAAAACACAAAACTTGGAGTACAGATGGCCTAGTGGTCCAGGTTGCGCTCCATGACATTCACCCGCAGACGGCCTGGGTTTGAAACCAGACTGTGGCCTCTTTCCCGTACGCCACTCCCCATTCTCTTAAAACTTAAAAAAAATAACATTCGTTTATCTTTATAGTTATAGCAACATATTAATTTATCTGTCCCTCTGGGAAAGACTGCATAAAATGACTTCAACTGAAATATTTCCAGTGACTTCAGATTTCGTTCCTTGCAATATTTCTGCAGAACAAGTCCAAAGTGAAGGATTATAGCAATTATGAAATTTCGCCCATGTAGGCCTTTCCTGTTTGAGCATTTAGAATTATTTTAACAGTGCTAAACAAACCCCATTTTCAGACTTTTTAAATGATTCATAAACATACAGTAAGTAGGCTTGTCAAAACATGTTTCATAACATAAAAACATGTCTTGCTGCAAAAACCCAGGAGCTCTCAGTGTTTGATTCCTCAGTATCTTCTTAAGGTTTTTTTAATCATCAGCTCATCCCTGAATCACACATAGACCAAATATTAAACAGTGATAAATACTGCACCCAGCTAACAATGCTTTCATCACAGCATCTAAATGTGTCATCATCAGTGACACTGCATATGGATCAAACATGTGTGTGAATATGGGCCCCCTTCATTCTCAGTCAATTTACTCCAGAGTTGCCTTTCTCCTGAGTGTCATCTAAAGCCTCTTAGTCATTCATGATTCAGTTAGGATTGATGTGTCATATCCACTGCTGCAATAATTCAAATTAGAGGAAACAGGTGTAAGTTCTTCGGCCTCCAGTACTATACTGCGCTGTCTTCCTTTGCTGCTGGGCTGGCTTCTGAGTCCATGCTGGCTCAGCTGCACAATTATCACTTAATAACTGATCATGTTTTGTACATTTTGTACCTAAATTTATGCCTGAAGATGCTGATTAATTGTTTTCATATTTTCTCAGGGACACTTGAGTTTTTTAATGTGTCTTTATTTGTGCAGCATTGTGTCTGCACAAGCATGCGCCGGGGTAGGAAAGTGCATGTGTGAGAGAGACGCTGGAACTCTAAAGTGCATTTCAGCCTCATTTAAATCTGTCAATACTACAATTAGAGGCCGGCAAAGGGACTCAGGGGAAAGCAGTTTGCATGTTTGTCTGCTTTTATTTTTACATTCTTGTTATCTAATGTACATTAGATATCCTAACATGAAAAATTGAAAGGCATAAATGAAACATGATTTGCTTAATTAGAAACTCTTATACATTTACTGCCAACTTTAATTGTCTCTCATGTGTCTACGTCTTTTAATGCTAACTTCAATACAGTTATACAGTGACAGACTTCTCTGAATAATACCTGTAATCCCAGAAAAATATCAGGTTTGGTACTTATACATATTTATGAATCATTTTTCATCAATTTTTAGATTGTCTACACTTAACACTTAGTCCTTTTTTTAAGAAATAAATTCCAAGATCAATATAGACTTCTGAAGTGACAGAAACCATTGCTGAAATGTGGTGTTTTTCATGTAGTAAACTTATGCTATTTTATATCTAAAGCCAGATACAATTATATTCCTATATTTACTATTCAATCTTTGTATAATTTTTATGTATGACTTAAATTTTTTAATGCAAAGTGGAATCAACAAGTTTCCATTTGTGCTGCAAAATCAAATCCTCATATTTAACTGAAGCCCACTTTTTGGAGAAGATCTTTTCCACAGCTCAATAAGCATTTCTGTGTTCTGGACAATAAGTTTTAATCCTCTACAAATGCTGTTGTTAGCAATGTTAAAGTAGTTGTCTTTTAATTTGACTGTTAAAAAAGTCAAAAACAAGAGATTCAAAGATATTGATTTTATTTGCTATTAGAAAAGTTAAGCTGCAAAAGTGGGAAAGGTTTATGTTGTGTAGAGCTTAGCCTCAATGTTTAGTACAAGATACTGTACAAAATAAAGTACTTTAATGAATATTTAGCTTTATTTTGCTTTTGATGTGTCTTCAGAGTTCGTCATAATGTGTCAATTAGGAGTCAGCTCCAAAAAGGAAATGGAGGCAGTGCTTGTTTATTAGATACCTGGCACTTATAAGACCTGAAAGCAAAAGTTATTATTATAATAATAGTGTTATAATATTCTTATTACAATAGATAGTATTGGCATATTTAGTATTTACTGAACAAATTGCACTATAAAGCTCATAAGATAATTTTGGGTTTAGCTGTGCCAGCTTCTGCAGAAACATGTTTTCTACAATTATACACATGATTAAGCTCCAGCAGTGTCCAGTGGTGGAAAGTTCAAGGAGAACATGACTTTGCTAAGAAGATCAGAAAAGAGTAACTTCTGTTCCATCTCATCCCTCTGTACCTCCCTCATCTTCTGTCAGCACCTTTTTGTCTTTGTTCCCTCCCTCTCCTTTTTTCCTCTTCCCCCTCAGCTCTCTTTCTCCCCAGCCTCCCCTCTTCCTACTCACACTACCCGCCTGTGTTTTATTACCATGCCCCTGCAATATTGCTGGATATTAAAAAATATACATCAACCGAGCAATTATGGGCTATCAAAAAGATTACGTTTTGCCCGGGGCCCTGCTAGTGCTGCACAGTGGATGCATAGAGATGAGATGAGAAGGAAGCAAGTTGGCTCACCTCAGCTCGGGCCACTGAAGCACGACCAAGAAGGGTGCAGATTGTAGAACATTTTAGATACTGCGGTCTACAACACATGGTCGCAATCTTGAATACATGAACATGTAGCACGTTTCAGCCTCACATCCACACACATACATACTCAAGGTCATAAAGGGATAGGAAACTGCACAAATGTCAGTTTTTTGCATGCATATTTACATGTTGAAGTATTCCTCATACACGTAAACACAAACCTGTGTGTGCTTATACAAATAAATCAGGGTCAGTTTAATACACAATTAAGGACTCAATTCAAAGACACACATACCCACACACACACACACTCACACAAAGCCTTGGGTGCTGTCATTGTCTGCCCTTTCTCCTTCTCTTTAAATACACAGACAACCGCCATGTTGATGGTAGCTTGCATTGCAAAGACCTCAGACTTGAATGGGGCAAAATAGCCCCTGTTAAGGAGCAATAACATTTAGAAAAAGGTCTGAGAAGAGTCTTTTAATAGGACTCACTTAAAATTCATAGTTGCTATGCAAAATAAATCAGCGATTTCCTGTGTGGGGGCAGTGGGAGAGGGGATGATGGTGTGGGGAGCGAGGGAGAGGGAGGGGCTGCGAGTGAATAAGAAATGAGGTTTAAACGTCGGCAGTCCCAAGTTTGACACATTCCATCATGATGGGGGGCTTGATGAGGGGTGAGAGTACACACACACACACACACACACACACACACACACACACACACACACACACACACACCCACACACACACACACACACACACACACACACACATGCACACACCCATGCACACAGTTGCAGATGCACACATGAGTCTTAACCCTTTGGAGTTTTGTTTCCGGCACGATAAAAGGAATGACTCTGTATGAGGAGTCACGTTTGAGTGTTTTTGTCTGTGTAGGAGGGTTTCTGTTGTTTGTTTGTTATGCATGTGCTTGTTAACTCTTGATTTGATGTTACAGAATACATCTATGGAAAAACAGACTGACTGATATGGCAGCGTGGCTGATAATATTGTCAAGCATAGTTTACTACATTCATCCATTATCTTTACGGCTTTTCCTTCTTACAGTCGTGGGGGGCTGGAGCCTATACTAGCTGAGAGTGGGCGTATAGAAACAGACCACCTATACATGCAAACACACATTTGCAATTTAGAGTGACCACACGATCTGAAAAGGATGGTTTTATAGACTGTTGGTGACCGGACCAGAAACTGTGCTGGTGCACCACCATTTTTTATTTGTTTATTTTATTCTATTTTTTAATTTAAACTTTATTCAACCAGGCTGGTCCCACTGAGATAAAAAAAACTCTTTTTCAAGCGAGACCTGACCAAGACAGCAGCAGCAAAATCACAAAGTTGCAGACTGAAATACAAAGAGAGACAAAGTACAATTTACAAAGCACAACATTATGGGATAAAGTAGAACCATCTATGAGTCATTATGGGAATCAGTTGTTCAAAGAGCCGAGCTAAAACATTGACATCCTATGGAATCCGCTTCCATGTCTTTTATTTTAGATTTAAAAACATTTAAGAACACCATCTTCTTAAATTTCAGTCATTTTGCAGCATAGTCCAGGCTGAGGGTGCAGAGTACCTTAGAGCCCTTTTCCCAATTTCTGCCCCAAGGGACTGAGACTGACGGCATAAAGAGGTCCTGAGAATGCAAAGAACACTGTTCTGTACTTCTCTGCATGATATAAACACATAAATAGGGGTAAAGCAGACCAAGAATTACCTTGTGAATAAAGGTGTACCAGTGTATGAGCCATCCAACCAGAGAGGACAACTCACAATGGCAAGTCGGATGTTTACAATTTGTAATAAACCTCAAGGAGGCATAGTAGGCAGCATCAACCATATGGAGACACTATGCAGAGTTGTGCATGTACAAAAGATCACCATAATCTAAAACAGGTAAAAAAAAAAAAAAAAGTGCCTTAGCTTGCTTAAGATAACTTGAAAGTTTTTTTGTACCAAAACAGCTGAATGTCTGTTGCTACAGGAGAGAAATTCATACCTGAAAACTTCTGGACAACCTCCACACAAACTGCCTGCTTTAAAAAAGGAGGCAGCTTGATCTCTTTAAGTTATGCGACACCGTAGTGATAAATGCCATTAAAACAAGAGCAGTCAGTAGCATTTTGTCTCAGTTGTGCTGCAGAATAGGTGAAGGGAAACACACCAGGACAATTCAAACGTTGTTATGCACGTCGTCATTCAGACAATTATAGTATAATATGATCCATTATGAATTCAAGTGCTTTAATTGACTTGTGATTTTCTAACCTTCCTGGCACTCATGGTAGCAGATGGGTGCCTGAGTGAAGCCAAAACAAATGATTATGAAGAAATCTACAAACATTATTTGACCCAGGGAATTAATGGGATTTATAAATGAGTGTTTTCTGCTTTTTTTGTCAGTCATTGCCTTCTCTGGTTGGCATTTAATCATGAGCGTGCATCCCTCTTATTTCTTTTAATTTCTCCGAAGTCTCCTGCAAAGTGTTCAAACGCCTAACATCATTTCTTCTGTTTTTATCTTTGTATGTTGGTGAATCTGCCTGTCTGTACAGTGGTTGTTTGTATGGGACAACAGCTCGTCCAGCTGACTCGTCTGCTGCATATGAATAATCAAAGTGGTCTCTCTCATCATTAAATCATGGCTGTCCTGGTGGGAGCCTTAGGGGGGAGATGAAGCAAGATAGCAAGTGAAGGGGAGGGAGAAAGATCATAGTTAGCGCTGCAGGGGTACATGCTCTCCCTCTCCTCCATCGTGTAGTGTGGCTGAGATGTGTCATGAGCACAAGTCTTTTCTGCTCTCTGTGCTCGCCCACTTAGCTCCCCCAGACACAGCCGCTCTCATCCACACACACTTACACATATGCAGTCACAGTATAACACTCACAACCATGCACACAGACACATTATTCAGGGCTGTACAGACATTTATACACTGACTCACGCACACGTTCTGCAGTCATTCCTAGAGCAGGCCTCCAACATCCAAGTGTGTGCTACGTGTAGCTTTCCAGTTCAGTTTTCTGGTCCACAACTTTTCTCTTTTAACTCTCATCAATGTGGTCTTTCCATTTTAAAGCACACCAAATTAAAACATGAGTGAGTATTAGAGTATCCTCATCAGATCATCTTACAGGACTCATACGAAATAATAATGTCTCTCTTTAACATGCAATAAGTTTTGGATAGTTTTTGTAGCAACAGCTGCGTTTTGAGAAATTGTAAAGTATTTTACTGTAATTGGTATTTAAGAAAGGTGCAAAAGTAAAGTTCAGTTTATCAAGCCTGGTGTGACAATCTGAAATTAAAGGCATGTAGATGGGGAAAAGTTAGTTATGTAGTGATCATGCTCCCTTTCTCAACCTTATTGCTGAAATTTTAGAGGCAATGATAACGTTTCATCTATTATTCATTTTATTAGCTTTTATTTATTGATTTTATTTATTAGATATTATTTACCTTGTATTTGTTTGAGGGCAGGAAGCTTCTGAGTGCACAATACGAATGATCCCTCTTTTGCCAAGTTTTTACTATGCCATGATGGTTTACAACAACAACCACACCTTTTCTGTTTCTCCTCCTTTGTTGTCCAACCAGCATCCACTCATCAAGTAAATAAACATGTCTAGCTTGTATTACTACTGTAGATGACAGGTTGATGGTACTGTAGGTATTTAACACTGATGTTTACAAAGAGGAACGGGTTAAATGATTTAGCTAATTTTCTTAGACTGTATGATGTATGACTATATAGATGTAGTGTCTGTGACATCACCCCTTTGTTTCTGATATTAAGTTCTGAAGCCCATTGTAGATGGAGGCCATGTTGGAAATGCTGAGCTTAACCTAGCTTTGCTCAAGTTAGGAAGATGTTGGTAAAGAGGTGGGACTTTGGTCTCTTTAAAGACAGTTACAGACTGCCACCATGCCAGTCAAGTCTGCCATGCCCTTACATTAGCAACATTTTTGAGTTTAATATATTTGAGTATAGTGAGTTATTAAAAAAAAAAATCAGCCATTACACTCTTTATACCCAAGCCTCTTTTTGCACCAAGCTGTAAACATGGATATTTTTGCATTCAAAATCAGATTTCCTGGCTTGGTGTGTTTTATGGTTTGCAGTGTTTCTGCAGCCAGTCTCAAGTGGACTCTCGGAGAACTGCAGGTTTTAACACTTCCACATGGGCTTATATTTTTTGACTATATAAATAATCTCAATAATAATAATAATACAAATCTGTTCAACTAACTGCAGCTCAGTACTATACACTGTGCATTCATAGCTCTCTTTTTTTCCACGTGCTATTTAAAGTTTGTTTGTTGAACATTATTGGAACTAACCATGAGAAAGCAAGTGAGCTGGTGTATTTTATGGACACACAGCAGACTGGAGCTTTGGTTAAATTTAATCAGTTTTTGTCTTGAAAAGAATTTCATGTACTTCACTAATTAAGATCTTTTTAGGGTGTAAAACATCAAACAACTACCATCAATGTATATATTATATCTAAAGAGATAACCAATCTCATTTAGATTAAACCCAAAAAAAGAACTGCAACACATCACTGTGTTCAAAATCACGAGTTCTGCACTTCAGAAATCATTAAACTGTGAATAATACCTCAAAGTCTCAGTGAGCTTTAAACTCAGGGGACTGCTTTAGAAAATCAAAAACAGAATGAAAGAAAGAGCAAGAATGGGAATAGTGTTTGTGTGAGTCCAGACTCTGTTGTTTTGGTGAGAGACATTTACAACAGATACTCATTCTGCTGAGCACCACACGCTCACTCTCACACACTCACACACTCACTCTCACACAGGCTGGATATGCTTCTAATGAGCCTGGTGTGCGGTTACGGCGTAGAGCCAGACCGGCTCCACGCTCAGACCGATGGGAGTTCAGTCAGGAGTCACTACTTTCTCTTCTATTCCTCTGCCTCATCCTCAGAAAGCAGCACGTTATCATTCGCTGTCATTATCAAAGCAGGCGCTGGCTTACCTAAAGGCTTTAGTTTTTAGTCTCTCTTTGTGGGAAGCAGGTGGAGTAAAATATGAGTTCATGATGAGCTCTGAAGTGCTTAAAGCATTGTCACAATTCAGAGAAAATGAGGAATGGAATTTTCTTACCAAGACAAGAAATGTGTTTTTTATTTATACTTTAGTACAATTAAGCTGCTGCTTGGCTAAAGTAGATGAGTAGTAAAGATTAAGATGCATGTGATGGTGTAGTGGAGTGCCAGAGTGATGTTAAATGAGAGGTGGGGAAAAGGTGATGTTCTTTTCTTTGTTGACATCTTCATTTTCATCTTCTTCTCATGTCTCTTCTCTCTCTTCCCATTCTATTCCCGTTCTATATTCCTAATCTGAATCTCTGTCATTTTCATTTAGTTCCAGCCATGATTACTTCCTACCCCAACACCACTCTGGCTACCCAGGGCGAGGAGAAGAAGATGAGCTGCATTGCTCAAGGGGAGAAACCCATCATGGTGCGTTGGGAAAAAGAGGAACGCATTATCAACCCTGAAACAAGCCGATACGTTGTCACCGTCAAAGAAGTGGCTGACGAAGTCATCTCAACACTGGTGGTAGGTGTTGTGATAAAACGTGGCATCATAGAAAGTAGTTAAGGAGTGGGAACATGTATTTTTGTATGGTATAAAATTGCGAAATGTTCCTTTTCCATCTAACAGTTGGTCTTCATTTGGTGTGTGTGCCTCTGTAGATCATGCCCACTGTTCGTGAGGACTCAGGTTTTTTCTCCTGTCATGCCATCAACTCATTTGGTGAGGACAGAGGCATCATACAGCTGACAGTACAAGGTAAGCTACTGCAAGTCTTGGATTCACTTGAGAGACTCTGCTCCTCATACTTGCCTTTTCTGTCTCAGAAACACTGCCATCAGTGTGTATTGTTCTCACTTCTCTCCAGAACCACCTGACCCTCCAGTGGTGGAGATTCGGGAGGTTAAAGATCGGACCATAGCTCTCCGCTGGACTATGGGCTTTGATGGCAACAGCCCCATCACAGGATATGATATTGAGTGCAAGAACAAATCAGGTAGATGCAGGCTGAGATGGGTGTATTTTGAGTGTAAAAACTTTTTATAGCAGCGGCTCAAACTGAGCTAAGAGTTATGAAGAACTACGTCATCAGATAGACTTATTGACCACTCTCTGTTTGTTTTGTTTTTTTAGCGTCATGGCTATCAGCCCAGGTAACCAAAGATGTGTCACCACAGCTCAACCAGGCCACTATAATCGATCTCCACCCCTCCTCCACTTACAACATTCGCATGGTTGCAAAGAACATAATTGGCAACAGCAACCCAAGCAATGAGCTGACCATCACTACAGATGAAGCAGGTAACTGGGCTTGTTTACCTGCTTTCACATAAGATTTTCATTGAAGGATCAGAGCGCTGCAGACATTAAGGCAGAATTCCTGCTGCTGCTGGAGTGATTATTTAAAACACTATAACCCCAACTTCTCCACATCGCTCATTAAAGGTGTTAATTTTGCCATTATTAGCTTTTTTATGAACACCCTGTCTGGAAAAGGTTTGGAAAGACATCTTCTGCTTTAGTTTACATTTCCCTCTGGCCCTCAAACCAGCTAAGCCATCTAGCTCATTATTACTTTATGGTTGCTTTAAATGGAAGTCATCATCTTTTATATCGGAGGAAACATATGAGTTCACAGTTGCTTTTAGCTCTATCAGCATTCACTTATGTCTATTGCCTGTAATGTTCCCCTGAAGGCACAGCAGCACATTAAAACGTCCCATTTTTCTGGATTCATTGCTTAAATAAAGCCATAAACCTCATGATTTAAAAGAAATCTATAACAATTTCAACATTATTTTAAAGGTTAAAGTTGATCATTGTACAAGTTATTTCAGTGTAATTACTGAGTAAAGGTAACTGCAGAGTACTTAGAAGAGGAAGAGAAAGATTCTTTACTCAATGGCGCCATCTAGCGGAGGAAAAGCTCAGTGGTGGATCGTCTTTTCAGTGTTACTGAATGATGTGATTTATTCACAGCTCCTGATGGCCCACCACAGGATGTCCTTCTGGAACCCACTTCCCCACAAAGCATCAAAGTTTCCTGGAAGGTAAAGACCAAAATTTATACATTTTACTATCAGCATTTAAATGGATAATGACATTAATAATACTGATTTGTTACAGAGAAGTAGCATACACTTTGTCTAGGCAGACAGGGCTTTATATTATAGCTGATAAAAAAAGTGTTTGCCATCGAAGGTGAAAGCATCTCAGGACGTACAGACCATAGACTGTATATAGAGTGGACAGCGTGGCTCCGCCATTTATCATTGTACGGTTTTGAAGCCAAAATACCGCCGTCTCAGGCGCCACCATTGTAGCAGTTTTGAGCCAGAGTCTGCGCAGTAGAGACGATGAGGGATTCTGGGAGAATCAGAGTGGAGCTGGGTGACAAAAAAAACAATTATTTTTTTTCTTTCGAGAGTCAAACCACTTCCTGACTCTACCTCCAGACATATTTTACAATCCCCCCAAAAAATACATAAGAACCTCAGCTGTCAGTCATCGTTAAACATTACATAAAGCCTCGTTTTTAACCTCGTATAACTAATGAAAATGAAAATTAGACAAGACAGCCAAATAATATCTTCAAATCACCACAACAATCTGACGTGAGAAATATTTCTATGAGATGTATTAATTTTTTAAAGTTGACCACCGCCCACCTGGAATGACTGGAAAGCCAGATTTTTTAACCTATACTGCAGCCAGCCACCAGGGGGAGCAGTTTTTGTGGAGACCTCACTTCAAGCCGAGCAAGCGGACGTCCATTTTTTTTACAGTCTATGGTACAGACTGAAAGTTTGTTGCTAGTTTGGACTGACCTTATAGTCTGTGGCAGTGAAAAATAATTATTTAGTCCCATCACTTATTAAGCAATATAACTAATACAGTAAAATACTATTTTCTAAGTAGATAATTTAGTCAAAATCCATCACTTTGCTAATCTTTAAAAGTGGTCTTTGCCATAAAATTCAATTTTTTTATAATTTGTGTAAAGCTTAACTAATCCACCTCTAAGTAATATCCTAAAAGTTTTCCTCATTCTGTCCTCTCCTACAGCCTCCCCAGAAGCACCTGCAGAACGGTGTGATCCGCGGCTACCAGGTGGGCTTCAGGGAGTACAGCCCTGGGGGAAGCCACCAGTTCACAATCATCAGCGTGGACACCACGGGCGACACCACAGAGAGCATCACACTGGACAACCTGAAGAAGTTCACTCAGTACAGCGTGGTGGTTCAGGCTGCAAATAGAGCAGGGACCGGGCCATCGTCTCAGCAGGTGGTCACCAAAACTCTGGAGGATGGTAAGTCATAGGATTTTAAATGATGTGATCCAGTTGAAGTTTTTCATACGATTATGGAGCTTTTTCACACATTGACATCATCTTTTTTATTTTTATTAATTGGGGGAGCGTCTTGTTGGTCATCTTGTTTTTTCAAAACAATATTTTAACTCACAAACCAAACTTCAACCTCCAGTCCTTCTATACAGTTCTTCAACACTCAACCAGCACCACGAGATGCATGTGGCAAGGCTGCCCTCTAATGGACATCTGTTGAATGACATCATAAAATCAGTGCTGTGTGTCAAATTGGATACTTCCATTGGTACACTTATATGAAATACACCACGTACACAATGTACTTAATAGAGCAGTGCATAAAATCTTAAAGGGCAGTGTTGTCTCAAATCAAACACTGCTGCTTCACACTTTCTGGAAGAGACACTCGCTTTTAAGTTAACAATGTTTGAAAGAACAATCCACAGGCCTAATTCTTTTCTAAGCTTATCATAGTCCCTCCTACATTTTGCAGAGTTGAACATCTATCTTTAATTCAAACCAAAAAGACATGAAACATTTCATTTTCCGATCCTTGGATGTGAGAGATGGATGTATTAAGTTTCAGGACCATGGATAAGGCCTGATCATGCAAACATGGCAGAGGATTTAGGGCAAACAGGCAACTCAGACTGTAAAATGTAACCCAAAACCTTATTGATTAAGACTTAACATCATTGAAATAATTTAGCTAATTAGATTAAGTAAACAGTTTGCTCTGATATGCTTCATGTAGTCTTTCTGGCTTTCCTTTTTGTGCATCATCTCAAATTCATTCATCTGTGGTTGGAATAGAAAAACCAAAGGAGGGATTGATCCCCACCATCACCCCCCAAAAAATCACACACTGACTGCAACCATTATACATGGTTTGATCTCTTCCACGCTCAACTTTGACTGTATTGACTTATTGATATATAAGTTTTATTTTCATGATAATAAATACATATAAAGTCAGGTTCTGTATCATTTATCTAGCTTCATTTAAAGTGTACCCTCTTAACAAAATGATATTTATACCCATCATTATGCCCACTCTACTTTAACATTGTGTATGTAGTACATTTGAATTGGCATTTTATTACAAGATAAGCTAAACTTTGTAATGTTTTTCTTCTTTTTTCATTGGAGAGTTCAAAACTCTAAAATAGTGAATGGCTAAAACCGTTTAAGAACTAAACAATATTTTACATTAATGGTTTTTATGCCAAAAAAATCAAATTGAATCACCAACTGCTGTTTCACCATGATACATGTTATAAGCATTTCAATCAAATTATCCAGGTCATCACTCCTGTTTCCACTCCACTCACAGCACGTTTGTCTCTCTTTGCGTCTGGTAGTTCCATCCCGGCCCCCTGAAAACGTCCTGGCTGTGGCAAAGTCCCCAGAGGTCATCTCTCTGTCTTGGATGCCTCTTCCCAGAGAGTCTCTCAACGGAAACCTGCAGGGATACAGAGTCATCTACTGGGCCAACCTTCCTGATGGAGGTATTTAAATCAACACTTCTGAACATTAAGTGACAGCCCAGTCATTCTGGGTTTGTGTTTCTGCCTTCTGTGGTCCATCCACTAGGGGAAGCTGTGGTATTGTTATATATTGGTTGAGCTGCAGAAGCAGGGTGACTTTTATATTGATATCAAGACTTAAACTTGTTATTTAATTCAGTGTAATTTTAATTTTTTTTATTGTTTTGTCAACAACAGTTAAAGCAAAAAAAAAAAAAAAACTAAGAATAAGGGCTCATTAACTAATCAGTGTAAACAGCTACATAAATAAGAATCTGTCAGTATAACTGCACACTAGAAAATATTTAGTTTCATATTAGCACATAAATGTAGCTACACTTCAGCAAACTGAATGAGCATCATCTGCAGTCTTTGCCTCACTGTGTGCCCTTCCTATGTGTTTTCCCTGAATGTAAACCAGCTGTATTTTTCTGCAGTCTGATCTCCATCAAAAATTCACAATGTTATACTTTAGTGAGGCCGATTGCCTCAGCTCTGAGTGACAGAGCACAAGAGAAGAGAGAAAGGAAGAAGAGGAACCGCAGCAAGAGAAAGCATGCAAATTTTGAGTTATAAAGAACTCCATATCAAGGAGCTCTTCACATAAATTACTTTAACTTAACAAAATATCCCCTGATGATTCTGGAGGAAGACTGGGACAATATTTCAGCATTAAATACATGAAACTAATATCCTAACATTGATCCTTGTCTGTGTCAGAACTGGGAGAAATCAGAAACGTGACCACCAATCAGCCGTCTCTGGAGCTGGACGGTTTGGAGAAGTACACCAACTACAGTATCCAGGTGTTAGCCTTCACCAACGCTGGAGACGGAGTCCGCAGTGAACAGATTTACGTCCGAACCAAAGAGGATGGTACGACACTACATTTTTACATCCTTTTTAAGATTTCAAATAAATCGAGGATCAGAAGTCATACACTCGGAGATTTGGATTGTATATATGAACTCCTGTGACATCTGAACTGCTCTCTTCTTCTTCTTCAGTTCCTGGTCCTCCAGCAGGGGTTAAGGCAGCGGCCTCCAGCAGCTCTGTTGTGTTTGTGTCCTGGCTGCCTCCACTCAAACTTAACGGCATCATCAGGAAATACATCGTCTTCTGCTCAAACCTGCATCCCATGGTATTAGCATCTATTTACCAAAAGATTGAAGAAATTTCTTTCAAATCTGCCTTCCTGCAGTGTGTGGTCTAATGTACCTCATTCATGTGTTGCTCAATTATGTGATACAAACCCTTTTCCTGGCTCTCTGGACACGACAGCTACCCAGTGATACATTTATCTTTTCTCTGTTTTTCTATTTTACAGGTGATGAGCGAATTTGAAGCATCTCCAGACGCCTATTTCTACAGGATCCCCAATCTGGCTAGAAACAGACAGTACAGTATCTGGGTGGTTGCTGTGACAGCTGCCGGTCATGGCAACAACAGTGAGAAGATCACAGTTGAGCCCCTGGCTAAAGGTACGACACACAGAGCAGTCCTGCCTAATAGTTTCTGTGACACTGTCAGGATTTGACGTTATGTTTTATCTCATGCAGAAATTATTATTATAAAGCTGCAACTTTGGTCTGAAATTGTTGTGAGAGCTTTTTATCTCAGTGGTAAACACATGTAGGTTGTCTTTAAGAAACAGTACAAATTCTCAAATATAAATCATGGACATTGCTTTTGCTGCAGGAACCAGACCTTTAAATGAACAGACTAGTGTTAGAAGCAGGCCTTATTTTAGCAAACTCTTATTTTTAATGAAAGTTGTCTTCTAAGACTGAATATGAGCAGCGTTTGCCTGACAAGTCCAGCAAAATGTCTTATTTCAGGATATTAAAAGACAAAATTTTCCTTTGAATTGTTTGATCATAGAATAAAATGATCTGCCTATGAGGTGAAGAAAATTAACTTGACAAGTTTCTTCAACTAAGATTAATGTGTTAATACAATAAACTAAACAAGTTATTTTTTCTTACTCCATTGTCAGACTATTTTTGCTCTTTCTAAGCAATTAAGGGTGTAATTTTTGTCTTTTAATGTCTTGAAATGAAATATTTTTCTCCTTCCATCAGCAAATGAGGGTCATATTAAATCTTACAAGATAATGCTGTTGAAAATAAAACGAACTAGTGAAATTCACAAGGCATATGTACAGGACTAAATGCTCTTTGGCACTGCAAAACTTCCAGCAATGGATGAATAATCACAAATCTGTATATAGTGAGTCATAACTGGAACATCAGCTTATCCTATCTTATTAAAAATCAGAATAAATCAGTACAACAGAAAATGAAGGCAAAATTGGAGCAAACTGCACAAAACTGCTGAACTTTTTGGGCATTTTTATGAATAATATTATAAATTTATTCCTGCAGTTTTTTTTATGTGAATCAGAGCTCCAGATCCATAGAGAAGGCCCCTGTCCAATAATTCACCCCTAAAGGCTGTGATCACGGCCATGATTAGGAGCCTCGCCACAAAATAAACAACTAGATACTGTCTTTACTGGCAAATGTTATGGTTTAAGATAAATGTTTACAAGAAATTCAACCAGTTTCATGATAAGCATAATTCTATGTATTTATTTGTTACTATTGTTTTTAGCACCAGCCAGGATTCTGACCTTTAATGGGACAGTTACAACCCCTTGGATGAAAGACATAGTTTTGCCTTGCAAGGCAGTTGGGGACCCTCCTCCTACTATCAAGTGGCTCAAGGGAAAGTAAGTTCTGATGAAACGGTTTCAAACTACATAGAGGAGGATTATAAATCAGACCTCACTGTTAAAATCATTTTCCTTTCTTTGCGTCTGTCTTTGTCCAGCACAAACGGCACTCCTACACCTGTTCTTGTGGATGGTCGTCGTAGTGTCCATGGAAATGGCAGTTTTATCATCAGGACAGTGAAAGCAGATGATTCTGGGAACTACAGCTGTGTGGCCAGCAACAACTGGGGGTCAGATGAGATCACACTCAACCTGCAGGTTCAAGGCAAGCAGAAAAACAATCCAGCATTCATAATGTTTCAGTGATTTCACCCACAAATTTCTTAATCAGGATGAATTTTAGCCAGTTTGACAGGAATTCAAACACATAATGGCTCTAGGCTTTAACAGCTGCTGGGTTATGTAACTTTTCTCATCCCATCAGATCTGAGAGTACAAAGGTGTCTGCTCCCCTCTTTATCTTGACCAGGAGAATCCAAGAGATCCACTGCAGTGTTGTTCCTAAGCTGTTAAAAGAAGACAAAAAGCACTTTAAGATGTGCACTAACCATGCAGTGATTGTTTTTCACCCTCAGTCCCTCCTGACCAGCCACGCCTCACAGTTACCAAGACAACCACTACATCAATCACACTGTCATGGATACCCGGTGACAATGGAGGGAGCTCCATCAGAGGTGAGAGCAACACAAAAAGGACCGGAGTCAGCACAGCGCAAATTTTCATGATGACTTAATGTGCTGTGTACAAACACAGAAAGGTTTTGCAACATACATCATCCCATGAAAAAAATCCCCTCCTCCAAAGTCACCTCCTACTTTACCTGAGGAGCACCCTTGTTTTCTGCTCCTGTTTCTCATTATCTGGTTGTCAGGCTGAGTACTGGAGTCCCAAAAGGTCGATTAAAAAGCAGCAAGGAAGATTAGGTCTGTTTTAGTGAAAGATTAAAGCCCTCCATCTCAAAGAAAGAGCAATCAGAGAGAGACTATTTGTGGTGATTCATCATTGCTACTAATCACGGAGCTCCTGTCTTTGGAGTTGTGGCTGCTATAAAAACTGTCTGTGATACCTTGCCTGTGATATTTGTTGTGCTTCCCTGCTCATAGCATCATCCATCACTAAAATAAAACATCCAGGGTTACAGTCATCTATTTTTAGACAGGCGTGCTTGCCAGGCTTGTTGGAGGGAAGGCAACGTTGGTGCCACTGGCTCCCCTTTGGACTGTCACAACAAACTTAATCACTGGATGAAGCAAACTGAAAAAGATATTTGCAGGGCCCAGAAAACCAGTTGTGGGTTTCACTCCATGGTTTCACAGTTAGAGTTAGAAATACTGGTTAAAACATTGACTTCATCCCAGCTGGATTATTTTCACCTGTCTACAAACGATCCAAAACACTGCTGCCAGACAGTTAATCAGGTCCAATCAGGAAAACCACATCACTCCCATCTTAGTCTTCTATCACCGGTTGTAACTCAAAATCAGAACAATTCAAGATCCTCTTAATAACCCATACAGCTATCAATAATGAAGCATGAAGCACTGTGTATATCTCTGTCCTGTGGCATCCTTAAAACACGTGTACATCCCTGAGGTGTACTCAGGTGTGCTTATTGTTAGATTGAACAAAAAGGTGATCGTGCCTTTGAATATGTGGCTCCAATTCTTTGACACAAGCTCCCTCTGCAAACATGCTTTGCCATTTCTGCTGAAGCTTCCAAAAAGAAGCTTTAGACATGTTTGTTCTTAAAAGCGTTGGGCCATCTGATGTCATCTTGTATTTTGGTTAGAAGTGTTAGTTATTCATTTGATTTATTCTTAATTTTTATTGTTTGGATATTGATATTTCAAGATGCACTTAACTCTCATTATACATGCCACAAGAACAGGTCACAAAGCTCAGATTGCAGTAAGTACTAGATATTATGTAGAAATCAGTGGCGGTTGCTGGTCAGCCAAGGAGGGGAAGTTCATTTTTTTTCTGGCCTACATCATAAATTTGTTTATTTATTTAAACGTAAACTCTACCCTCCGTGCCAGCTTGCTAGCAGCTGGAGCTGCTACGTGAGACTACGACAGGCTGTAAGTGTGAGTGACAGGGGGAGAAGCTCCGCAGCTGTAGCTGTAGCTGCTTATTGGTGAAAAGAGAGAGAATCTTTAAACACAACGCTCATTTTTAAGAAAAGTAAACTTGCTGGGGATTGATAAAGCCTCTGGATCAGTCCAACACAACTGACTGTAAAACTCAGAAGATGCTCCGGTGGAGGGTTATACTTCAAGATCGCTGACTGGCTCATTTCACTGTCAATCAAAAAAGGATTCGGCCTCAGACAGATCATCCAATCATCATGCAGAAGCCCAACATCCAGGCCAGCTCGTGGCCTCATAGACCCCTAGAGATGCTTAGCGTCCGAGGGTGGGACAAAGCCCAGCGTTTATCCAATGACCGTCCAATTGCCACAGTGGAACGACCCACTCTACGCTTCCCTGCTAAAGTCAGAAGATGCTCAGCGCCCAACTGTGTTAAATCCATAAGTTAAATCACTGAGATGCTGCGGGGATGAATGAGGAGGAAGTCGAGCCAGTTACCTGTGATAGGTAGCTGATTCTGAACAAAAGATGAAGGAATTCTAGTGCATATTTTGTCAATGAAATGTACACACAGCAGTGCATGTCACCACTTTTTTCAGGGACATTTTAGGGGAAGCTGAGCTTCCCTTGCAGTCTTAGAGCAATCGCCACTGGTGGAAATGTACATATACAGGACTCAAGGGTATGAAATAATGAGCGAATAATTCCTTTCAACACAGAAAGTGCAACATGTGCAGATGATTCTATAGTCATGCAATGGTATTGTATTACTAGCAGATAGATGAATGGATAAGCATCCTCACAGCACAAAATATTTTTGGTTTTGTTTTCCCCTGATATCTGGTGTTGAATATAAGGTGCAAGAAAATAGAAGTCCGTTTGGGAAATGATTTCTGAAGGGTTTGTACCTGTTTTCGTGCAGCCAAAATTAAAATTTCTAAAAATAATTCTGAAATCTTGTGTCGCCCCTGTTTTCCCCTCTCCCCTTATTTGTTTGTTTGCTCCTTCAGGTTACATCCTGCAGTACTCAGAGGACAACAGTGAGCAGTGGGGCAGCTTTCCCATCAGCCCTAGTGAACGTTCCTACCGCCTGGAGAACCTGAAATGTGGCACCTGGTACAAATTCACCTTAACGGCCCAGAATGCAGTTGGGCCTGGACGCATCAGTGAGATTATTGAAGCCAAGACTCATGGAAAGGGTATGAAATGCAGCATTATTGGCCTAGTTCTTAGTATGTGAGTGTTAGTTCCAGTGAGTAACAGAGCCCTGTGACAAAAAGTAACAGTAGTAAACATCAGCTTTTTTGAGTTGTGTTGTCCTGCCATTGTTGCAGTTCTTCCAACAAAGGTAGATGGCTGAAGGAATAATGTGTTTGTTTCCTCTGCCACTGAAGTTTGGGAACACACATTATTTTGTTATTATTGATCTTAAAAAGCTCATAACTCAAAGCTCTTGTAAAACCCCCAAAAGAGGCAAATTACAGAAAATGAAGGGGGAAAAAAAGTTTCATTTCTTGGTGCTCACTCTCAGTGTTTGACTTTCTTGAAGTTCACAAAAGTTTTGATTTTGTACTTTTTTAAGGAAGCCTTTCGTATACTAATGTTATTCTTAGTTGCACTGATTCAGTGTCATTGTTATCAGCTTTGTAAATGAAGTTCTCTGTCTCTCCATCAGAGCCACAATTTGCCAAAGAACACGAACTCTTCACCAGCATTAATTCCACCAGGGCCAAGCTCAATCTTGTCGGCTGGAACAATGGTGGCTGTCCAATCACCTCTTTCATACTTGAGTACAGAGCAGTGGACTCAGCCACCTGGACCACTGCCCAGCGCACATCGCTGACCAAGAGCTACATCCTGTACGACTTGCAGGAGGCGACCTGGTATGAACTGCAGATGAAGGTCACCAACAGCGCCGGCTCAGCAGAAAAAAGGGTCATGTTTGCTACTCTCAATGCTGACGGAAGTGAGTTTGGATTTCACAGATTGTCACAGAGTTGTACCAATGTAGAGGTTAAAAGGATGAGGAGGAATTTTGGAAGTTGTTATTAGCAAATCATGAGGTGACCAGTAACTATCCTCCAAACATGGCCACGCGCATTAGTTAAGAGATAACATGAGAGATTTTGAACAGAAAAATAAGTCATTTGAGCAGTTCAGAGAAATGGGTGATTTTCTTCCTTGTATTGTGTTGTTTGATGATAGAGCACTGACTTCACATTGAAGTCACCTGTCACATTAACACACTGTAAGTGAGGGGAGTTCTTCAGCATCATTTCATCATGATGTGTCTATCCGTCATTACGGAGGGGTAGACAATAGACACCAACGTCTGCCGATAGCACTACCGTGACAGGCCCCCAGAGGCCAATTGGGGGCAAGAGGGTTTGTAAAGAGACAGAAACTAAAATTAAGCATTTCAAACAGAGGCTTAAATCATCATATTATCATAGCTTTATTTTTACCAATGGTGTTTTGATTCCTGAATGTTCAGATGAAGCTCTGGATCTGAAGTTTAATGAATGTCCTTATGTGTTTTTTTCCAAGGTACCATCCCTCCCTTGTTAAAGACAGGCGATCCCGTCTCTGACAACATGTCAGGCAGCGGGGGTCTGAAGATGGTGGTGACCATCACCTCAATTCTTGTGGTCGCCGTACTGATCTTCATCATGCTTATGGTGCTAAAGAGAAGAAGAAGGGAGCAGAGACTGAAGAGACTTAGAGGTAGGCTATATCAGTTTTTGTTTTTAGATGTACAACACATAAAAACCAATGGAAAAACTTAATCTGCCTGTGAAAAAACATGACACCTTTTTGCTGACTTCACAGACGCTAAAAGCCTGGCAGAAATGCTGATGAGGTATGTTTGCCTAATTTTTATTTGCGCTGCTTTTTGCTAATAATGCATCCCAGTTACAATTCCTATTAGTGAAATCAAATAAATTGTTCTGATTGCCTTTTTACAGTGACTTGTCAACTTTGATTGAATCCAGTAAGCATGCATGCAGTACAGTGCACAATCCGGTAGCAAGTAATGGATTTTTCTTATTAATCTCCTCAGCAAGAACACTCGCACGCCAGACACAGTGAACAAACAGCAGCAGACATTAAGAATGCACATCGATATCCCCAGAGCTCAGCTCCTCATTGAGGAGAGGGACACCATGGAGACAATCGGTGAGACTTTAGGAGAGATGTTTTCATCAGTCAACAGACTTTTGATGTACAAATTTGACCTCTGTCTCAATTCTCCTTTTCTGTTTTCCTCTCTTTTCTTTCTTCTGCTTTCTTACTTTTTGTTTGTGTCTCAGATGACAGATCCACTGTGCTGTTGACAGACAATGACTTTGGGGAGACAAATAAGCAAAAATCATCAACAGTAACCCACACGGTCCACTACCAGTCTCTGTCTCAGGCCACTGGTCCACTGGTGGATGTGTCCGATGCCAGGCCTGGAACCAGTGAGTCCCACCACCGTCAGTGCTCAACATTTATTTCCTTTTACTACTAACATATTACGACTGCATGCCTCCTGTTACTAACCATGACAAAACATTGAAATAATGTGATGGGTTTGCTTGTGTTTGGTTACACAGCGTCAGTCTCTCATCTACAATTTAAATAGACTCACGTAATATAAAACATCTTCAGCACCTAAGTTGTTAATATTTCTCAGAAAATTTGATTGCACGTTATTCTGCATTCCATGTATAGCACATTGTTTAAGCTCATCAGTGAAGTGCTATTAGATATAATGCAAGCCAGCAGTGAGTGTACAACAACTCAGCAGTTTTGCTGCAGAGTGGCCTTCAAGTTTCACCGAAGCAGAACTGATGAAGATCAGCAATCTTCCTGCCTCTTCTTGACACATCCTCACCTGATGTCCCAACCACCAAACACGCTGGTTAAACCTGAGTGCATGTGTATGAAAATGGACACACACACTCAGATTAGTGGTGAACTTAAAGGTCCCATATTATGCTCCTTTTCTGCAGTTCAATATGGATCGTTGATGTCTTCATGAAATGGTAGTAACATGTTTTGGTCCACAAAGCCAATAAATCAAGCACAGCAACATTGTTTCCAGGCTCTCATAGCCCCTCTGTTCAGAAAGGTCTGATTTAGTGGGCGTGACCTTCATATGTAAATGAGTCACCGCTGATACCCCCCCGCTCTTCCGCGTCAATGAGAGTGGCGCCATGAGCTCCAAGTGCACAATGTTTAGAACACAGCGAAGCTCATTTATCGTGATATTACAGGCTAAAACAACAGGCTAACCGCAGCTAAAGTTAGCATCCTGAAGCTAACACAGAGACAGGGGGACATTGAGGAAAAGCTTTTACATCTGCTGCACAGCACACAGCATTTAAAATACTCACATCCAGGGTCTGAGGTTTGTTGGCTGATGGTTGGTAATGGGCCTGGATTCAGGACCATTCTATTTTTTAGCCCTCTGATGTACTGTCCAAAGTTGGAAAAGCAGTCGGCCATGAAGTGACTAGCACACACATGCCCAGTTTTACTGAGTGTAGCGGGCACATTTTCTTGATAAATGAACTCTAGCCACTTAGTCTTGTCTTCTTCCGAGACGGGAAGCTTGTGCATGGAACTATGTGGCTGTTTACAGCCAAATACAAAACAGTGATGGCAGCGATGGCTGCTGGAGCAGCAGTGGGGAGGGGAGTGGGCGAGAAGGGGGAGTGGGGGTATCTGACCATACAGGTCGTACTTGCTTCTGATTGGTCAAAAAAGGGAATCGCTGACATCGGCAAATTCCTTAAATTCCAAACAGCTGGATTTTAGGTCAGGATTTTACATTCACAAGCACTACTTAGTATAGGTTTTGTCATTAAATGTCACATTTTGTGGGCTGGGAGGAAAGCCAAAGACCCACAAATTTCACTAAAAGACTTAATAAAATGATTTTTGCATAATATGGGACCTTTAAAAATAGAGGCCTCCCACTTAAGTTGGCCAGAACACATTGGTTATTGTAACTAATCTCTTTGGAGGGATTTGGAGTACAGATAGATCCATGTGTTGTGTCTGCATTAAGCTCAGAGGTGACAATTTGAATCCTCTTAAATGTCTTGGCTGCACAACATCTTAATGAAGATGACTGTTTGCTTGGTCGGTTTAATCTGACCAGTGGGGCATGAACCCAATTTGCTGACTCATCTTTCTTTTTGTGGACCAAACACCTGCAACATTACAGCCGTCCATCTCTGCAGATAGAATTACTGTCTGACCTGCTACAATTACCAGCACCATTCTTCTCTGCACAGATCCAATCCTGGCCTTTTCTAAAGGGCCTCGTTCTGATTTGGCACAGTGCTGCACAGTGCAGCAGCCGGCCCAGGTCAGACTGAATATGATACTATTTGTATGTCTGTATGGTGACAGGGACAAAGCAGAAGATTGATGATAATGTCTTCCCATGGAGCTGTGGGGTGGTATTGTTGAGTGTTCACTGAAAGGGCAAACTGTTCCACCACTCAGCAGGAAAGACTAAATCTGTAAATTCACTTCTGTCTTGGTCCAGAATTTTGAAAATTAAGTCTCTTGAAAGAGTCTGAGAGTACAGTTTGCAATGCAGTATAGTAACATCCATTTCCAGGTAAACGTTCACTCTTTAAGGAATCACTGATGTTTGTTCTTTTGTTTGGTTTGTTTACTCTCAATTATTTCTTAAATCCTAATTCCATGAACGTATGCCAAAGATTTGAAGAAGCTGAATCACAAAGAGTGTTTTAAGTTCTGTTCACAACCCCTCATCCTGTTTAATCTCACCAGATCCCACTGCCAGACGCACTGCCAAAGCTGGTCCTGCCTCAGCACGGAGCCGCTACGCCAGCCAGTGGACCCTGAACCGGCCACACCCCACCAGCTCCTCACACACCCTTACCACTGACTGGAGACTCCCCACACCACGCGCCACTGGATCTGTAGACAAGGAGAGTGACAGCTACAGTGTCAGCCCCTCACAGGATACAGGTAGAGTAGAGCGCCATGGAGTAATACATGACTGAATGGGAGAGTTGGCAGTGTGTAACAACAATCAAATATGCCTTGTATGTTTTCTCCAGATCGTGCACGGAGCAGCATGGTATCAACAGAAAGTGCATCCTCCACCTATGAGGAACTGGCCAGAGCCTATGAGCATGCAAAGATGGAAGAACAGCTCCGTCACGCCAAGTTCACCATCACCGAGTGCTTCATCTCTGACACTTCATCTGAACAGATGACAGCAGGGACCAACGACTACACTGACAGCCTGACCTCCAGCACACCGTCTGAGTCAGGCATCTGCCGCTTTACTGCTTCACCGCCCAAACCTCAGGATGTCAGTCGGGTCATGAACATGGCCGTGCCCAAGGCGCACAGACCTGGTGAGGAAGTTTAGCCCATGAATCCCTCAACCTTGTGTCACTTGTACAGTCACTGATCAGCCATTTTGCACGTCTCATTTCAAAGCCATCACCATATCTTTTTCTTTATCTAGATTAGACAAATATTTATAGTGCTGAGAAAAGGAGAAAGGTATTTGTCCTGACCACTTCAAAACATATGCAGCCAAACAACCACTTAACACAATTTAAACAAAAATACAGGGAAAAAAACGTTAAAATCAATGTTTTTGTCATCCATTAACATCCTCAATTTGAGTCCTTGCAGCCTTTTTACGCTCCACCACTCTCCAGGTGACATCAGCTAAGTCTTTTAGGGCTTAAGGCTGTTGGGTGTAGGAAAATTGTGATTTAGCCATGGCCAACTACCATCTTAACTTGTGTCAACCTTAAATACTGAGCAGTCAGTCTGAAAACTGGTGTTTCATGCTGTTATTAAATGTCTCATCATTTTTCAGTATGCTATTTTTTTAAATTGACTTGCCTGTTTTTTTCTTTTATTTTGAAAAACCTTGACACAGCAAGTTCAACAGAATCATTAACAAGGACAACTCACTGTAGTTCTTTCAATAGCAGCGTATACTGCCTGTATTGTAAAACAGAAAACTTCTTTTAAAAGACAAAAAAGTTAATTCTTTAAACTGGATTAAGATTCTGTCTCCAAGGACTTTCATTACATTAGCAATTTGAGAAAACCTGCCCTGTCCTCTGCTCTCAGATTGTAATCTTACCTCACATAACCCTCTACCCTTCCACCTTGCTCTGCAGATCAATTACCAGCTCTGACAGAGTGTGTGACATGCTGAGGACCACACACTGGAGCACACACACACTCAGGCAGACCTCCCTTTCCTGACACATGTTCACTGTTCATCCATCATCTCATCTCCAGCACTGTTAGAGGTGTCTGGGGCAGCTGATAATTAGTGTGGTCGGAGGTGTCCTTTCCTGAGGACCAAAAATGTTGCTGTGTGTGTGTCTGTGTGCGCATTCATGCGCAAAGGTACACAAGTTTCTAAACCTGAGTTTGACCAGAGAAGAGTTAGGGCCATCAGATCTCCGTCTTTAGTTTCAGGCTTCATTATGTTTTGAACGTTTGTGCGCCTGACAGCGGACTCATTACAGCTGAACAGCAGGGAGAGAGGGCATCTGAAGGCTATCTGTTAACCTTATCTGACGCTATTGTCACTTAGTACAAAACAGCACTTTACCACCACAGTGAAGAATGTTCACTGTAACACCAGACTGTTAACCTTTTAGGATGCAGCATCACTGAGAGTGAGACTCTGGTGTCAGGTGCTAGAGGGGAATCAAGTGTGGCTTCTAAAGTTTCTTGATGGGTTAACTGGCAATTTGTCTGTCTTTATGTTTTTTAATTTGGCTCTTAGAAGAAATCCATATAGCTTTAAGTTCAGAAGCCTTCAAAGCAGTGATGGTAACTTCAGAGCCACAGGGAACATTAGCTTGTGATAGGTCTGAAAAAATGTTGAGTAATCTCACATGTAAACAAAACAAGGATATGAAGATGTTAATATATTATCTGTCAGTTGTGTGGTCACTTTTAGAGATTGATGAGGCCACAGAGAGTTGCAGTAATATGGTCACACATTTGGTTCCATTACTGTACAATGTGCAATTTACCGGTTGATGAATTCTCAAAAAACAAAAGGCTCCCACAGGAAAAGTTTAATCTATATTTAATTCAATTAACACCCCTTGCAATTTATCATCTTTACTGGCACCAATAGGTTTATTATTTAACACAGTAAATTATGCATTCTCACTGTGAACACAGAAATCCATTTTCACACGTTGCATGTTGGACTGAATCTGCAGATATAGACTAATCTGTGTAGCCATTAACTCGAAGAAGCTTGGAGATTGTGTGTGTGTGGGGGTGTGTGTGTGTCTTTAAAATTTACAATTTACACTGACATTCATGCGTGCGTGGGCTCTGTACATGTGAGTGTGTAGGCATGTGTGGGCAAGAAAATCTGTGCTGTAAAGTTATTTCAGTAGCTCATTCTGCACCTGCCTGTTTGATCTGTGGTCCTCTTGAAGATATGAGAATGCAGAGATACAGACAGGCTCAGCGTTCTGGGTGTTAAGTCTCCAGAGAATCCAACAGAGACTTGAAACTCACTACCCCTTTTGTAAGGGACCAGTTTGCTTTATTAAAAACTAAGCACAGTAGCAATAAATGCATCAAAAGCTTGCTAAACTGAATCAGTGTCAACTGTATTTACCTCTTATCCACTTAGTTAAAGAAGGGATAGTGTATTTTCTGCAAGGGGTGCTTTGATCATCATTTCTGGCTGATCACTGATCATTGATCTTTAAAAAGTCTGACCTGTCGATACCGGCATAACTGACAGCATATACCTTCAATCTTATTTCCAATCTTATTTTATTGAAAGTCATTGAACAATACCTGTGAAAAAATGCAATCTTTATGCTTTAACTTAAACAACCAATAGGTCTAAAAGATCAGTTTTATTTGTAAGGATGGGCTGATCACCAATCCCCCAAAATAAGAAAATTGGCTCCGAGTGAATGGTGCGTGTCTGCTTTCTCCCCGTTCATACAGTAGTTCAGTAGCCATCCATATGTAGCGCTTCTGACAGCCCAATGCTGTGAGACGTGTCTGTATTGTGTAACGTCACTGATTCCTGGTTATATCCTGCCAGCTCTCGTCTACCAAGCAGCGCTAACATAACCTCACTGTTCATTTTATTGATATAGACGTAAGTTTGAACAGACCACTGCAGAATAACGGCTGCAAGTGGGTTGAAATTAACATTATCACTAACAACTTAACCCTTTTAGCCTTTAGCTCAGTCTGTATCACTTCCCTGTTTAGCTTTCTTCTGCTCTTCTGACCTTTTACTGTCTGACAGTTAGAAAATTAAAATTACAAAATTAATCACAGAATTTTTTTTCAAAGAGAGTAAAACACAGATCTCTCTTTTCACTTCTAAACTTTGTCAGCTGGCGTGGTGTTGTCTTGGAGACTTGCCATGCACAATTTGGTTCTGCTCGACCCCATAAGGTAGCTAAGAAATAGCATTTCAAAATATCCTATATTGATGTTGATAATCTCACTTTAAAATGTGGATTGTGATCGGGTTTATATCAAGAAGGGAGACTTCTTCAAGATCACTTTGAAACTCCTCACAGCCCCTTTAATTATATTTCAAGAAACAAGATTTAATGTAATACATTTTCATCAGTCGCCAATACAAAAATCTAAAATCTATCTGCAATTCAGTTAGAGAAGAGGACCCCACAACTTAGCCATTGCATCAGGCCCTGATTCTGACTTCAAAGATAACATCGTAACATTTGGCTTCCATCCATGCTCTGCTCTGCACATTTTTCATGTTGGCTTCTGTTTAGTCTGACACTTCTGTTAAGTTTCACACTCGGTGAACATTGGTATTACATTAAAATAACAACTATGTGAGTCATAATCCTAGAAGGGCTTGAGGTGAGAAAACAAATCAGTGTGAATGTGAGTCAGAATGGATTTTTGATCTCCATGCAGGAAAACTAAAAGAAAGGAATCAGGCAAACCCAAGACTGTGGACAGCCATAGACCAGATTAAAGTACAAACAATGCACAGATTGGTTCATACTGATCTATGCCATTTACAGGTGAGAGAGAGCTTTTTGGTGAGTCTTGTGTTGGAGCCAATCTAATCTAATCTTTAAAATCATCTAATGGTTGGGGTAAAGATCTCTGTTGGCTTAAACATTATAATTGTCAGTTTTTGGTATTGTATAACAATTCCGCTGAAGGTTTTGTGTCAGAGTTTCCTATGATTCTATAAAGTGTTGACTCCTGGTCTTGACCATATGCTGCCTCTCTCTGTTCTCCACTCCCCACTCCTGTGTCTCCTCAGATGTCCAATTTATCCTTGCAAAAATGTTCAAAACTCAAGTTTAAAAAAGTATGGTGCTTCTGCAGACAGGAGAAAACAAAAACTCGGTGTTGGACATTGTGAAGTGTGCCAGTGTTTCTGCCTCTGCAGACAGATGTTACAGAGTATTAATATATTTCTCTCGTCTGTGATCTCTTTCAGGAGGAGAGCTGGTTCACCTGCCCCCTTACCTCCGTATGGACTTCCTGCTGAACCGTGGTGTGCCGCTTGCAGCCAGAAGTGGAGGAGCCAGCAGCAGCAGCAGCAGTGTGGGAGGAGGAACCGGAGGAGGAGCAGGAGCTGTAGCTGTAGCTGTAGGAGGAGCAGGAGCAGGAGCCGGAGCAGGAGCAAGTGGAGTCAGTGCTGGTGCTACAGGGGAAACAAGAGGAGGTGGAGCCATGGGCCAGACCTGTCTGGAGCCCCAGAGGAGCCGTACCCTGAAGAGGCCACCTCCCATGGAGCCTACCCCAATGGAAGTGCCGTCACCCAGGGAGGTGCAGCAGTGGCAGCCAGGAACTGCCTCCACTCTTCCCCACAGGGATGTCCGGGAGAGGGGAGAGGCCCGGGGTGAGGTCAGGGCAGAGGCCCCCTCCTCAGGAGACCTAGCCCAAGCACAGGCTGCCAAGCTCAGCACTTCCCAGGAGTCACTGCTGGACTCCAGAGGACACCTGAAACAGAGCAACAACCCCTATGCCAAGTCTTACACTCTGGTATAACACTGGGACACACAGCAGACTGCTTCAGACAAGAGGACTACTACAGACACACTGAAGGAGGACGGACCAGAGACAGAGGACAGCCACTAGATGGACAGTTTTTCACAACAGACATTGTTGTATATAGAGCCATTTCCGACATGCGTCTGAAGTGGATGCTTTTCTTTGAGTCTGTCTTTCTTTCTTTCACTTTTTTCTTTTATCCTCTCTCACTCTTCTCTGTTGATTTCACAGTTTTCATTCTTTCACCTTGTTCCTGTTCAAATGAATTTTCTCTCACAGTTTTTATTTTCTACTTGAATATTCTTTTATTCTAAAGTGACAACATAAGAGGATTGCCAAAATGATTTATTTAAAATTTGAGAAAGAGAAAAAAACTATTGAATTTATATCAAGGACAGTTATTGCCATTATTATTATTATTACTACTATTATTATTATATAAAAACAGAAAATATCTAAAAACATGAAAGGTAAAGGAGGAAGACTCTGGAGCATTCTGCAGGAGAACATTGCTTTCTTAATTTATTTTATATTTTATTGTTGCAGTGTGATAAAATCTGTGATTGGATATCTGAAGGAGGTTTAGCACCACAAAGAGCCAATAGAGGAGGAGATGAGTGATACTGGACTCGACCGCCAATGCTGACCAATCTTAATGTTTTTCAACCTTTCTGACGACTGCATGGCGACTGATCAAATGACAATTAATAGGAATGGCTGGAAATCCAAAAAAAGAGAATTTTTGTCACTCTATGAAATTATACAATGTGAATATATATAAAGAGATCACTTTTATTTGTGGATATTATGGGGAAAATGATTTGGTTAATAAAGTCCTTAGTCATGTTTGCACACTTCTTGCTTTGGTTTTTATTGCTTATGCCCATAATCTGTCCTCTGTTCTCTCACAGGACCTCTCCATCTGCTTTTATCACAATCATCCAAAGCAAAGGGTCACCAACCTTTTTGAGACTGAGAGTTACCTCAAGGAAAATGAGTGATACTTGTCTGATACATGCTTCCTGAACAAAGTTGCACAATCACTTTTTAACTGCAATAATAATAGCAGTAGAAGTAATACTGTGTGAAGAGACTGCTTACATGTCATTGTTAAATATTCTACGACTATTATTAATTATTTTCACAACAATGATGGTAGGAAACATTTCTGAGAGTTGCTCCATTGTGACCAGTGCTGTTTTTTGGAACATGCCTCGTGGGTGCCTGAAGTGGTTCTTGCAGGTGCCCAGCACCGCATTGGTTATCCCTGGTCTTAATTTTATTATTCCTTCAATTCCATTGGGAGTTAGTGTGAAACAGCAGACCTAAGTAAAACATATAGTCACAGATAATCAACTTTCAATTCACCACCAAAAAGCTAAAAATGCATGTGGTTAATTCCACACAACATTGATGTTTAAACAAATAAACAAGTGTTCATGCAATTTTGGCTTCAAATATTGGTAAAAAAAAAAAGAAGTATTTGATTAAAAGCATGAAAATCTTGTGATACTGTATTTAAAAATAGGGTATTCTACTTTCTCTAATTTTATACATTTATAAAGTAGCAATGCTGGATGTTCAGACTTAAGCGCGCCCATCAAAACAAAGGGGTTTGTGAAGCGGGGAAGTCTTAAAGAGACAGCAGCTACAACAACATGTTTCAGACAGAAGCTAGAATAAGACTTTGAGGGATTTTTGTTTTTTTGAGCCGTAAATCAAGCTACTACAGGAGCACTAGAGGGACAGTATAAAGCTTAAAAAAGCACAATACCCCCTCTTTAAACATAGCATTGTGATGTTTTGTTTTCTCTACCATTAATCAAAGGGATGGTTGTTACACAGTTGAAGTGTTGAGGGTTTGATCCCTACTGATGACATGCCAAATGTCCTTTGGCATGTCACTTAAGCCCCAAACTTCTCCCTGTGGCTGTTGTGGTGTGTGAATGTTACAGTTGGTGCAGATGGGTGGTTCACATAACGGCCTCTGCCATGAGTGTGGTGCGAACGGATGAATGTGACAGTGATGGGGACTTGAGAAAGCACTACATATATACAGTCCATTAGCAGTACATCTGATTATGCTGTGATCCAGCAGCAACTTCTTTGTCAGGGATTCCTTTTCCTTACACGGACTGATGAAAGAAATGACCAAGGCCAAGGGAATCTCTTCAGATTAGACTTATTATCCCACAGCAAATGAATGTAGCTCAATAGAAGAAAATGATTCAAATCAAAAATGTAAGTGTGGGGATCGTGCAAATTTAACACCTGAAATCACAACACAAGATTTCACATGAAAGAATCAGTGTTGTACCCAATAATTTATGATAGAAAAGCAACAAATCTCTTTGCAACAGTCTGCAGAATTAAAGTGCTGTTCTTCTGACCAGTTAACATACTAATAATGAGGAGAACTGCTTACAGAACGACTGCGGTATCAGGTTTTTATAACCTCGGAGTATGAAATAATAAAACACCTTGATGAACACATTTGAAAGTGCACTAATGCAGTTTGATATTGATCCAGTTATTTTCCATCAACAGATGGCGCTGTGCAGTCACTGAATTAAGTCAATTTGCTTTTCAAAAAGTGTGTTTGAGAATTTTGAGCAGGTGGAGAGGGATGTTTCTGCACCAAAACTATTTGTGACAATCTGGAATGAGACATCAAGGACAACCCAGCAGTCTGTTCTGGTGTGTGTCGACTATTTGCAGGAGCACACCACCCAGAACACTGTGAATTATTCATGCCAGAACTAACGGTGGAACCTAGATCGAGTTTACACCGTCATGCTGATCCTTACAGTGCTGAAAGCGGGTATGAGACAGCAGAGGTAGAGAATATGTTGCGTACAAACAGTTAAATAAGCTTATACACACATGCACTGTTAAACTTTTATGCTGCTGTATAAATAAAACCGGGACAGTGGTCTCTCTTGGTCACTCTGTACTGATGGAGACTGCTTTTTTTATTTGATTGTGAGGCCCCATCACTGGTGTGTAGCTTTATATGAAGATAGATGGCCCATCCAAATGTGGAGAAGATTTATGACTTTGCAGTTAGCCTCATACATTAATAAAAAGCAGGACTGAGTGTTAGTGAACGAGTCCTTGCTGCAGGACATTATCACACTACCCACTGTGCAGCAGCTTGAGAGAAACTCAGAGATAGATTAATATGAGGAGGAAGTTTCTCTTTTGAGACTTTAAAGTGAACCCTTTCAATTTGTCACATTAAAAAAAAAAAAAAAATAGATTATTTATCCATTTTATTGTTTGATGTTAATATTTTGGTAGATTTGGTCAAGTTTGAAATGAAGTTACTTTCTCGTGGTATTACAATGAATCATGAGTTGCTTTGGTTGGTGTTGCACTGCACATCCTTTTTTCATTTCCTGTTGAATTTATGTTTCTTTTGGTTTCTCTGTGTATCTAAGTACCAATTAAGTCTCCACTATATTCCGTTTTATTTTAAATTACTTGTGTTTCTACTTTAGTTTTACTCCTTGTGCCTGTGTTGTTCATTCCCTCCTGGTTGATTGCTCTCATTAGTTTTACCTGCGTGTGTTGTCACACCTGTGCTAATTACCCTTTGTGTGCTTTTCTGTCTCTCTTTTGCCATTACACTTAAGGCTGGAACACATTACAGGATTTTTCAAACCTTTCCACACTCAGGCCATGTCCACATAGCCAGGTATTTTCAAAAACGAATACCCCCTCATGGTTCGTTTTTAAAAACACTTCCGTCCACGCGCAGCGGATAAATCCGCTGAGCGGCTCGAGGCATGCCACACCCTTATTTGGCAGTGTTCTACAGACTTAAAACCCGTGCCAGCCAATCAGAATGAACCTCCGTCATTCAGATGAGACGTTTGAGGATCGAAAACTTCGTTCCCCGGCGTCTACACAAAACCATGACACCAGAGTTTTCCCTAAATCTTCACTTTGGCCGGAGTTTTCAGGAAACATCGTTTTTAGTGATGTGACGTTGCGGTTTCGTGTGGATAACACGCGAAATATATGCGGTTTTCCAGATACCTGGCTACATGCGGACATGGAGACCGCGCCATGATGATAACACAAGACTGCACATAATTTCTATCCTCCAATCTTATAGTGTGTGGTGTGCTCTGTCGTGCACACCACACATTAACAGATTCTTCAGCAGAGTGCAAGGTCCCCCGGGCTCAAAATACCAAATTTTGCGAATTAAAACTTGACTTCAGTGTAAACAAACATGACAGGAAGAAGCAATGGTGGTTGTTTTTAGTCTGAAAAAGACACACAAAGATGAGAAAGGATTTTTGAAAAAGTCATCAAGACAGCGGAATGTGGACTATATGCAGTGCGAGTTGGAGGTGAGTAAAAATGTCACAAGTCTCACAGATATCTTGAAGAGCTTCCTTCCTTTCTTTACATCCTCTTCCGTCAGTCTAAATCAGCTCACACCTTGATTGGATTTCGTATCTGTACACACAGCACTGGATTTCTGGTTGCAAATATTTCACATCTTCATTATATACAATCTCTCCTTCTGAGGCCTGTTTGCAAACTTCAGACAATCTGGCCTTAGCTCACTTCAAACACAAGGGAAGTCACTAGTGTGTACCCATCTTTAGTTTTTCTCAGTTTTCTTTTGAGTTTTTCTCTGTTTCCTTATTTCCAAACTCTTGTTTTGTTTTGTTTTTATTTGATTCATGGACTTTGAATGATTTGTTGAGTTTATACTTTTATAAAACAGTATAGCTATGGCTCAAATCACATAAAGTGCACTGCGTACATTATGCACAAAATTTTACATGGTAGTGTTGTCCCAAATCAAGCACTGCAAACATTTCAGTCAACACAGAAATGTGTTGACTGAACACACACATACACACATACAGCTGGGTTGTATTGCTATAAGCTGGTGATTTTTTTTTGAAAATATTCTTGCTGTAATTTGAAGGAATCTTCAGCATTATTGCACACCTTGTATTTGTTTTATGCTTTTTTTGTTTTGTTCTTTTTACTGTCCACTGAGAATGGATGGACATACATTGTAAGTGAGCAGAGCCAGCTAGGAATAGACCATCACACTCCCAACTGAGTTTTCTAATGAGGTGCATGAAGAGTTGAGTTGAGACAGGGGGTTAATTTACGGAAGACTCTTCCCCCAGTGTTCACCCCACAATCCTTCTATCAGTCACACTCTAATGTCTCTCTGTGGCCTCTCCATGCTCACTTTGTCTCTGTTTCAGGCCCATTATTTTTCCTCTCCACTATGATTTGACCTCCATCCCTCTTCTCTCAGTCTCTGATTGCTCCATCGATCCAGTAGTGTGTCTGTCCTTGTCTTCAGTGAAGGACTTGGTGAGCACGGGTTGTTTCTGACAAGGAATACTTTCCCTTGAGTTTTTTTTTTTCATATAGGTCAAACAAAGGCATTCGCTGCAGCTGATAGTAATCCCACCAACAAACCTTTTTCTCCCAGGGGTTATGCTGCCCATCCTCAGTCACAAGGGAATGAATAAAGAGCAGGAGAACTCAGAATAAATTGTATGTAAACATGCAAATGTATTGTACTGTGCTACACTGTTGACCTGCGTGTGGAGCTAAGCATGAATACAGCAAGCTATCAGGAGTTTGAGTTTCAGTGTAGCTGCTGTGTTCATGGTATCCTGTGTAATCTTGAAGCACTATTTTGAAAACTCTTCTAACAGCTGACACACCTCTCCTCATATTTTGCTCACTGTATGAGTTAGGTTGCACTGATCCAACAATTTTCAGTCCTGTTACTGATGCACATACCTTGGCTTTGGTGTTGGCTGATACCAGTCTGTTGTCAGTGTTAGTTTTAGAATCTGTATTCATTCATGGGAAGATAAAATGGAAAACGACTTTTTGGCATTTTCAGACTTTTCTAACTTTGAACAGATAAGAACAGTGGATTGGTCCATTGCCACTGATATTCGATCCAGCATTTTGAGTCTGAGTTGGACCAGGATCAAATTTGTGCATCCCTACTTGTCTAGTGCTCTTGTTCAATATGATAATTATTGATTTTAGTGCTGACTCGGTCTTTACTTGCATAAAATGGACCTGTTTTCATCAACATTAAAGTCAATTTACAGCTCTTTGCCCATTCCACCACTAATTTTGACACCTGAAAAAAATTATTTAGCATTTCCATGATTCTATCTAGCTATCATCTTTGCTAGCTTTGAATGCTGTTGTGAGTTATTGCAGCACTGTGTACGTGTTGTTATTTTCACCAAAAACTCCCCCCACCATGCTTACCCCTTGTTTATCAAATCAGATGTGTGTTCCTACAAATGTGTCAAGCAACATATGAACAATTTGAACTTTAAGAACCTAACCCCTCAACCCATCCGGGGAGACAGGGAGAATCAGTGTCAAAGAAAAAATACATTACCAGATTGTGATAAAGAAACACCTAAGATGAAAGATTTCCTAGGGGTGCATGATGACTACCGAACTGATAGTTATCGGTTCGATAACGGGAAATTATTATGTCATTCCTATCGGTCTGATATTACTGCAGCTAGCCATGCTAACGTGTATCTTTGTCAGCGTGGCGGTGCCCCGCTCCCACTGTAAGACATGAATGGCCTGCAGTGAGTGATGCGTTCAAGCACCGTCGGCGAAAACAAAAACAAAAACAAAAAAAAATGCTTCCTAGATAGATAGATAGACGGACAGGAACTTCATTAATTCCTTGGGAAGGCTACCCCAGGAAATTCAAATTCCAGCAGTAGTAGCGCCAAAGAATAGAACCAGCACACAAGTAGAAAAAAATATGTAGGATACAAACTCAAGTTATATACAAGCACTATACTGTACAGTAGCTGGAACTATGATAGTATTTTGGTTTTGTTTATAGAATTCAAGTCATGATCTTAAGTTAATATATAAATGTTTGAGAGTGTGTTAACGGTTATCAGTATCCGTATTGGCCTGTAGAAGCTGAAAGTTATCGGTTATCGGTATCTGTTCAAGAAAAAAGTTATTGTGCATCCCTAAGATTTTCCTTAGTTTTTTATAATCATTTGTACCCAGAACAGAAATGTGTGTCCATTTTTCAGGATTAAGATGAAAAATGTATGGATGAGTGCCGTGTGTGAATGTGTCACTAGATGAAATGTCCTTAGACAACAGATGTTAAAGCCACAAACACTGAATTATTCCAATTAGAGCGGATTGTTTGACCTAGGTTGATAATTTTTAATTTTAACTTCACACTTGTTGAACATGTAGGAACTTCTCACTCTTTATCAATTAGTGTGTTTCTTAGTACACCATTCACCCACAAATGTTTTCCACCCAAAGAGTTCTTCAGTTTATTCTCCCATTCCTGTTTTCAGTCTGTATAAATAAATGTGAGTTTTTCAGTGTTGACCAAAGCTTGAACCAGTAGTCGCACAAAATCCCAACACCTTATGTATTTACGTTAAATAACAGTCCCACCTTGGGACTGAAATCTCTCTTAAATGTTAAAGTGTGTGGGGGGCATTTTCCCTCATACTCCAGTGAAACAGTGAACACCCAGGAGTAATGATTGTTTAATGTTAACTTTCCAACATATGGCTCTCTACATTCCTACATACGGAGAATTTAAGGATTTATCCTTTCTGAGATCAGAGGGAAATTTCCATATGTAAATATCTCGATTTGGATTCTTTTATCATGCACTCACACAAGCACAGGGAGGAGACTAGCAGAGCTTTGAGGGAGCAGTTATTCTCTGAGGACCCGGGAACGACTCGGTAGGATCCTCTTTAGAAGTCATGAGGGTGGAAAATAAAAGAAGCAGGAAAACAAACAAGAAGCTGTGCTGAGATTCTAAACAAGACTGTGACCTTTATTGCAAGGCCACTCTTAAAAAGGAGTAAGTGAGGCCTTCTTTGCATTTCTTTGACAGTATAATAAGGTGTTTACATACTGCACAATGCTGTAAACAGTTTTCATTGTTTTAAATGCAGCGAGGGCATTGTATTAGACTGTACAACATCTGGCTGGGGATATCATAAACTCTGCTGTACTTGTCGTGGCAGTATAATCCTCTCAGGCTTACAGAGATGATCTGTTGTGAGGATCAGTTCCCTGGGGTGTAAAGGTCATCAGCACCCTTGGTTAAATAAAGTTCAGTGACCCACCCTCCAGTGTCATGAACTGGATTGTTGTAAATTCAGAGAATCTTCTTCTTCTTAACCCAGGATCTATAACATGTCTTAGATTTTTAACACTCTGATGCATGGATTAAGAAATCCTATGTCAAGATTTTCCTGAAGTGCTTTTATTCTTTCTAGGGATTTTAAAAAAACTTTTCTTGTTTTTTTTTATTATTATGAAGTTACAGACATACATCAGAGGGATAAAAAGCCTATCATCTATGGCATGCACAAAGGTAAAATGTGTGAAAATATGCTAAATGTTTAGCAAAGTATTAAAAGAAATAATTACTCATGGAATTACCCAAAAAGGAAATGAATAAGTTAAGATCATACTTTTTTTTCTATTGAAACCCTTGCATTTAGGAGAAAATGACTTTTGGAAAGCTGTCCTCTGCAGTGATCACTATGTACCAGAGGGTTAAATGATGTCTAATCTTAGATTTTTGTTTGAATTAAGTCACATCAACCAATTGCAGGCAAAGCTATAAATAACTTCTCTGTCCAAAATCTTGATTTCTAACTGGGAAACTGGCAAATGATATCTTTCTATGTTGCAACAGAACTATGATGCTGTGCTATTCCTTTGAAATATCTTTAGACAGTAGCACAAACAGTATCTTGTCCTTTTTTGTGCTTTCAGATATTTCCTTATGCAGACTAATGAGGGAGACCACATAATGTGCCTGGGCAGTATTCCCTATAATGATGGATGCTTTGTTCTGCTCAGTGATTGAATATAAAAAAGGAGAAAGAGAGGAGACTGTGCTTGTGACAGCTGCCTCAAAGCAAAAAAACCTTGGATGCCTAGTTGTTAACGCGGAGCAGAAGGGAAGTCAAAGACAGTATGGAGCAGAAGCTAGCCAAGCAGTCCAAGAATCCAAATCAGATGGTTCCTGAAATACTGTTTGTGTTTTGTTCCTTTTTATTCAAGCATATCAAAGAGAGGAGTAGCATTTGAGGTCATTCTGCACTACATGGTGAAATATGAATCTATAAGCAGGAAGTGAAACAGATTATTGAGCAGGTGTATGTTTTTAATGTGCCTGAGGCTGAGAAGAGCTCAGTGGGAATCAGTCAGCCAGATAGCCTGGCTCTACATGGAGAAGGTCATCAAGCTGAGATGGGAATAGATTCAGCTGAGCTCATTCTGAGGTTTCTATTCATAGTTCGTCATCAGGCGATTAGTCCCTCTGCTATTTACCCAGTGTGCATATGATCACAGTTTATACTTTGACAACTCAACACAGATTTTTAACTCTTTCATTGATTTTTTTCACTTACAAGCACTCCAAACAAGGTCCACACAGAGTCTTTATTTATTCAACTTAAATTAATACACAGCGTTTTAGACCATGCATGTAAGAAAACAAAAGAGGTGTCTTTGTCTGGGTTTATATTTTTGTCTAAATGGAAAGCCTCAGGCCAGGATTTCTATAAACAACGTTCGGTCTAACATCAGCTTTAGTGCCGTCTACTCCCTCAGATGGAAGTTTTTCTGGAAACAGACCTGAGCCTCAACGAAAGAAACATGCAGGTGTTACGATGAGGCGAGGGAAGTACAAAAACTTACTCTAACACAAACACCAGTTAGACTACATGATGAGTAGTCCGAAGTACACATGAAACAGGACAGAACCCAGATCTGTAACTTAAAATGAATACAGCAGTCAGTTTATAAATAATAATATGAATAATGGGATGATGAGAATTCACAGATATGTTGTATGATAAATAGGCTATTGCATTCTCTTTCGCCCATTTCCATCACAACCCTTCAATTTCCAACTGGAATTTGTTTACATGCAAAAGTCACACCACAGTCATTGTGTCGTCGCCTCCATCTGTGGTCTCTATACACAGTGGCAGAGCAGCACGCTGCTCACTAGGACTTCTCAACATGCTTCTTCTTCTGGAACTTCCTGAACTGGGACTGGATGGCAACAGCTGCCTTCTCAGTCTCAGGGTCGTCCATGTCGATGTCGAAGTCCTCTGGGATGTCCGTCTTGGAAGCATCTAAAAGGCAGAAGAAATGACAGATGTGAGTCATATGCTTCACAGACTGATCTGTGTCACAGGTCCCGTGGTCAAGTCTCTCCCTTGAACAGCAACCTAAGCTTAGTAAATGATGAGGAACAGCAGTCAGATCAGTCTTAAAATGCAGAGTAAACGTAAGGCTCAAGTAAAAACAAAACTTTTCACCTCTCCAAAGCAAAACCACTGCAGTTGTAAAAGGAACTGATAATGACAAACTAGATATTGGCAATACACTGATTAAATCAATGAACACCACAGTTTAAAACTATTTATTCAAAGATCACATCTGTCATAGCTAAACTCCATAAACAGTTCATCATTTTTTGGTTTGATAAAAAGTCATTTTTATTTAGTATTAGACTGTAAAATGTCCACAAGTGAACCTCATCCCAAGGGAAGCCCGAACAGTTGTTTCTCAGGTCAAAGACCAATAAACAAATTTATCTGCAGCTGTTAATCCTTTGTGGAACTTAACCAACAGAGACTGGGAGGACGTGGTCATAATCCTTGTTCAAACCTTTGACTGTTAAAGGGATAGTTCAGTTTTTTGAAGTGGGGTTGTATGAGCTCCATGTGACCACTAAGGACATTAGATACAGTAGAAAGGTGTCTCCTCTCACTCAGTAAGACACAAACTGTAATCGCTGGTGACGAGGAAATAGGTGCTAACAGGGAAATACCGTACCAGATTCAAAGGCTATTTTCTCTGCCTACAAGAACTAAAATCAAAAAGTAATACCACAGTTTAAGAGTACGCTACATAAAATATTTTTTAAGTGCATTAAGTCTTCGGAAATATAAACATTTATCCGGACCTAACTAACTGGTCATGTGTCCTTCCGCGCAGCGCTAGTGCGCTCCGTCCCCCTCCTCCTTTCAGCCGTAGGGAATGTAAACAAGCTATGCTTCGTGCACCGGTTGTAGCCTCGTGTAAGTTTGATCAAGTAAAGTAATTCTTTTGTTTGTACTCTAAGGATTGTGAGGCAGCGTAGGAAATTCAAAATGAGTGACTATGACAGCGCCAGTGAAGTTCCATTCACTTTGGAACCAAAAGGATACCTGTATGAACCGGAGTACACAGAAGAAGAGCTGCTACAGATGGCGACTGAAAGGAATACAGAGGAAACATCCTCGGACACTGGACATCATTATCTGACATGTTAACATATTAACAATGTTCTGATGATTGACTGTACATCAGCTGTTTGCGATCTTTTTATTTTGATTTGTTATAATGAAAAGCTTGTTTTAGGAGTTGTACTGTTTCTTTGTCTTGGAAAACTTGGGTAATAGATTAGCCTTCCTCTGTGATCAGCGGTGACACACACTTGACAGACAGCAAGGGGGGAGTGATTTTGGTGGGATGTATGGGGGTGGGGTACAGTGGACTTGTATTGACTGAGCAGCCAACCGTTAAAATCCAATGAGATCGAGCTTCAGCAGCTCTGTTCTTTTTGTTCAAGAAGCAAACATGACCTGCCGTATGACGCTGACGCCTGCGTTTTTATTTGATATGGAGCTTCTCAGTGCACTGACACATGCTGCTTTCATCCCAGAGGCATTGGTTATTGAGTTGTGCTCAGCACCATGTCAACACCAGACATTTTTGTAATTTTTTGATAAAAACTGTTGACTTGTATGGAGAGAAAAAACAAAAACAATGTCCAGACTGTCAGAGTGATGTGTAAAGCCACTGCTCTGTATGATCTGGTGTCAGATGCTGGAGGAAATACTGCAAGTACTGCAAAGGAAGTCAAGTTCCTGTGTCCTAGGCAGAGACACAGAGATGCAGAGACGTGGGCATATACCTTTTTGGTTTGACAAACTTGTGGTCAGTATGCCTAAAATAAAACATATCCAGGTTGTAAAATCAGTGTCTTAAACTTTTGAAACCATGGGCCAGGTGAAGCAAAGTCCAAATAAACGCATTTCAAAGTGTTGAATTTTAGAAAACAGCGATGTTCGCAACCATCTAAATATTGCAATACAGAACTGTTTACATGATTGAAATAAAACTATAAGAAGGAAATCTTATAGTATTACATTTTTCTAAAAACATGTTTTTTTAATAGTATTTAATACAATTCTATATCATCTAGGCGATCACTTTAAAGCAGAATTAGCTTTAATCTACGGATCTGTACAACTAATATTAGAAATTATACATTTTAATACATTTTATTTGAATGGCACACACAGGACACTCAAGTACACCTTACAATACAAAATAAGTACAGGAGTTAAAATACACAAGTACATAGGATGTAGAAAATACTGTAAAAACATGGATAAACCAAGGGAGGGAATGAATTAGACAGCGCTGTCTGTAGCTTTGGCTGCTAATGATGTAGTTTGGATTGTATGCTTTATGGGGACAATAGAAACTTGCTAAAAAATATTTTTCATTAGATTCATGGTATTTGGCTTTCTGTCAAAATGTGGTTTGAAAGCTGCTCTGGAGGCCAGAGACAGCTGGGACATCTTACTATTGAGCCCTGAGAGGGATTTGTTGAAGTAGGATGGACTTTAGTTTGACTTTTTCACCTTTAATATGGAGAGAGCCAAGATTATAAGGAGGATTGTGTTTCATGGATGTTGAAATGTTATAAAACTCTTAGCAATGGATGTAGTTCAGTTTTTCTTCACTTTACTTTAACATTTCCATGCTATATATTAACACTTTAAGCCTGCAGTATGTTTAAGACTTAGAACTATCATCACCATGCCTGTGATGCCCCATGATCAACAAAAACACCAGGTTACTGTCATTAAAATTGTTTTTAACTTGTCCTCTGTGGCTCTCATCTGATTAAATTTCTGATAAAACAAATCTGTCACATGCAGACCAGAAAAGCCTTTCATGACTTTTTTCTTTCAGTGGTATGTAGACTGTTCTTCCTTTGAGAAAACTGGGACAAACTTTCAGATAATAAGAAAGCATTTATTTATTTTTAAAGAATTACTTTGTAGTTACAAGAAAATTAAGGGACCTGAGAACACTTCTGTAGCAACATAATTAATACTGCAGAATAGGCAACAGGAATGCCAGAGGGGAGAAAGCTGCTTATTTCAGGGGGGGGATTGCTCTTTGAAGTTTATATTGTAAAGCCAAATAAAATGATGTGCTCATAAACGGTAAAATACGGCACTGAAAATCAGCTGCTTTAAAAAAATTTGCATTTTCACCATAGCGTGTAGATTTTAATGATTGTTTTTCAGTGTTTGATCTTCTGTTTAGGATAAAATAAACTTGAAGCCCATTCACAAATTAAATTGTTTTTGCCTTTCAAGCTCAACAAATTAGAAGACAAAAGCTTTTTTGACTCTTGAATTGAATAAAATTAACTGCGCAGTAAAAAAAATGTTGTACTGTACAGTATCAGATAGCTTTTCTACCATTTAAAAAAATATTAGGGTCAAAGTACAACATAATTATTGTATAAAGCTGAAAAAGTCTTGAAAGGTCTGGGTTATTTTGCACTGGGCATCATCCCTCAAAATGAATTTGCAATCTATTGTTCAGAGTCAGAGGCTGCTTTGTTTCTTATATCTGAAAGGTTGTTAAGATAAATGTAAAAACAGAGGACAACAGAAATCATTAAAAAAATCAAAAATGTAATTGACAAGGGTAACAAAAGCAGTAATACCTCACACATTTCAGGATTTTTTTAGCCTTTAGATTACCAAAACAGGTAAGGCTTCATTTAAAAAAATATACATACTCACTAAAGCTATGTTAATGTTTCCATAGAAGCTCACTTATCTGGGATTACAACGTTCATTTTTCAAGGCCAAAAGAACGTATAACTGAAGGATAGAAGATATATGCCGTTTTTTGTGAGCGTGTATGCATGTGTGTGTAAATACCGTGCCTGCCAGTGATTTTGTGTCTACAGTTCAAAGTCATTGTGTGAAAGTCAAGAAAAATACCAGGGACCCTGAGGCCTTGTAACACCAGAGAGGGAGCAGAGCATGAGAGAGACAACCGCGATCGATACATAAACCCACATGAAGGACAGGCCCTGTATTGATCGCAGCTGTGTGCTTGCTTTTTAGTGTGTCAACTTTTGTTTTGCCTTTGGGAGGAAACGTCTGCAGAACGTTGGTCCCACATAAATAATAGACAAATACAAAGCCAGAGATTTTCAACAAACTACAAAGACAGCGCATCTTTCAGCCCTCTCTGGCACAAAGAGCTTTTGAAAAAGAAAATATGATGATTTACAAACAGCATCTGACAGAATAAGACAAATTCATTACGGCTATAATTGAGTACAGTGAAGCTAATTAAAAAGTGTTTGGAAAATGGGTCATCTTCACTTTGAGAGCTTGACGCAGGCTAATTATAAAAGGATGACTTTGATCTCTAAGGTGAGCCAATTTGAAATTACGCTTTTGCCGGTTTGGAATGGATGGGGAGGTGCTGTTAGCTCGGCAGTTTCAGCGCTGTTCTTTGACAATTCTCTGCGAGGAAATGGAGCAGACGGTGATGTCTGGGATGTGGTGCATGAATAAGCAGACGATTTTTTCACATATAACAATATCATACCAAAGGATTACGAACTGCTGCCCTTAAATGTTCCAGTCAGTGTTGTGTGTGAATGTGTGTGTGTGTGTGTGTGTGTGTGTGTGTGTGTGTGTGTGTGTGTGTGTGTGTATATATAGAACAGCTGCATGTAAAGCTCTAGTAAACCCATGTTACCCAGCTGTTGTGGTGACGGGGACAGTTTGCTTCCTGCCTGGACACATAAAGGTCAGCAAACATAGGGAGCATATGGCTCAAGTATAACACATCTGGACTCCAACCATATGGACCAATGTCACAGAAGATGGCTCAAAACTTTCTTTAGAGGGTAAAAATCTGAGCCTGTGGATGTGTTATGAGCATTTAGAGCTTCAAACTGATGTAAAATTGCTGTGTCGATTAATTTTCTCTTTTTCCACAAAACATTTCCATTCTGGCTGATGTGTGTTTTCATTTATCTGACGGTGTTGAAAATTATGATGACCAAGGACATATTTCATATTCCGGATCTGAGTATCCAGAATATTGCCAGGGTCTGGATCGTACTTAAACATCTGTCAATAATGATGGTGACCTTGTCTTGTATTGTTTTGCAAAGCTATCAGACCATATATCGTGGAGTTATATACCCATATGGTGAAAACAACCCTATTTCACAATGATCAAGAATCCTTCAAAACAATACTTGATCCAGATGGTGATCCAGATCACCTCCAAAATTTAATCACTTTTTCCTTTTTCCATTTTGAACATTTCCTGACAATTTCATCAAGATCTGTTTGTTACTTTTTGAGTTTTGTTGCTCGTAGACAGACAGAAAGACCAACTTTCCCAAAACATGACCTCCTTGGCAGAAGTAATAAAAAACCCTTAATTGTTCATCCATGCATGTTCAGATGAGTTACTTGTTTCAAAGTTATGAATTTAAACTGAGTTGAGAGCAGGGTAATGGTGAATTAACCAAAATCGGGGTAGAAGGTTCAATTAATCGTGATTTTGATTTTTCCTGTAATCGCCCTGCCCTAGCACAGAGCATTGTGTTTTCAAAAGAACAAATTTAGCCGTTTCTTACACCAACCCAAACCAAGCAGGACAGCAAATCAACAAAAAACAGTCAGCAATCTAATCTCTTATTTGTTTATTATAGGTTTGTTTATTAAAATACCTTTTCCATCTGAGTGGACTGACTGTGTTGTTGCACTGGTTGAATAAGTGTTGTGGAATTAAATGTTTTTGGATTTACTCACACAACAGGTGAACACAGCAGGAGAATAAACTGCCTCTGGTTTATTGTGAATTTTGAAACTTTTACATAATTAACTATCTCATCAAACATTTAGAATACTTCACTGGGCACAGTAATGGCTGTAGAGTTTGTTTCAGCTCAGTCTTCCCCATCAGCAGCTAATACAGGGTTTTTGATAATGATAGATTCTTGGTTGTGTCATTTTGCATATATCAAAACCACTATTTTGAAGTAAGGCTTTAAAGGCACTCTTCTGTTTAGTATTTCTGATTTCACTCCTGGAGCAAACATAGCAAAGCCTCAACTTTTTCCTTGAGTGTATTCAGCTTTCTTTCCTTCCTTTTTTTTTTACTTGGCTCGTGATGTCCACTCATCTGCTACAAACAGACTTTTTTAAGTTTGGTTGTATTTTGTCTCATTGAAGCCAACAGACCTGACGAGCTGATAAGTGTTCTGCATGTGGAAAGCAAGTTATTCTGATAGCAACATACCGAACCAAATAATTTTCCCGTGTGTGAACACCTAAACCAAGATGAGGGTCAAAGTCTCTCACGTTTAATCTAATTATGTGGTAGACTGAAACTCATTTGCATAAAACTGTTGCATATCTTGCATGATGTTCCTCCCCGCAGTTTTCACTGGAGGCTGAGCAGACCTGCATCCATTGAGGCTAGTATATTTATTAGAGCTGGGGTGATATGCTAGTCTTGCGATTTGACTCTATTACGAATTTTAGGGGCCTGGTCGGATTTAAATTGCGATTCTTGGATGTTTACGATTTTTGCCATCTTTAGTTGGCTTTTCAACACCAGACCAAGTGAAAAAGTTAAATGATGATGATGTCTACAGACTATATCAGGAGCCATATTTTCCCATAAAATGCACATCATATGAGTCAGAGAGAAACATTTCACCCTCTGCTGGAGAAAAGTGGTAACTTTTTTCCAATCCAGTTTATAAGCAAATACTGAAATTAAGAATTTGTATTTGAAAAAAAAAACAAAAAAGTTTTATTTGACAAAATATCCCAATTTTTGATATTGTCAAATGAAAAAAAAAACCAATACATCAATTTTTGATTTTTTTCTACCACCCCGACTATTTACTAGTAGCATATAACTCATTCAGTATCATTCTAAAAACACTGAAATGTACCTTTAAAGTCCTAGATTCTGGGTGTCTTCTATGTAGATTTCCTATTTTTTCTCCAAGTAGATTCAAGGTTGCTCTGAAACTAGCCACAGGGACGTACACAAACCTGAGTTGTCCTCAGTCTATGAACATTGAGTCTTGTTCTGTCGTTTGTACATTAGACACTTCCACCCTGCGCCTCCTGTTACCAGGTAAACCATCTTTGTTGTATCCCTGAGGTGCGTCACACTCACATGTACACATACCTTTCCATTTCAAAATAAGTCCCAAAGAATATGCATACGTCTCTCTGTAGCTAACCTTGAGCCTGTGAGAGGTTGTCTCTGAAGATTGCAGCTGTGTGTTCAGGGGATGTGAGTGTGTGGGCGAGAGTCAGGAGCAGTGTTACTCCCTTATCACACACTCTGACAGCGCTCTCTCTTTCTCTTTCTTTCTCTGTGCTTCCTGATTCTGCTCTGCATTGAGAGGCATGCTTCAGACACGCTGGGAAAGCAGTATTTTCAGGCATCAAATTAATTGTCAAGGTCAGACAACAAAGGAGGGCTTTGAATGTGTGTGTTGTGTGAGTTTGTGTATCTGTGTGTACTGCTATCTCCTTTTATTAAGTGAGCAGAAAGGTAGTCCTGCAAACAGGCACTGAAAAATTGGTCTCTCTCATCACTGTATTCAAATGGCTTGGGGTAATCTGGATCCTTATAATGTATGGTTATAAATAATGTTACTTAGAGGTTACTCTGATCTTTTTTTCTTTCAAATAAGGTCATTGGCTGTATGAGCGGGTTTGACGTTCACAAATATTCTCACATTCATGCCTGTATTTCTCCCTTTCTTTGGTCTCTATATTACATCTTTCTCTTTTAAGAAGCAATAAAATGTTTCATGAAGATTTTTTAAAGTTTTAGTTTTTATTTTTTTCTGTATAGAAATTTCTCGGTAAATTTTTAAAATATCTTAAAAGATGTCATCTTTCAAAAAAATTTTTCCAGGGTCTGTCATTGACTGACAGAAGTATATCAGCTCAGTATTGAAGGTAAATAGGCTCAGTTTCCTCTTGAAACCCTGAGAGACCAGCTCTTGCCACAGGGGATGCAGTACAGAGGATGTTTTGTTACGTTTGGTTTGAGCACCCTGGGGCTTATCCTGCTGTAACCCTCACCCAGCCTCTGGAAGTGCAGGCTGACTAATTCCCAACCGATCCCAAGCTTTGCTTTAGCTTCATGACTCTTCTGTTCACTATGACCCTGCAGCTCTGTTCACCCTGGAGTTCTTGTTGCAGCAGCTGAAAATCTCCTTGTTATTCTGGGTTCAGGTCTCTTCTGTTCAACTGGTCACTGTCATTCTGAAGGCTGTGGGAAAGCTTTGATCTAAAGCCTGCTTGTCCAATGCTCACTGCTTCTCCATATCACGCTCCTTTTCTCCAGTTTAACATGGATCATTGATATCTTCATGAAATAGTAGTAACATGTTTTGGTCCAAAAAGCCAATAAATCAAGCACAGCAGCATTGTTTCCTGGCTCTGGTAGCCCCTCTGTTCAAAACGGTCTGATTTAGTGGGCGTGACCTTCATTTGTAAATGAGCCACCGCTGATACCACCCCGCTCTTCCATGTCACTGAGAGCGGCGCCACGAGCTCCGAGTGCACAATGTTTAGAAAACAGTGAAGCTCGTTTACCATAACATTACAGGCCAAAACAACAGGCTAACCGCAGCTAAAGTTAGCATCCTGAAGTTAACACAGAGACAGGGGGGACACAGAGGAAAAGCTCTTACATCTGCTCCACAGCACACAGCATTTAAAATAATTTCACTAAAAGACTTAAGAATGTGATTTTTGCACATTATGGGATATTTAAATAGTTAAATTTGAATTTTACGAGGCCAAAAAGTGTCAAGAAGTGGCTACTGACTGTTTCAAAACTGATGGAAAAATGACTAAAGTGAAACAGAACTGATTCAAATAAACTTTAATTTTTCATGTTGCACCTTATCCCTTTACTCTTACTAGGAGACTTTTTTCTTTCAATTTTTTTGTCTAGTCTTTTGCTCTTAACCCTGTAAAACCTGGTCCCTCAAAAAATAGACAGAAAATTCTTTTTTTTAGAACTGAGGTGTTTATTAACCCTTTTGGCAAACAAAATTGCTACATAATTTTGTTTGTCATTTATTTTTTATGTCATGTTTGACATAAATGTGATGTAAATTTATTAGTCATTAGAAGAAAAATATATACTATAACATTAAGTGTGTCTGATTTGTATTGATGAAAAAATTAAGACATTCAACAAATTGTGGAGTGACATAATAATTTGCTCACATAACATTTTAGCTGAGTTGAACAGCTTTTATTTTGCATTTGCTTTGCTAAGACGGTAACAATATACAGCTCTATGACTCTAGTTTGTAAAGCATTAATTGCCACTTGTGCAAAGTTAATTATAAAAAGGCTCCTGTGTCATTATCACTCATCCCAGTTGAGGATATTCATAAAGTAATAAACCAGTCAATCATTATTTATGGAGCACCAACTCAGATCAGATGTCATCTCTAGACATTTGATGGGCAGACCGAGACTTCAGTCTTTGTAAGTGTAATTGGTCATTGTAGTTGTAATTTTAACAGACTAATTAAATACATAAACTCAAGTTCACTAAAGCCCTTCAGACCTTGAATTTAGTAGTTGAGCTTTGAGAACATTGCCTGCTGGAAATGCAGTTATATTCCTTAAATTGAGCCTTATATTTAAGAATTATTTTTGATTTAAAATAAACATGATTCTGTTTTTTAGGCTTATACTGATGTTTTTCATTAATCTAGTTATTAACTGAAATCCATTTGATGCATTTAAAATGTGATTAATTGGGATTAATTAATGAAAAAGCTTCTAAATAATTAGATCATTATTTTTTATGTAGTTCCACTTATGTTTCTCAAAGACCCAGCATCAAGATCGGATAAAAAGTTAATCCAATTTTATTTTGAGATTCATTCTCATTCGTTGTTAATCTACTAAAAGCAGAGGATTTTGCAGCATTTAGAAAGTTTGGTACTCTGGACCGCACAATTTGTAATAAACTGTCTACTCAGCCTCCTTCTCATTCTCATCCTCATTCTCATCCTCATCCTCATCCTCATCCTCATCCTCATCCTCTCCTCTCCTCTCCTCTCCTCTCCTCTCCTCTCCTCTCCTCTCCTCTCCTCTCCTCTCCTCTCCTCTCCTCTCCTCTCCTCTCTCATGTCTCTTTCTTCAGTTACCCTTCTTCAACATGATATGAATCCTTCATTTGCAATAACTTTGCAGAACTCCACATTGAAAGAGCTTAGAGCAGAAGCTGTTTCATTTAAATTACAGACTGAGAAATCAAAATGAAATAATGAAATGTTTTTTTTTAACATAATCTGATCATTAAATTTATGACAAAACATGTCTGTTTTTGTTACCTTGTGCTCCAGATGTCTTGTTGTTACCAGCAGCTGCTCCAGATCCTTGTCTCTGCAACATTAAAAGCAAACAGAAATCATACATAAGACTCCAGCAGACCTGAATATAACAGCAGACAGTTTTCCACAACCTTATAATCCTAACCACAAGGGTTTAAACATGCTGCTGCTCCGTGTTGTCTAATTTAGCTCTGTACTTGTAATTATTCTGACATGTACTGCAGGCTTATCTGTTAAAACATTCTCTAATGCTGCCATCCTGGAGCTTTTTAACCAGTGGAGTCTGTTTTTTCAGTGCACTAAACATGCATGGGGGACCCTGCAGGGGGAGGACACTGTGGCTTAGAGGAGACAGCATACACTTTGACAGGAAGTGAAATAACGAATCATAGCAATCTACCACATCTTGGCACTGTGACGGCACAGAGGACACAAAAATGTGAACCTGGATCAAAGCAAATTACAGAAGTGTTGCTTTGATTTATTGTTCTCATTTTGCAGAGAAAAGAGCCTGATATGAAATGTTAGCTATCACATCATCCCCAACAATCCACCAACAGATCTCCTAAAAATGTACATGAATAAGAGTTTCTCATCTTAGCATCTCATTTTCATTTTTAACCTGATTTCAAATCATGATGAACACTTATTTAATTATTTTTGCACAATGTTAAAAAAACATATATTACAACTTCAGAGTGAGAAAAAGACAGAAAGACCTGAAGCACCAGGTCTCACTGCATAGTCTTCGGCCATACAACTTACTTTTCAAAATCTGCATAATGATTATAAGCAACACTCTGCAGATATGACACAATTATGAAGTCTTCATACAAAAGCACCACTTTTTTTCAGCTGTCAACTCTCATTACCTGACATCTCTGTCATCATATTACCACTATGTTCCAAACTCATTACACTGCAAATAAGCAGTGATCTCTGATAAGACCGGAGAACGATTCGAGAGAAGAGTGCATTAAACTTCATGTTAGAGCAAAATCTGGTAATATTTTGCTGCGGCTTGCAGGGGGCAGTGGGTGTCAGGGTTTTTAGAGGTGTGTAAAGGTAGAGCAGATAATGTTTTAGAGAGAGGAGCAGTCACACTCCATCACAATAGGTGGATTAGTCAAAGCTGTTCTTGTATCCATAACATAGTCCTGCTTTTAATGTAACAGCCATTTGCTTGGCTCGAAGTGAAGTCTCCATAAAAACTGCTCCCCCTGGTGGCTGGCTGCAGTATAGGTTAAAAAATCAGGCTTTCCAGCCATTCCAGATGGGCTGTGGTCAAACTTTAAAAAATGAATACACCTCGTAGAAATGTTTCTCATGTCCAATTGTTGTGATGATTTGAAGCTATCATTTGGCTGTCTTATATTCAAGTCCTCTTTTTTCTGAAAAGTTTCGTTTTCATAACTTATGAGAGGTTAAAAATGAGGTTTTATGCAACGTTTAACGATGATTGACAGCTGCCGTTTTCTCATGTATTTTTTCCGGGGATTGTAAAATATGTCAGGAGGTAGAGTCAAGAAGTGATTAGACTCTTGAAAGAAAAAAATATATATTATTTTTGTCACCCAGCTCCACTCAGATTCTCCCAGAATCCCTCATCGTCTCTACTGCGCAGACTCTGGCTGCCAATGGCTGCGCCTGTGATGGGGGTATTTTGGCTTCAAAACCGTACAATGATAAATGGCGGAGCCACACTGTCCACTCTGTATACAGTCTATGGATTCATCTCATAACAAACACATCTTCCATCATGTCTGATAAGCTGTGTGATGTGTCAGAATGATTGCCGGAGTACTGATAGGAGGCCTCACTCTCATTTAATAACTTCAAAAATGGTCAATAAAAAAAAAAAAATTCCCACAAGTCACAGCCATCTTTAAATCTGTAAATCTAATTAGATTACTGAGGGAAATGATACTTAATACTCCAGATTGTTCCATCAACTTAAGCATGAAATGACTTCACATGGTTAACACATTAGCTCTCATCCATTTTCAGCTGTTTTATATGGTATGCCTAGCATAAGTCTCTATCTTCCAGGGTTAACATTTAAAGTGGTCACTTAGTATGAAGCCGTGTCTGCCATCTGTTAAGGTAGTTTATGAAGTCTGAATTATAAAGACACCACTAGCCCTACACTTTCCTAAAGTAACAAATATTCCCACTATTAGCTTTTAACTTTATACATTATCAGCACATTATTTCCCAATGACTCAGCAAAACCAAAATTTGAGATTCATAAATGTACAACACTTCCTGGATCTTAAATCCAAAGTACTGCAGCTTAATTTCCACATACATAACACATGTTATCCATTTTTTTAATTCTTTAAATGAAAATATAATTGGGGTTAATGTCATTTTGGTCCCTTTTTAATCAAATTCTTTGCCAAGCTGATATTTTCAGCCTCTCGATAAAGGATTTTTAATTTAGGACTTTTTTACTCATTGGAGAATCCCACCACAGCATTGACTGCTAGGGTTGGTAAAATTTGCGGTGTCACATGAATCCCATTGTTAACTGATCCTCCATTTCAGTCAGTGCAAATTAATTCTGCATTGGCCCTCCCTGTCATGGTGGAGGTCCCCAGGTCTGTGTTTGCAGTGGCCCTAATGGGCCATTTATCTTCACTGCCAACTAAGAGAAAAGCAAAATTTCTTATTCCAAAACTCTGTCACTTCCACAAACCAAACAATAGGTTTCAGTGCGACCCAGTGGAGAAAAGTCTCTTTACTGAAGCATGTTGTTTGTTTTCAACAAAGGTTTGGTCAGAAAGATAATCTCTTGGATACCACTCAATAAAAATGTGTTAGTCAAGCATGAAAGAGATGAATTAAGTGTTTTCAGTAATGAGCCTGTACCTGGCTTTCTCCAGCCTCCAGCCACTTTTGGTACAAGCTTTAGACAAATATCCTCACTCTTACAAAGGTTTCCCATCAGGTCATGTTGGAAGGTTGCTTAAATAGTCGAGAAGCTGGGAAGGCATCGTGCAATGTGTCCTCTTTTTCAAGCCCCTCTTTCTGCATTATTAATCCAGTTCTTTCAATGGGTTTCTAACAGTGTGTGCTGTGCTTTGATGCTGAGGAGAGGGCTGCATGGTGGTGGAAGTAGAGGCAGGGCTCGCAACACAACACTGTGTATCTTTTGGGAGAGAAGTGTTACATTGAAGGAAAGCCTTTGATGCAGTTTTGGGAAAAAAATATGCATACAACAGTGTCATTTATGTTTACCTTTCAGACCAATCAGAACTGTCTGCTCATTTCAGGAAAAGAAACTGAAAGTCATCAGAAGTCTTTCTGGAGTTTCACAGTGCACACATACACCAGCGCTCCCCCACGCCTCCTCAGAGCTCCAAACAAATTTCAGTGTTAGATAAGAGCACAGTTTTGTTCCTCCCTGTTACTAATCCCAGTTCAAAGAGAGGAGTCAAGACTCTGCATCAGCCCCTTTAAATGGCCATGAAATGAAACTGTTGCCTGTGCGGGAGCTTCAGTAGTTTTTCATCACAACACACAAGTGTGGTTAAAAGACAAAACAAAGCAAAAACAAACAAGTGTAGCTCCAGCTGGTTGAGAGACAAGAACCATCAGTCAAACCTCCATCAGCACTATGCAAACAAAACTTTCCTGAAGCTCATTTGGTTGACTTGCTTTTGCACAATGTGTAGATGCAGCATTGCAGCATTGAAATGTACAAACTTTGGTTATGCTTTTGCATCATTTATTTATCGTAAAACAAGAGTTGGAGACATGTCACATTGACCAGACTGTTGTTCCTCATTCTCAGAATGAGCATTCATTGCAAATTTTTAGTTCAGTCAGGACCTTTTCCAACAAAAGAACTGCAGTAGTAAGAATGCAGTGAGTACAGAAGAAAGATAAAGATAAAATTTCATTGATACCAATGCCATTATGGATCCTGCCATCAATCCAATTTTTTTAATGATTTTCCTATCAATTCCTGCTGTGAATTTTCTTTGTGCAAAAATTAAGCATCACAGGTTTTCTGTGTCAGCATTTTAAAAAAATGATAGGTAAAAGAATACAACATGACGTTTGGTAATTATTTTGCCGTGACAAATGTTTTTAACAAAATGATGGTGTTGCCACCCTTGCCCGATATTACAGTTCTAAACAAATTTCACTTTGCGCAGTTTATGTACTTTTTGGTGAAGTGAAGCACACTTTCTGTCTCTTTTATGTGCATATATTTAAAAACGCTGAGGCTGGGAGAGCAACAGCAAAGAGGGGGACAATAAGTTTGGCGCAGGTAAAGTGAGACAGCAAAGGGAGGCACTGGGTTGGAGGTTTGGTTGCAATGGATTTGCAGGAGGAGAAAGGAGTTTTAAAAGGCAGTTTCAGAAGAGTTTTGGTTGTCTGATTTGTTAGAAACGTGTCATTGCAACAAAATACAATACTCTGTTGGTTCTGTGGATAAACAGGTCGCAAGACTGTGAAACACAAGACTAGAGGTCAGTTTATTTGTGAGAGAGCATTGCTCAGTGCAGAGGGTAAGGGAAGCTCTACCACTGCCAGGAGCATGCAGCGGAGGAAGCATGAAGGCTGAATGACTCTGGAGCTGAGCCAAGTGCAAATTGCAATAAAAGCAGCTTCATGAGTGAGATCACTGATGAGGAAAGGGTCTATCCCCACACTGCAGATAAATATGCAAAAAAAAAGTAAGCACACCAAAGAACATAATGTGGAAATACACAGAAATACACACCCACACACACAAACACACACACAGTGTGAAGAGAAACAAGAAGCAGAGAAACCAAACGAGCAGCATCAAACTAATTACGGGATGTTGGGGAGGGAGATGAAGAGCAGAGCGATTCATACTGTGGGTCTTATTAATGATCAACAGACTCAGAGGGACACAAGGTCAACAGACAGTTTTTTTGATGTGTGTTTTTTCATGTGCCTTGAGGTAACATAATACACACACACACACACACACACACACACACACACACACACACACACACACACACACACACACACACACACACACAGCAGAGCTACTGTAGCATACTGCTTGCAAACTCCACAGTGGCTGCATCAGAGTTTGTGCCTCCAGGCTTTCAATTAGGATACTTCAAGGGGAAAAAATAAACACACACACACATACACACACATACACAATACACCCAAACACACACTTTCACTTTCATAGTGTGAATCAAGTAGAATAACAGAGGCTTCACTGAACATGCACTTAAAACACATTGCAAAACTGAGCAGTGTAAATATGTTGCATCTCTGATCAGGCGTTCATCAGGGTGTGGACAGGGAGAGGCGTCGGGCTGTTTTCAAAAAGAATACTTTAAAATAACCACCTCTCGACATCAGACTCTAATGGGTTGAGGATTTTTCGTCTTGGTTGAAATGTAGTGTCACAAACGTTCAAGAATGACTCCAACCAGCTTAGTGCTATCTTCATTAGTGATGGGAAATGAAGGGATTGGATTCAGTGTAGTGAATCAGTAGAATTAGTTCAGTAAACTGATTTGTTCAAAGATTCGTTCACTGAATTGTTCAGTACTTCTACAAACTGCAATTCAGAATTGAAAAAGCTGAATCAAGGCCAAATGTTCAGTTCTGCTCAGGATCTGACTGAGAATGGCTGGTGTTGAATAATAAGCCAGTGAGCTGAGAATTCAGGGTGGTAAAGCTACAGTTTGCAAACAGGAAGCTGCTACAACAATCACATATATTTTTAATAGAGAGACTCAGAGGCAGAGCTCTCTTCTATGGGACCCATAATAATAATGATAATATATGGACATGGATAACCCCCTACTGTCATGTTTGTTTTTGTTATTTTATCTGATATATTGTTCAGCTGTTAAAAGATATGTATTTTGGCACTAATGTAATATTTAGTTGTTTATTGGTGGTTAAAATGAGCAAAACTCACACAGAAGTTTTGGGGCAGCTTTGGGGTCTTTGGTATGCACGAGTGCACGTGTCAATCATTAGATCAGGATGACATGCAGTATGCAGCCACGTTGAGCTCCTATGCTTGTGTTTCTGTATTTACAGGTGAGCAAAGTGGTGAAACTGTGTATAAATGTAGCGAGACGGATGGAGAATGTGTATTAGAGAAACAAGACTTATGTTCATGTGAATAAGTCATTTTATGGTGAAGTTTTACAGGTTAATTAGTAGTCTTTGAAGTGCAGCACTTGTAGGGATGGGTACCTTTCACATTTGAAACAATACAGGATCCAATGCCTGGAACCTGGCAATCGGTACCAGTACTCAACGGTACCAATTTTCAGTATTTTTTTGGTGTTTATGTGGTAAAAATTATCAATTTGTTTAATAAAAAATGTATATATTTTTTTTCCATTTAACATATTTATTCCCGAATATATAACCTTGTAGTTCTGTGTTCATGTCCAGCATGGATAATCGCATACTCTTCCACTCCCCCTCAGTCACAGGGATGCGTTTAAGTACCTAAACATGGTACCTTTTGATTTTTCGTGTACTCGGTACATTTGACAGAATTTGGTCGGTACCTACAAAAGTACCTAATTTGGAACCCATCCCTAAGCACCTGTCATGTTTTTCCTGCGAGAAAATACTGAGCCTAACCACCTGTAGCTGGCTTTAATATTTACTGTGTGTGTGTGAATTACAGTGCAAACCGATGTTTATCCCCGTGTGTATGAGAGAGCAAATGTTGTGCTCGTGTCATTCAGTAGACCAGGATGAAATGCAGTATGCAGCCACGTTGAGCTTCTGTGCTTGTGTTTCTGTATTTACAGAGAGCTGCAGTAAAAGTTATTTTTAAGAACCCATGCACGCCTGGAAAGTCATTTATTTGTCCAAGTGTGCAACTGTTGTGTTCATTCCGCGAACACGCTGAACAGGTGCTCTGAGTGTCTCTCTTCCTCACAGTCAGTCAGTGAGTGATTCATGTCGAGCTGTCATTCAGCATGTTCAGTGAATGACTGACTGAACATGAGAGTGTGAGACTGTCAGTCACCACTGTACTAATTGAGGCTGCATTTACACAACGCCAAAAGTGGTCAAATCCGATAACATTTTGTTGCGTTTTGGCCTTGCGTTTGGATGAGACTGCATTGTGTTTTGTCTTAAAACGCTCTCCAGAGTGGAGAGTTTTCAAAATGCTCCTTCATCCAGCCTCATATAAACACAGAGTCGGGGTGAAACGCTGACATCACCACATGCAGTTTCAGGTGAAGGTTGCGTGCAGCCACAACTTCCAGTTAAGCCATTCCAGTCCAGTTGGTGGCGGTAAAGCGCCTCAAGGTTGGATTGCCAACCGTCTCACACGATAAAACAGCAGAAAAAGAAAGAACAACCACAACAATGATGGCTGATTTCCAAGTAGCATATATACACACATATATCCACATCACCACCTACTGGCCTGGCATGGCCACCCCATCATTGTGACTTGTCCTCTTGGAGTCGTTTGCACGCGGATCGTTTTCACCCCGTCCTCATGTAAACGCGAGTGGCTTTTGGAAACGCAAACGAAGAATCTTTGAGGGAGTCTCCTTGTAAACGTGGCCTGAATCACAATCAAATTAAGCCAATCCTTTGTGGATGTTAAAACAGTCAGCTGAGTGAAATGAAGTCAGATACACAAGCTGTTTGCAACCTGACAGCAGCTGTTAAAACCACATACATTTTCGCAACACCTAAATGTTAAGGGAGATGCAGGGGTGAGCTTGAGCGACACAAGGCTTCCTTGAATTGGCATTGCTGAAACCTTGCTTAAAAAATTATCACTGATACAGATGAAGGGATTGGTATTCCAAACTTATATTTTTATCTTATTGATTGGTTGGACGTTGGTGTAATATTTGGCCATTCCATCCACATCTGGCTGCCCAATAAATTGGTGTATGCATTTTGATGGTCCAACCTCACTCCTCTCCTGCCTCTTCAGCTCTCCAGAAAGCAGAGCGCTCATCCTCTCTGTGCAGGCAGTAGGAGTGAAGCACGAGTTAGTCTCAGTCGTTCTTTTTACTACACGTGTGTGTGTGTGTGTGTGTGTGTGTGTGTGTGTGTGTGTGTGTGTGTGTGTGTGTGTGTGTGTGTGTGTGTGTGTGTGTGTGTGTGTGTGTGTGTGTGTGTGTGTGTGTGTGTGTGTGTGCCTGCTACAGACCACTCATCTGTATGAGCTCCATTGGCAGTTACATAAACCATACTGTCGTAAAGGCTTCAGGCCATACTGAAACATTGCCAAATCAGTGTTGGGTCAATAACTCCCCACTGCAGATTTTTTTTTTTTTTTCATTTTCTTTTCTTTGTTGGGCAGCCAGTGAGCGTCTGGTTGAAAGTTAGGATGAAGTTCTTTGCTGTTGCTGTGCAGAACGTAGGTCAGAAGTTACCATGGAGCACAATTACTTTGCCTGGGACTTTTTTAATCAGGAAAAAGAACAGTTTGACCTCTGTGATCAGAGAAAGAAATGAAAAGCGCAGAAAACATGAAATGAGGTTGAAGTTCGTCATACCTGCAGCCGTGCTATTTCATCCTGGAATATTTGATTTGGTGCATTTTCTATGGTTACAGGGTGGGCCAGAAAGATTTACCCATTGTATGTCTCTATTTTGTTTGCTTAGCTTTTGTCCTAGAAACTTAAAATTTTGGATAGTTTCTCTTAAAAGGCACAGCTTTTGATGTACCTGAGTTCATTTGTTTACTCCTTTTGATTGTTGAGTATGACATCAAAGGGTAAGCGCAACCAGATTGTGGCCTTGAAGGAGGCTGGACTGACAACAATGCAAATCATGAAAAAGGCAAATGTCATGAAACGATACAAGGAGACTGGCAATACCACTAGCAAGCCAATCCCTGGAAGAAAACGTTCAGTCCGGACCAAAAGGGTTATTGAGATGGTGAGGAAGAGAATCCAAAGGAGCATGAGAGAAGAATCATCAAACAGGATCTGGGACTGAAAGCACTAAAAACGCAACACAGACAACTGATTTCAGCCGTTTTTAAGAAAAAACGACTTGACAGGGGGAAAATGAGGCTGCAGGAAATCCAGAGTGCCGCAGGCAAAGTCCTGGTTTGGTCTGATGAGAAGATCTTCACCGTTCAGGCAGTGGTCAATTCCCAGAATGACAGGGTTTATGCAAATAGTGCACAGCACCTATCCGAAGGCTGCAGAACTCATTTTCATGGTCAGAAGCCAGCTGGAGTCGTGGTGTGGGCTGCTGTTGCATCTGATGGCTCAAAGTGTCCTTTGGTCTTCATTCAGGAGGGTGTGAAAGTGAACAGCCAGGTGTACCTTCAAATGCTTGAAGAAAAAGTGTTGCCTTGGTGTACCAATGGGTTTGGATACCAGTATGTCTTCACACAAGATGGTGCACCAGCTCACACATCCAATGTCACACAGGCCTGGTGCAAGCAGCACTTTCCTGGCTTCTGGGACAAGAACATGTGGCGTCCGTCAAGTCCGGACATCAATCCAATGGACTTTGCGATCTGGTTTATCCTGGAGAGGGAGGTCTCAGGAGTATCTTGCAGCAGTGTCACTGCTTTGAAGACAGTTCTGATGAAGTCATGGCCAAAACTTGATGCATAGACAGTGCAGCGCTCATGTCAGGCAGTGCCAGGTCGTCTCCAGGCTATGATAAAGGCAAAGGGTGGCCATATTGAGATGTAAATCTTTTTGGTGACAGAGAATAAAGTGTAGAAACTGTGTTTAATGTTTGTTATGTTTGTCTGCAAGCATTTTTGGATAGTGCAGAAAAAACAATGGGTAAATCTTTCTGGCCCACCCTGTAAAGAGTGAACATAGCAGCAGCCAGGGTAATCCATAGAGTGATTAAATTGTGGACATCTTGAAATCACTCATTTCTTTCTGAAGCTGAGTTTCAAAGCCTGTTGCATATGGTTGGCATATTGGAAATGCTGTCTCAAGCCAACATGTACCCCTGTTTTAGAACCACTGATCTAAACTACTGAGTCAGAAAAAAGCAACCCCAGTACAGTGAGTGTCATTACAAAAAATCAGGTCAGAGGTTGCCGCTTGGTGTTGTCCCAATGCCAGAGCAGGTTTTAAACCATTGAAGATGAAGATAAGGTTCTTGTATCTACATTGTGACTGAACAAAATATTATTAGACCATCACAACTAATGCTGTGCTGAGTACCAGTGTCCACAGTATACCATCAGCCTACCTCACAATGGTATGGATTTTCAGTACAGTGGTCATCAATCATATTATTCCCCACTTAAGCAGGCTATTTAGCTCCCGTTACTCTCAGCGCACTATGGTTGTGTCGCGTGTTGCATAGTTACATGGTGGGGTCTCCTATCAACTCTGTATTCTCCACAGACTGACAGCGGGAGAGGAGGGCCCTGAACATCCTCACAGGTGTAACATAAATATGATTTATTTTTTTATTTTTATATTAAAGTATAATAAGCCCTGAAAGGTCTTGGTATGGACAGTGATGGGAAGGAGTTAAAGAGGATGAAATTCTTCTATTTGTCAAATCTCAATATTCTTATATTCCACTATGTTTATGTACGCTGCATATTCCCCATATCCTCTGTGGCAGCCTGGACTCCTCAGTAAATGCTGGGGGCTACAGGAGATGGTGTTGAAAAACATCTCCCTCCTCACATATTATCATCATAACTTTGCTTTAGCCAAGCAGCCCTAACCTTTATCTCACCCTTGTTCTCAAGCAAACAACATTAGCCTCTGTGATGCACACACCTGTGGGTGTGAAACACATTCAGCTTTTTCTTCTTTCTTTGTACTTCTCTGAAGTTTGGGCTTGGATTGGCTTGTAGAGAATTTTAGAGTTGAAGAGCCCACTAACGAGCTCTGATCAAATCATTCACTCTGACTGAGAAAACGTTTTTTTAAATCTCATATTTGGAGGACTTTGCCATCCAGCAGTTAAGATCTGCTTATATAAAGAAGTCATCATCAACCCAAGAAGTATTTACAGCTTTGCAAATCGGCCCCAAGTCACATACTTTTGAGAACCTTTAGTAATAAAAAAAACTTTTCATTTTAATGCAGTTGTACTGGTGTAATAGTATTTGACTTCAGGATGTTTCCACAAAGATAGCTACAAAGGAAGGAAGGAAGGAAGGAGAGATGAAGAGGGGAAAGAAACACATTACAGCTCCTCTTCGGATTATTTGTTGATGAGTCTTAAACTTGGCATCTTACATTTTCTCTGTTCCCTCATTCATGTAGGTGTCACCAATATTCAGGGACTGGTGTGCTTACTTTGGGATGCTATAGGGTGCTGCCACAGAGCACCTTGTAGTGGTGATAAGTGCACCAAACTAAGAAGGAAGCCAGTAAACAGATCAGGGAGTTTCTGAGTTTTGGTGCAGTCAGCCAGATGATAAATGGAGCAAGGAACCAGTTACAAATGTTTCACAATAGCACAGATTCACCAAGTGCTGACAGCTATAATGTGCATTTTACATTTTGAAATTACAATAAAGAAGTTCCCCAGTTAAAACAACCTCTTCAGACTTTGAACTTTGTGTTTGAATTTTAAGATTTCAAAAGAATTTTAGTTGAGATCAAGACCAAAAATATTTCCAAACACCTGCTTTGTAGCTACTTTGGCAAACTCCATCAATGTTTACACATAGACTACAATTTTATGGTTTTACAACTGCTTCAGAGTTCCATACTTCTGTTTGTGTTCTTTATGCAGGCGGTGTTTGCTTTGATTTCATTAAACTGATTATTTTGAAACTCTGAAGCAGCCTTAAAACCATAAAACTGTAGAATAGCATAGAAAGTATTTTATTATATCCCCAAGGGGAAACTAAGAAGCAGACAGGATACAGGAGAAAGAGACTGTTCAGACTGCTGAAGAAGATCAGTCCTGGACCCTGTGGAGGTGGATACTGACTGGAGAATGATGGACAGGCTGTCATCATCTATGGACCTTTTTGCACTTTCTATACACTTTCTTACTTTTGTTTTCTTGATTGCTGCTGTGACTCCTGAAGTTCCCCTCGGGGATAAATAAAAGCTTTTTCTATTCTATTCTGTTCTATTCTATTCTACAATTGTATGGTCTTACAGCTGCTGCAAAAAAGCAGAAATATGGAACTAAGGCTAAGTCAAACTAAAGAAATGGAGTTTTGTCGCCTCTGAACAGGTATGTGTTACTGCTACATGAAGAAAATGAAAAGAAATTTGGTGAGACACCTGCACCAGAAAGGAGAGGGTTTGAAAGATCTCTTACCAATATCCCAGTCTGGGATATACTCAAGGAGCTTGTACACCTGAATCATTTGGAGGAGTTGTATCAAAACAGTGATTGTTTATCTCCTTAAGTTAGCTTATTTGGGTGTAGGTAAACACAGCTATCACTCTAATTCAGGACAAAACTGGCAAGCCGAGACTCTACTCTTCTGAGTGAACCCTGGGGCTGCTTGTTTGCAAAGAGAGTGTAAACGAACCAAGCAACTAAAAAAATAGCTGTTTGAAACATCTCACTCCAGTGGTAGGTGAGGAAGTTAGCTTAGAAATAGCAGTAGGCTAACATTACTCAGTGTTTTCCATTCAAGTCAATATCAGCAGCTGGTGCTTGGTGCGCATATCACAGGACGCAAACTTTTATATTTTTTATAAATTTGCTTATTTGCCCAATGTTTTGACCTCTTCATGAAATGCTGGGTACACGTAGCCTTTTACCCCTAACATAACTATCTAAGGTCAGTTTTCTAACTTTGTTTATCCACATTTAAGAATTTGGATGCCGTCCTGTTCTACCTCTGTACCGAGTCCTGCCTCTCCGTGCCACCTTCCTATAGAAACATCAAGTGTAACTTTTCATTCCTCATTAGAAATTTTGATCCCCCTATGGCTGGGCTTATCTATGCTGCATAGGATACTGAAGCAGCCTGGTATGAGCAGATGAGAATATGAAAATCAATACTGTGGTACCAAAAGCTTCTTAGTTTGTTAATCTGTAATATCTGATTTATTTTCCCGGTGTAATGCTGATGATATTTGAGGCCATTTCCTCTGGCTCAGCAACACGAAACGTTTTGGGCTCAGAGAGCTAAGACCCAGAGAGGGTTGGCGTGTTTGTTGGCCAGCGACTCTATTGCTCGAGCCCAGTGCCAAGCGTCCATCAGCTGGAAGGTGGGTCCACGTGACATAGAGAGCACTTGCTTTGCATCCAGGCGACCCAGATAGCTCTCCAGTCTTCTTTTTTGGGCCAAGCGGCAGGAGAATAGGTTTGCAAATGAACTGAAAAGAGCAAGGTGATCAAATTAAGACCCTACTTATGAGGAATGATGAATCTATCCTGTGTATGTGCTGTCCCACCCAAGACTCCCAGGAAGCAGAAAAAGGTATTAAATGTGGCACCAATGTAGGGATTCTTGAGAACTTCTGCTCCTCTTCTACCATCTGATTAATAAATGACACAGAGTTTGTGTATTGTGTTAACAAAGGTGAAAGCAGTCTGGATAAAGATGAAGGATGCAGGGAAAATAATCCAATAGCTGTATTTCTGAGGTTGTTTTAAAATTTGGCAGCTAGCAGAGTCCAATAGTTTCCAGCCACATTCAGTGGCCATGAAGAATTGGGGGAAAAAACAGAACTGGGCCACAGACAATTCAAGCAGAAAGAACATACGGCCAAAAACGCCTCTTCTTTTCAGTCTTCAAGAGCAGTGCACAGATGAGCTGTTGGTCTACCAGCGAGAAACTGTAGAAAGCAGCAGAACAGTGACGGACAGTACACTCCAAAAAACTTATTTGCAGAAGGAGCAGAAGAATCAATCAAGGTTTGCTTTAAACACCTCTTTCAGATCCCCCGTAAAGATTTCCTCAGACTCTGCAGTGAATTTGTAGCAACGCAGCAGAAAGAATGTGTTTGCTTCGGGCTTTTGTCTACTTGGGAGAGGTGTATCAGACAGATCTGCTCAGAAGAAAGACTGATACAAATCACTTGTAGGAAACAAGGGTGCAGCTAGTTCAACAAATAGTTTTCTTTCTTTTTCTTTTTCTGAGCAGTGATACAGCAAAGATCATAAACACTAGAGTACTTTGCAATCAATGACAACTGTGTGAATCTCTTCCCACAAGCTGTCTCATCTGTGTCCTCAGTAATACCAAAGGTGACCCATGGTTAACTTAGCGGGTTTTCTGCCACTTGAGGTCATCAAGCTCAACTGTAAGACTCTGTTCAGTCAATAAAGGAGAGAGCCCAGGGAATATAAGTCTAGAGGTGGTGTATGTACCCCAACCAGTTCTGACCTTCTTTAATAAGCTTGCTTGGTACTTCTGTGGCAAATCAACACCCCACTAGCCTTCGCTTTGATTGGTTGGCTAGGCAGCATCATATTTATTTACAGCATTTTAAAGATTGCCCTTCTTTGGCTGTACATTTTTTTCCCCTTTGACATCTCCTTTCTAAGCCTCAATTCAATGATTGGTCTTTTCTGGAAACATGTATTACATGTATTAGCTCCAATTAAGAATAAAATACCCCGAGTTGCTGTGACAAAACAAGCAGAAAACCACAAACAGGTGATCTAACTGACATGGGCCACAATGCCCACAAGCAGCAGAGTGCAGCACATTGACATATAACAATGTAGTTACTCCACTGCTGAGGAAAAACATGCTGGAAACATTTATTTTTCAGTTACTGGTAACCAAGCAGTTGCAATCACAGTCATCACATAGTAAAAATTATTTGATCTTATACCAGCAACAATTTAACATCCTCTATTCCTCAATATGAAGATGAGATGGACAATGACGATTGGACAGATTCAGGGGTTTCTAACACAAGATGAGATCTATACATCTGCTCTCTGCCATTGATATCCAAACTAGCTTTTTGAATTTGTATCTATGGTAGCCGACAAGGGCCAAACGCACTGCAATGGCTGAAATGACATGTATAATGATAAATGTGCATCATATTCAGAAATGCTACTCACCGAAAAAGAAATTAAATGGAAAACACACACAACCAGGATACAACAGCAAACGCAGAAACTCCCACAGGCTTTTAACGGCTCTGTGGTACAGCTCACCAGAGAGACAGAGGTGCCAATTTAGCAACTCTGTCGCTACATTTGGCAACTTTATAGACCCAACTGGTGACTTTTTTTTTTTCTTCTTCAAAAAAGCAACTAGCGACAAATCTAGCAGCTTTTTTATAAGCAAAATGTGCTGCTGTGGGCCCCTCCCTTATCCAAAGCAGTCACAGATGGACAAATCATTTTCTAAATCGTCTTAAAGATGCTATGAGGAGGATCTGTTTTAATTGGACTGCCTCACCCCCTTGTGGCCCATTGTCTCACCCACACTGTTGTAAAAATGTGACGTGTTTGTTTTGGGACTCATTTTCTTTGTTCAAGGCAATGTTTAACAGATTCATTGCGACAAGGTACGGGATTTATCAGTACATTTACATAGCGCATGACAACTAGCAAACGTTGTAAGTTTGTACAGTGTGTCAGTTGCCAGCTATGTGTAGCGCTACTAGCAGCCCGGTGCTATGAGGTATCTGTAGGCTAATCTTTCAACAAGCAAACTGTCACTTTGTACAGTGGTTTTGCAGCTGTCCATATGTTGTGCTACTGACAGCCTGATGCTGTGAGACGTGTCTGTAACGTGTAATGTTAATGAATCCTGGTTATGTCTCGTCTACCAAGCAGAGCCAGCGTAACTTCACTTTTCATTTTATGGATTAACTCTCAAGTTTGAACAGACCACTGTAGAATAACTGCTGCATTTGGGTTGGAATGAACATTACCACAAACAACCCTTTAAGCCTTTAGCTCAGGCTGTATCACTCTTTCTTGCTTTCTTCTGTCCTTTTTCTGTCTGACAGTTAGGCTCCTGTGTCCACCATTATTACAAAATGAATCCAAGAAATTGTTTCCAAGCAGAGAAAAACTGGATATCTCTTCATAATTCTTAACTTTGTCAGCTATGAAGAAGCTACGAAGTAGCATTTCAAAATAACCTATATTGGCGCTGATAATCTCATTTTTAAGTGTGGATTGTGATCTAGTATAAATCTGCAAGGGAGACTTTTTCAAGATCACTTTCAAACTCCTCACAACCCCTTTAAGGTTTGAGATACTTCTTATAATTCTGTAGCCCATAAAAATGACCAAAAAGAGGCAATAATTAATTTTTTGAAGTAATTATTTCTTGAGAACAAAGTGGTGGTCATAGATCAGGTGTTTCATGACTTAATGCTATGTTGACTGAGAGACTCCTACAAATTCTATATGGAGAGTAAAGATTAGTTAAACCTGCTGGATGAGGTTACAGGGGAAACAGCATTTTAAACAAGGATTTCTTTTTCACCAAAGATGTAGCTCTGAGGTAAACTGGGGCTACAAGATTGACTCTGTAAATCAAACTACAACTGTTTAACCGAGGCAACAGCCCAATTCAGAAGCAGGTGTTCGGCAGGCATTGCATCTGTTCGTGGATGTCAACACAAACCAAAGTCAGGAATAAATTGTCTTGAAGACTTATGTTACCTTCTGGTCTCCCTAAACCTGATTAATAGAAATATGAGCACAGATTCACGCTCACTGTATGCTTTTTATTCTTCAGCTATTTAAAATGTTTTGTTTTTAGGAATAAAGAGGAAAACAAGTTACAACAGACCTTTTCATTCATTCATTTATTTATTTCTGCACCCTGAAATCAGAGGCAGGTTTCTTTAACCTCCCTACTTATTAGATTGACCTGCAGACCCCAGCAATCCCTGAAGTGATATTTCCAGCCTCAGCTCCATGGAGTGTGATTTTGTAATGATTTTGTGGGAGGCAAATTTGCTGCGTGCAGCAGTTATGTCGCTCCGCTAATTCTGCCCTCCCCCAACGGCCCAACTTCTGAGGTGAATGACTGAAAACCTACACACACGTACACACATACTCTGAACTGTTGTTGGCCTTGCAGAAGTGTGTGATTGAGTTGATAAGCAAATAACATTTTACAGTTGTAGCTGTTTCATCTTCTGTTTTACAATTTGAATTATTATGTTAGTATTCAGAAATTAAAGTTTGTATTCTTATCAGAACTTCAAGTTGAACGGTATTTTTCATGTTAACAGTTTTGTCCTTTAAATTTATGTCGTCAAATCTGGTCGTGACTCGTTTATCTGCAGCAGGACGCAAAAAGCAGCTTCTAAAGCACTTCACCAAAGCCACTGGCCTAATAAAAACGTCAATTTACTTTATTGATTCACTCGCCATTGCAATCTGTAATACTGAAGAACAAGAGCCCCGTGAACACAGAGTGAATTTATTGCTACATCATACAGTATCCACACAAGATTACACATGCAAAGCTCTTTGATTGGTCAGACGAGAAAAAGAGCTGCATGAATACAATCCATTTACCATTGCAATAACTGTTTTCCTTCCAGTCCCCTCGCCACCCAGTGTGTAAAAATGTTTGCATGTGTTGGGCGGCTATCCACTTGATTTATGATGCTCTGGTTGAGCAAACTGCTCCTCGTGTTGTCTCTGTGGTTAATACACTTTGTTGATTTGACTCGCAAAGGAACTCTGACTTCAATCATCATGAAAATAAGTCAGCTAAAATAATTAACCATGGATGTGATGATTTACAAAAAGAAATGCGACCAAACCAACAAATTATTGAAACCATAAGTTGTGTCTTAAAATGTCTTCTTTTTTTGGTAGGTGTTTCATGATTTTGCAGGTCTTTTGCTTTGCACCAATGTTGTTTTTAGAGCGAGCTGGATGTCAGTGTTTTAGTTAAGCTGTAGCATTTGCATTTCACTTTTGTGTGTGTTGCAGTTTGTTTCCCCTAATGCAGATTTTTTGGGCAATTGCATATTCTCTGCTCGTTGACCACCATTGGTTAAAAGGTTATGTGAGTTTTTTATCATTAAAAAAAAAAGGAAATTAGCAAAACAATGTGGTTCTGCCCTTTTTATCCTTGTGACCATGCAACAAATGTGGCTAGAAATTACCAAACAGATGTGACCATGCATCATTTATAGTCCTCTTTCACAGGGCGAACATCTGCACTGGTACGCGGCTGTCAAAAGGTTTTATTACTGGAGCAGACACTCTGTTACAATAACAGTAACAGACAAACAGCTTTTAATCACAAGTGGGTGATATCTGCAAGTTTACATTTTTGTCTGTTAATGAAGCCAAATCGGTTTAACCCTTTGAACTATCAGAATGAAAAACAATTTCACCAAATGTGTCCCATCTGTCTGATGGGCGGTGGAAAAAAAAGGAGTACAGGCCGGCTACGTTGTAGGCCGGGAGCAGATAAACACAACTCACAAAAGTCCTCTAATCCGGCAGGACAAGCGCTAAAGCAGCTTAATATTTCAGTGTAGCAGCTGACAGTTCCTGTTGTAAGGTCAACAAATCTGGAGATCTTAGGGAGGGCTTAGCTTTTGGTTTCACTGAGCACTAATGTTGATTTCCTCTCACAGATATTTTGTATATCTTATTTTACAAGATCTGGACTATTACAGTTTAATTCCACCAGAGCGATACTTGGTCTGCCGATGCCCCATTTTAGCATCGGCGCTAAGAGGTTTCAATCCTTGCCGCTGTTTATGCTTGCTTCAGCTGGCTGCACTGTTTCAGTTCAGGTAATCCAAAGCCCTCCACAACAGAAACATGAGACTTCTGTTTTTGTTGGATGCCAGAGATACCACTACTATAACTACTATTGATTAAATGTTGCCAGGCTCAATAAGAGCTGATTTTGCTCAAAAACACTGAGTTGTGATTCAATGGCTGCAGAAAAATAACAAAAGTAGAGTGAAATGTAAACCAGGAATACCTGAAGGAAGAGGTGTGTTTAAGAATACTTGATGAATGATTACATTTAGGATGCTTGTCAAGCTAAAGATTGCTAGCTGCATAGCTACCTGGTATGTTGAAATTTCTTTTTAAATACTTTCCATGACAGGGTTTTAAATACTTAAGATCAACAAGTCCTGAATTAAATACATCTGTCTAATTATATGTGCCACAAATACCGTTTTTGTGCGCCTTCCTTCAGTTACCTGCTCCCTTGATTCATTCCACCAGAAAATCAGTGGAAGTTAGCTCAGCTGTCCTCAAAGTTACCCCCCCTCTCCATCACACACAAAAAAGTGGTGGTCTTTGTGCTATATCGTAATCAAAAAATTAATTACTGTTATTCAGAAATATTCCGAAATTGAATAACAATATCTGCTCGGAATGTGGCTCTAGTGTGACATTTGAGCTGTCCGAAAGTGTCAACCATAGACTGTACATAGAGTGGACAGCGTGGCCTCGCCATTTATAATTGTACAGTTTTGAAGCCAAATTACCCCCGTCACAGCCATTGGCAGTAATTGCAGCTAGAGTCTGCGTAGTAGAGATGATGAGGGATTCTGGGAGAATCTGAGTGGAGCTGGGTGACAAAAATAATAATTATTTTTTCTTTCGAGAGTCTAATCACTTCTTGACTCTACCTCCCGACCATTTTTACAAACCCAGAAAAACATACGTGAGAATAGCAGCTGTCAATCATCATTAAATGTTTCGTAAAGCCTTGTTTTTAACCTTGTATAACTAATGAAAACAAAACTTTTCAGAAAAAAGAGGACTTGAATACAAGTCAGCCAGATGACATCTTCAAATCACCACCACAATCGGACGTGAGAAACATTTCTAGGAGTAGTATTAATTTTCTAAAGTTTGACCACAGCCCATCTGGAATGACTGGAAAGCCAGATTGTTTAACCTTTACTGCAGCCAGCCACCAGGGGGAGCAGTTTTTGTGGAGACCTTACTTCAAGCCAAGCAAATGGACGTCCATTTTTTTACAATCCATGGTGTCAACAAGCAGTGGGCGAATTTTCTGCCAGCCCACAGCATGGGCTTTCTGATGCCACAGATAAGTTGTGTAAGTTTTATAAATAGAGCTCAGGATTACACTAACTTTGGTGTTTGGGCCTGACTTTCTTAAAATTAATTAAATTGTGTGGTAGTTCTGGCCCCATCTGGAGCTTCCATTCTGGGGCCGAGGAACCGGCATCCCCTCATTGAAAAAAGAACATGAAAAAGAAACTACTACCCCTTTTCCATTTAATATGGTGTAACATTAAGTCACTGATTAAAAATGTAACCCTCTTCCACTGTTTTCTCCTCTTCTATCAATGATGTGTGAATGCTACATCAGTCAGACTACACAATGAACTCGTATTCAGTGTTACCTCTTATTTTTACTATATTATAATACTGCTGTGCGTTTTATGAGGCTCAGGAACATTGTGATTCCACTAACAAGGTAAAGGAGATGACCGTACAAACACAAAGCTTTAGCTCAAGCTCCCAGGAAATATACGACTTCTGTCAGGGTGCTTGGTTGGTTTGTCAGTGGCTCAAAGTCGACCCTGAATGCAACAAAAATGTTTTACAGTTTCTGAGTCAGCAGTCCTCCACCATCTGGAGCACCTGACAATATTTCAGTCTCTCTCGTTTGCTTTTCATCCCTCTGAGGTGCCAATACCCTGACAGAAGCAAGAAGCAAGAAGGGACTTGTAGCTTTGTTGTATTGTTTTCAGATTTCCTTTTTGTATTACGATATTTAGTTTACTGTAAAGAAGAACCAAATGAAAAAAATGCGTGAAAAGAAGTGTTTGGATATCACATTACAGTAATGATCTTAATGTCTGCAGTTTGGGGGTGGACAAAACGAGCACAGTGAGTGCGATGGGGATGAAGGAGAAGCGCTGCAGTGCTGACCACTGCCAGGCTCATTCATTCAGAACATGCTGAGCTGCTTTGGCTCACTTGCTGGCTTCAAGACAAGTTTGGAGACTGCATACACTCATGACTTTGAGAAAAACTCTGTGACACAATAAATCAACTCAACAGAAAAATCTTAACATCCTCGTTTCTGTGGCAGCCTCCTCCAATTTACACTGAGACAGTGTTCTCCCCCAAATCACAAAAAGACTGTGTGTACTTTACATTTTATCATTTAACTGAAAGGTGCAGGTGATTTTGCTGCTGGCTTGGGATTTAGAAGCTGTGCAAACCTTTAAGTTATATTTTATTTAAGTAGTCTGTGAACTATTTGTTTTAATCAGCTTGCAAAACGGTACACTGATGTCTGCAACAGAACCATCCAAGGGACAGGATGCTCAGAGCAGTGAGTCAGAGGAAGCATTGCTGCTCTTTTACAATGTAATCCTATAAACTTTAAAAGTATATTTGATCCTTTTAAACGGCTGCAAATCCACCAGTGGGACTGAAACTGCAATCCACTCTCTGTGCTACTGTACTGATCTGCAGAAAAACACATTTCAGATTTCTGACACTTCTGACACTTTGATCCTCACAAAAAGTAATTTAAAGAAGAATGATGCCATTTTATTAGTTTATCTGTCTGAGCTGACAAAGATATCTGCGGAACATCCTGTTTTACACCTGATGTGTCTCAAACGGGTAATTGGTGACATTACAGTTCACTTTTAAGACAAAACTGCGCAAGTGTTCTCTTTCATCAGTCTGCTGTCTGTCGTTGAAGCTACCAACCACTTGCGGTTTCGAAAACACTTCACTGTGTTCCTTATAAACAGTGATCTGTGTAGCTTTAAATGAGAGTTCGCTGAATGAAGCGCATCACTTTTATCGCAATTGGTTCATTTTTATCGCTCCATCCCAACGCTGTGACTAAAAGTTTATGGTTCAATCCACACCGTCGTGTTTACACCCTGACCTTAGACAATGCAGTGAAAAAATAACATAATTTAAGGCAGATCTACGGTACTGTTGCTTCATGTGCGCGCCTGTGTGTGATAGTGTAGTCCATGGGGGAAGCCCACAGTGCATAGAGCACCCTGGTATTTTCAACACTGATGCAGTTTAGCGCTCAGTGACAAAGCAGCTGTAAGGCACAGGATGTAAAATTGTTTAAATTAATCACACATCTGTCACAGCGAATGTCGAGTGATGACTTCATTCAGGTAGAGGAAAAAACAGAGCGCAGCAGCTCACTCCACGATCAAAAGAAACCCGTTCGCGCTTTGACGCACGAACTGCGCGTAATTGGCTTTCGTTCCAACGTTTCTGCGTTTGAAAACATAAAAGAGTCCTACCTCGCTCATGATGGATGCTGATAAAGCGGCTTCTCGGCTGCTGTCAGTTGGCTCCGTGAAGTTTCAGCAACAGTAGTCTTAAGGAGAGTGGACCGCCGCGGAAACAGACGCTTTATAAAGAGTAAAGCCCGACTCCTCCGTGTCATCACGTCACTAATAAACCAATAGGAACGCCTTGAGCAAATGGGTGTCCTAAGTCACCACCCAACTCCTTCAAATATCCAAACGCTGTGTAAGCCTTTTTTTTTTATTTCATCAAGATCGGCCAAACGCAGCATCTCCTCCTGTTGATGAACATCTGCTCGTACAAATGTGAGCGCTGGGTGGCATTTCATACTCATGTCAGCCCATTATCGACAGAAGTCATCTTTTTACTACATTTTACTTCACATCTATGCAGCCCTAGAAGTATTGCGTGGACGTATGTTTCACTACTATTTACAGTTTTATTTGATAAAAAACGAACCGTAACGATTCCTTTACATGCATTTCGTTTTGGGATCAGTTTTATCGTGGAAGTCCAGTGTGACATAATAAGCACACATTTCTCCATTCCCAAATATCAGCATGATAATATATTTAATGCATCAACGGGCTCAATCTCCACCATTTACCTACATTTATTCCCGTATTTGAATGTAAACAGGATTTTGATAGCAGAAAGAACTGTATTTGTATTTTTGCTGGCTTATATAAACCTACATTTACTTCATTGTAACTGCATACAGCCTTATTTATTCCTCTTTTCAAACCCTTACATGTGTATTTCATGTAAATGGAAGAGTTTCATGCTTACACTCTGAGAACCACCGGTGTTTAATAACTAATACACTATACAAAAACTGTTCATTTATTCATTTGCTGTGAATAACTTTTTTTCCATTTACATCCATCTTCATCTATAGAGAACATCAGAGTTGGCAAAGTGCCATACAGTTGTGACATGGGAAGTGGGAAGGAAACTAAAAACAAAGCAAGGCAAACATAGACAACAAAATGACAAAACAGACTATTAGATAGGGCCTAATAATGACAGGGCTCGGAGTAGGTGAGATTTGAACACCGGCAGCGTGGGAGCCAGCCTAACCTGTGGAATATCTGGTCTCCTCTGTTCCTCAATGTAGCGTTAGGTGTAACCAGAAGCAACTGATGTGCAGACCTCAGTAACCAGGGTGGGATATAAGGCTCTAAAAGGTCAGAGAGGTAGGATGGAGCCTTCCCATTCAATGCTTTGTAAGCAAACAATAAAATCTTAAAATTGATCCTAAAATTGAAAAGAAGCCAATGAATAGAGGCCGAGACAGGAGTGATGTGTGTGAGTGCTTATGAGTTCCACCTGTAAAAAGCTTTTTACTTAAATCCCTGCACAATAATGTCTTTGATAAATTTCTGTTTTCTTTAAAGTTTTTTTTTTTTGTGATAAAAAGCCACATATATTTTCAAGGGTTTCTAGAAACAGATTTTGAAACAATGTTTCAAAACAAAGTTTTTATCGTTTTGTTTTGTACAGGCACAATGACTCAAAGTTTCCATCCCAACAGTGCATTGTTGGTTAAACTTCAAAGACATCTTGTTTGTCAAACCGAGCATTCAAACAGCGAGCAGCAACTTCAACCCAAAATCATTCTGGCTCCTGCACATCTGAATGTAAATTCTTTCTGACACACAGAAGCAGGGCCAATATTCACAAAGCTCTGATGTGGATGCAACTGGAAGGCTGCTTGGCTTCCTGAAGGTCTGTCAGTAGAGCACCAGTGAGGTCCGGATGGAGATGGATGGGAGGAGGGGAAGTGGATTGCAAATGAAGCCGAACATCGCTGCTGCTCTGACATGACCTACGTGTCTCTCTCTAACTCTGTGCCTGACAAGCAGCAACGTATTTGCAGTGAAATCTGCTTTGTGGTCTTTATTCTGCTAAAAGACTTCTCTGCTTCATTTGATTGGAGTCACTTTATTGTACTACGTGGCGCAGAGAGGACCTAAGCTCCTTATCCTTAGTTAATGCAGTGTCTCATACACTTTGAGGGGCAGCGTGAGATTAGCTTTAACACCTTCTTAAAAAATCTGTCATCTCACATGGAGGTAAGAAGGAGCTTGGAGTTTCTTAATGGTTGGGGGATGAGTAGAGAACATGAGTGAGGATGACAAATATATTTCTTATATGTTATATAACAAAGAGCACAGTCCAAACCTAAACTTATTCCGGTGAGAATCAATTTATGAAGTGAAAACACACTTTTATACTTATTGTACTTTTTACTTTTATGAATGTACATGTTTTGTGCGCGAGGACACAAAGACAAAAACGCAAAACATCCGTGAATCAGGATAAATAGCAGTGAGAATGAATCAGAGGGCTGTGAGTTTAATCACCAGGAGCAATGACTGGAAAACAAATGTGATCAGAGCAAAGAGAAGGAATGTTGCAGTACTTACCAGTAGAGAAGTAAAACATTTGCGAGCAGGGTTGTTGAAGGTGAACAGCTGGTCGTCCTGCTGGAGACAGTTAGCATTTCCTGAAGGCAAGATGTGATGTTGAAGTAAAAGAAAGAAACAGAAACAGAGAGCTGCATATTGTTTTAGATGGGTCACCTAAGGTAAAGTGTAGCGTGTGTGTGTGTGTGTGTGTGTGTGTGTGTACAGATGATTTCAATATTTCAGTATGAACGTTTTAAGGCTGTTTTGCAAAATCTCCCCACATTACACTTTGCACTTGCGAACGTTTTGACTCTAGCATCGAGGATGAGAGCTCATACAGAGGATTTAACCTTGAGCCTCTTTGGTGACTAATATATTCAAACACAAGTACTATTGTTAAATTGCTTTTCTGGAAAAATTGCAAGACAACCGCTTTTCATCTCACAGAAATGCATAAAGACAGATAGCCGAGTTGTTTCCTTTAAGTGTTATTTTGTTTTCCACTGTTTCCTTTAAGTCTGCATGTGCTGTCACTTTCCAGTGTGTAATGTGCTGAATCAATTCTCTTATATTTCCAGCAGACTCATGAATTATTCTCAATAACCTTTTCCTGCTCTGTTGTGTTTGTTTAGCCTTCCCCCTCAGACAGTTGTAGACTGTTTTTGAACAAAGCAATGTTTTTGTGTGTATTTGCAGATGATCTGATCCTCTTAACTGTGCAAATGTATATTAACTTTGCCTTTTGTAAATGTCAAATTGTCTGTTAATGTGTTTTTAATAGTTAAAAAGTGAAGAGTTTGAAAGAGAAAAGTGAGCACAAGTTAAACCTTTAACAAGTTAATGATTGTATAACTTAACTAAAGCTACCTGCCAGCATCCTAATTAAATATAAGTACCATATTGTAAGTGTAAGTTTGTTTACTTCAACTAAATGATAGATCACACTACATTAAGAAAAAAAATCTCAAGACTGTCATGTGACTGTCATGCTGTTTGCCGTTGTGAATGTATTTAGTTTTTACATACTTCTTAAACCATAATGTAAGAATACTCCACTACAAGTAAACGTTGTATGTTCAACTTTATTGTTAACTTTTAATAAATCTATGTTTTCATGTTATTTGATGCCATAATTGACAAATCATTCGAGGCCTGGCAAGTTACTTGTTCCAGACAATAGTTGGTACACATGTTGTTAGTTTTAAAGGTAGGGCTTGCAGGAATTTTTGTTAGTTGTTAGTAATCACAACATTCAAACTGGGCCCCTCCTCTTTGGCTCAGTGCCAGCTGCAGCGCACACCCACAGGCACTAATCACAGGCATTTGGCACATACTTGTAAGCAAAAAGCCACTTCCCTCTACCCTTTGTCCCGAGCTATTTTCCAAGTGCCAGAAAGCGAGTGAAAGTTAAGCCGGGCTCCAGTTTCATTTAGGAAAAAGTTTTATCTGTCTAGCGTTTCATTTCACTTTGGATGTGTCTTTCTTTCTCTCTGCTACGTTCACTACTAGCTGCTCTGATTACCTTCCACTCGCGACCATCAATAGAGAGTCGCTTGCACACTGGGCACTCTGTGATTGACTGATGTAACCACGCTTACTCCCCGCCCAGAAACACCCCAATACAACCAAAAAATCAGTATACAGGCAGAGGAGGGGGCCGAGGCAGACACAGACACTGACACACATGTACAGAGGCCCATAGGAGACGATTGAGCAGGATTATTCCTGTAAAAGCTGACATTTTGTTTTTTTAGGAAAATCCTGCAAAGCCTACCTACCCTAACAGTTAATAAGAAATTTGTCCCTCAAATCAGTTAATAAAGATTGATAACTGTATTGAAATATGGATCAAAATAATTGTGATGATCGTTCTAACTCAGGCAAACGTAAAGTAAAATTCACCATCACCCTGTGCTAGAGTGGGAACATCAGCAGCTATATAATGCACAGTTGCACACACAGCAGAAATCAGTCAACACAGACACATCTGCCCCTCAGTGTATGTGAGCTAATGTGATTGTATCTGCAGAGAGGATTGATTTACCCTAAGCATTCAGACTCTACCGGAGAATGAGTCTGCTTCAGTCCCCAGTCCTGTTACGCTAGTCCATGTAGAAAAATAGTGTCATGACTTACAAAGAGAAGAAACTTTTCGTTTCAGCTGGAAAAACAGGCAAATCCTTCCAGTTTTGCTTTTCAGTATCCTTATACTTACTGCTCATTTCAGTAAATCTTAATTTATTTAGATAAACAGCACGTTATGAGAAGCCACTTAAACTATTAAAAAAAAAATATGTGACCATCCTGGATGTGCAGGACCAACAGACATTCAGTTTGTGTTAAATGATGAGAATGAGCTCTCATTTGGAGAGATAGTTTACTGAAAGTGTGAAGAAAAACAGGAAGACAATAAAGATGGTGAATTTACACAAATGAAGTCTAATTATACAGCTTCAGAAAATAGAGACCATTAAAATCAAGTTTTTATGCAAATCATTTCTGGGTTTTGATATCATCAAAAATGTGTTTGGAGTTCAACCCCACCTCCAGATTATGTTCTATCAAGGTTTCATCTTATTACCTCCGCCAAGGAGGTTTCGTTTTTGGGAGAGTTTTTCTGTATGTTTGTGTGTCTGTGAACACCATAACTCAAAAAGCAACAAACGCATCTTAATGAAATTTTAAGGAAATGTTCAAAATGGGATAAGGAAGAATTGATTAAATTTTGGAGGTGATTCGGATCACCATCTGGATCCAGGATTATTTTAAAGGATTCTTTACCATTGTGAGATAGGGCCGGTTTCACCATATGTGTATAACTCCCCGATAAGTGGTCAGATTGCTTTGCAAAACAATACAATACAATGAAATACAAGACAAGGTCACCATAATTTCTGATGGATGTAAAACTACGATTCAGATCCTTGCAATATTCTGGACAATAAGATCTGGAATATGAAATATGTACTGGGTCATCATAATTTTCAACACTGTCAGGTAACAAATTATCGTACAAACCTGCAACTAACACCAAACTGTTGCAGACAGTCTGCTGAAAGAGAGTATAACATTAAAGTAGGACTAAAGTGTTGGTGACATCATAATATGCACGGCGGAGGTCTGTGCTTTTGGAGTGCTTGTCTAGTTTCATTCTTTGCCGGATTGGAGTATTGGATATCAGAGCTCATCTATTGTAAATTTAACTGTTATGAAAATATGTAATCCTTCCAGTGTGTTAGTATGTCTGTAGACCAGGGGCACAGTCTGGATGAAAAGCTGGAGGGCACAGAAGAGAGGCGGCCTTATTTCTGTGGTGTCAGGTTGTTCTTTTTGTGAGCCTCAAGCCTATGAATCACTCAGCACTACATCTCTTGTCTTCACTGGTTTGATTAAAGTACCGCCACAAGCCCATTCCAAGTGCAGCTCTTACAATTCTGGTCAGGGTTACTGAGATGTGTAAGTGCAATGTACTGTTAAATTGTGCTGCTGCTGCCAGAATAGCATAGAGCGATTTATAAGGCTCATAACTAACACCCTGATAACTAAACGTACAGAGCAAGTCCAAGTATAACTTCTTGCCCCATCGTCTTTGTCATTAAGGAGAGGAATGAACGTTGCTGCTCAGTAGTCTTTTAACTAAATGTGAGAGAATTTTTAAACAATGCAATCACATCTGGGTATATTTACTGTGTTTTACTCTTATTTAGAGGTAGGACACTGCAATCCAGTCTTGTAATGGCATCATACTGGTCTTACATTTAGAATGGTTATCTTTATAAGCTGGAGTTACTCTGTTCCCTTATATTAAAACTCCATCTGTACATTTTACTACATGTGACACACAGTGACCCTTTATAATACTCCCTAAACATTGTGTCAACATCTCTCTCTTACTGCCCCCTACTGTGGGCCCCCCAACTTCTCACAGACCTCCTCCTCACCGCCTGCTCCTGTGATAGTCCCCGTCTGTTTGAAGTCTGCTGTGGCCAGGACTCCTTGTGGGGAAACGCTCCTCTTCATCAGAGAGTGCAGAGCCATTTTTATAAGAAGTGTTAGCCACTGGGCAGGGATATCCCTAGAGATGATCAACTCCTATCAGTACACAGCTTACTGAGGACAAAGGAGGGTCAGATGTAATGAGATGCACACTGTGTTAGTAAGGGGGAAAGGAGCAGAGGCCCTCGACTTATATGACAAGTCAAAATCGTTGTTTTAACAAATTTTTAATGAAAAAGTTAAACTTAAAATGATTTTCTCAACTCTGGTGCATAGTGCTCTCCTGCTCCACTCCTTTGAGGTTCATTAAGTGATAAGTTGATGTAACTCTGAGTACATTTTCTCTGACTTCAAGATGACCACCAGAAAATAGCACTTGAGGACACCTGCTGATCCTCTATTCCAAACCTCTTCTTTCAAGAAGAAGAGGTCAAAAAAGAAAATAAAGGAAAAACGATGATATACATTAACATCTAAGAGATAGTATTATGATAAACCATGTGTCCACTGAAGTGGTCATCAAGCAACAAGTATATTTCCAACACAAAGTTAAAATGGGTGAAAATATGTTAAAACTTTTCTGCAAAGCACAAAAAGAGATAGTCATCCATAGAATTTGATTTTAAAAAAATGTGCGGTTTAATGTTTGGTAGTCCAGTCTGCAACTTTTTTTAATCATTATTTATTAATTTATTTTTCTGATAAGTTTTCAAATACAGACTTGGCTTTGGTCCAAGCTTCACCAAGCTTCACCAAGCTTCACCAAGTAAATGTTCAGGCCTAAACAATGGCCTTTTACAAAGTTTAAATGTGTATAATATATGTTAAAGTGTTTTGTTAAGAATTAAAATAAATAATTATTTAGGCAATTATAGAAAATATATATATTCATTTTTCCTTGGACAAACAAAAGCACTTTTACTTCTTTGATTTCCAACAAAGATCTACTAGTTTTAGTTGTACTGCTCCCATTCTCTGCTGGATATCTGCTCCATGATGGAAGGATTGCCAAACGAGGACTGTACATTTTGTGGTCTGGATTTTTGCTTCATGATGAGGAAACTGTTTCAGGTAGACTGTGAGTTGGGCCTGTGGGCTTTTTGTTTGGCAAGAAAACTACCATTTAGCTAAGCTGCAACTTTGCATTGAAGGAAGAAAAGTTCCATAGTTCAAAGTAGGGATATTGTGCTTTTTTCAGAATTTATACTGTCCCTCTGTTAGCCTTTTATATGATTTACAGCTAAAAAAAAAATAATAATAATAAAAATCCTTAAATTTCTCACACAGACCTTGGTGTTTGTGGCCAACGTCTGCAATGTGTCAAAAACCAGTTAGCAGATCGTTATGAGATGAATTCTTTATTTCAGTAAAGCCCCATTTCCACCAAGCACTTCAGTTCTTTTTGTCTCGGCATGGCACGCATTTTATGCCGTTTCCACTGACTAATCCTGGGACAGATACCCTAATAAATGAGACGAGCTGTCCCACTAATTGGGACCCTTTCATAGGGGTGCCAGACTAAACCGATCCAATCCCAGAAGGTGGAGCTATAACACTACAGTCAGTTGATTGGTCAAAAGAATCTTTGCTTACCGTGCGGCAGCAGCTGTATTTCCTCCTCCCAGCACACAGCCTTTTCTGAAAAGAAGCTTGACTGTGCTTTGTAACAAAGAGCGACATGGCAATTAGAAGGCAAATTCCTGGATGTTTCCCATAGATGCTCTTTGTTGGTGGGGTACACTGTGTCATGTTGCCATGGCATCCAGCTCATATTTAAGTGATGCAGCTATCGGCATCCGGCCTACCACAAGGGGGCATGGTTGGCAGTAGGACCAGGCTTAGCCAAGCAAGCTCGTACCAAACCCTACTGATCTGCTTGGTGGAAACAGGGCTTAAGTCTCATTAAGATCTTGAGCAATCTTTTTTTCTTTTTTGAGTAGTTTATCGACAAATTGGGGATTTGGACTACATATGACTATAAGGCAGTCAGAAAAATTTCTTACATTTAGTACACACACAAAAGAATGAAAGACAAAGGAAAGCACAATACCCCCTATTCAAGTTCATCCTTCAAGGGTAAATGAGCTACCTTTTAAAACAGATGAACTCCACTGCCCTATCATTTTCTTCAAAGTAATTTCCAACATCATGGCAGTGAGTGTGGGGAAGTGCTGCTTAAAAAAAATGAAAACACACACACACACACACACACACACACACACACACACACACACACACACACACACACACACACACACACACACACACACACACACACTCAGATTTGACACCTTTCTTGCCCTCTACACATGATTTTCCTGACTTTCTTCTTGGCATGAACTGTGGGAATCCACATCACAGCACAGCCTGTTCATTTCAGCCAGCTTTAAGCACTGCAGTTATTAGTACCTAATTACTGGGACTGTTGCCAGTCAAAGCAAAGCGATGATTGGCCGTCTACACGCTGAATGATTTACTGAACATCTGCCTGGCAGAAAATGACAGCAATGAATGAACTGGAGCCTCCAACTTGATGTTCTCAGAGTGAATTTAGCACTCTTTGCCTGCTGGTGAGATCTGAATCCAATTTGTCTTTCCATGTCTGCCCTGCTGATCAATACTTACTGTATTAAAAGTGGAGCAGAGCCAAACAGATGTGCACAGTCAGCATCTCCATGTGGACGAAGTGGTCTGGGAATATTGGCAAAGGTCTGCTGCTAATTCATAACAGGACAAAACATGATGGTTTTAACTGATACGATCTTAAACCAATTCCCCTATCAGAAATTTATCTATAGCAAATAAGGCACACTTGTATTTCCACTTAATTGGCTTATAGAGTCACAGGAGCTACACACAGCATGAAAGAAGCAGTCAAAGCAAACTAAAACACACCTCCTTGAACAAACAGCTTTTGCAATCAAGTGTTTTATTTGTGCTGAGATTAGCATGAAGAAATAATTTCCTTGTTACAATCTGGTACAAACATCTGCGGCTGAGGGAGTAACTGGGAGTGTACCTGAAATCCAATTTAACCTGTTCCACTGACAACGACTCAGTTACAGTGCAAACAAAATTATAAAGTCTTATTATGGCAGAGATTTTATTAGTGTTAAAAACATTTACAATCTTGTATTTGTGAATAAAAAATCCACAAAATGACAAAAACGTAAGCCACCACAACAAAAGCAAACACTAATAGATTTATTCTGAGTAAGCAGATGTGGTTGTCATCATGACAGCTGCTTCGACAGCACTTAAGGCTGAGTGACAGTCACCTGTCAGGATGGAGTGGAGGAGTGCAGGAGTAGCTGCTGATTCCTGCCATCTCTACGCCAGAGAGGGGAGTTTTTGCCAAATCACGTCTGATAGCTGGAAACACACTTGCCTTCAGCAGCAACACGTGGAAAACTTGTTTATATTCTTTAAGAAGAGGGCAGAAAAGGAACTGCACAGTGGGCATTCTGTCTGTTAGACGGCTGATTTTACTCAGTCTATTTGTTTTTAGCTATTAAAGTCAAAGAGGGGATAAAGAGCTTTCCCATATTTTAAACATGGATTCAAAGTAACATTACTGGATGTTCATACTAAATATGTGCAGATTTCAAAACAGTCAGCCACATATTTATATGATATAGAAATCCCTGAGTCTGTCTGCAGACTACTTACAACACTCCAGACGAAAAATAACACAAGATTTTCACAAGATCCTAACAAAACTTGCTGAAATAATACTGTCATGGCACAAGGACCTCCTAACTTGTTCACCACGCATTGAAGGGGTGGGTCTCAAACACCATGGTCTGCCTATGGCTCTGCCACTAACAAGCCTCCAGTGGGCTGACCAGTCAGAGGAGAGGGGGTTTGTTGAGGGAGGAGTCTTAAAGAGAAAGCATCAAGAAAGAAGCGTTGAAGACATGGCTGTAATTTTTTTTTTTTTTTTTTTTTTCAAAGCGTCAGTGTGAGTAAAAAAAAAAGATTTTTTCTATCCAGGAACCATGTAAAGGTACTACAAGGGTATCAGAGGGACAATATAAGAAAAAGGACAATGTACTCCCTCTTTGATTGCTGCTTACTTTTGTTTGAAACACTGCTGCTTGCAAGTACCACAGGATTGGTGGTAACATTCAACTTTGGCAGGACTTTTTCTTCCCTGGAGTGATTCATGCAGTTTCTCAGTCTATGACTATTCTGCCCATCCTTATCAGAGAATATATCAAAACACAGGAGAGTTTTATCTTAAGGTGGAAAAAAAAACTCCCCCATCACTTGGTGCAGCTTTTTTTGTTGCCTAAGAGCACAAAGATGGGCTGATCGGACAGTGCATTCAATGAGATGTTTTTCTCCAGCGGCTGTTATTTCTCTTAGGATGTTCAACACCGTGCAAAGACAAATTTAAAGTAAAGGGGTTGTGCATTTACAGTTTCTCTTCTTGTCCTTTTTCTAAACAAACATATTATATCACTGACTGAACAACAATATCAGCCCAGAGGGCAGACCAAGAAAAAACCCACTAAGCTGCAACGATAACCCAGTGCATAAGCAATGCACACCAATGAGATAGTTTCTTTAAACTCCCCTGTGAAATTACTGAAAACTCGCCTTTGAGATTACCTCAAGCTGTATTTTATGAGATATGAAATTGCTGAACCAAGCCTCCAGAGGAGGAGCACAAAAGTCCCTGGCTAAGCATGAGAGTACAGTACAGATGGTCTATCAATAGCTATTAGCTTTGAACCCTATTAATCATTTCTCAGTCACTCAACTGCACTGGTTGAATGGGAAAGACAGAGACAGGCAGAGAATCCAAGATAGGACCCATTTGGTTAGCAAAAAGCTATAGACATGGTAGTAGGTCAAATTACTGTGCTAGAGTAAAAAGTAGTGTTATTCTGTAGCAAAGACAGTAAGAACATCTTTGTTTATTTTTTAGAACTTCCCTGCTGCAAATAGTGATAGAGGCATGGGTCATGGGAGGCTTATGTAAAGTAGGAAATTTTACTTTTTAGTTCTTTAATTCAAAAAGGTTGCAAACTTTTTCCTCCTTTATTATAAAGTTTTTTTACATTAACAGGAAAAACTCGTTGAATTCTACAGTAAATTACTGAGGTTATTAAATAATCTGTATTACAGTCAGGATTATCGGAGCTGAATATGGCACACTTACCATCTTTTCTTTATAATTAAAGATTTTACATTTTGTTTCATGTTAGAGGACACTTTGTGGTTTAGTGTTAAAAACTGGAACATCACCTCCGGCAATAACCCAGTAACCAAGTCAGTGTTGCTCTCCACAGCATCTTTGCAGGGAAAAATGGGCCGTTTTCCTGTGAGAGTGTAATTCACAATTGATTTTTTTCCCTGCATTCTGCATTACAGAATGAAGTGTGGGCAGCTTTTCTCCTTAAGCCTGAGGTGAAATTTCTCGTATATAGAATGGAAAAAAATCCAGTGACGTATGGTCAGGGTAGACGACGTAAGCAATACCTACTGTAGAGCCATTCAGGATTACAGAGATTCACCTTGTAGGTTTTTGTAACCTGAAGTGGTAATTGTCTGGATTGGGTTCTGATAAGGTTTGGTCTGGATTTGCGGATCGTTATTGACACATATAATTAGTATATATATATATATATATATATATATATATATATATATATATATATATATATATATATATATATATATATATATAAAATAAAATATTAAAAAAAAAATTAAATATATATATATATATATATATATAAATATATATATATATATATATATATATATATATATATATATATATATATATATATATATATATATATATATATATATATATATATATATTTTTTTTTTTTTTTTTTTTTTTTTTTTTTTCTATCCAATTTGCCACATGTAGTCCTCTATAAGATCATATATTGTGAGTGCATTGCTGCATTCAAAGCAATGAAACCCAAAGAATAAATATTCAGTCCAAAGATCTCCTAAACTGGGATCACCTAATATCCTTGCTCTTTTTAGTTTTACCACTCTTCCTACAGCTTACTGACTGGACTGCCAATGGGCCTTGACAAGCAGGAAAAGGAAAGCAGAATATAACAAGCCACTGGAGACATCATCCTGAGCTCCAGAGAGCCATTAGCCAAAGTTTCCATTTATTTATCCAAACACCACCAAAGTTGTGCTGCGACTTCTTTCTAATTATCAACAGAAAACAGTTTAGAGAGCTGCACCCCAACAGCTGACTCCTCCTTTGTTGTCCCTGATGTTCCACAGTGTTATTCTGTGTGATGCATGCAGGGAGTGCATGGGATGCTGCACTGACAATGGATTTAACGCAGACATCAGATAACAGTCTGAGAAACAGAGTTACACAGGATGCACATGTTCTTACATCAGTGGAGAGGAAATGAATGGTTCTAGCGAGTTCTAGAGATTATTTTACAGATTCTTCTAGAAATGTTTTAAAAGAGATCAGGAATTAAAACTTGGTAAGAGTCTTGTGAAGAGCTTCTAGCTGATGCATACATCCAACTGTTTGGAAAAGGTTAAGAAAGTTTAACAAGAGGGACCTTGTTTGATTCTTGCTTTTGGGAAGGCAGACACAAGTCAGCAGTGCCCTTCTATTCTAAGCTTAAAGAATCAACACACAATTTTGTAGAGTGTTTACTAACACACATGAAGTGACCTTAGCATGCTGGGGAAAAGTGATTTGAGCAAGTAAACAAGACGCTGATCAAGGTTGTGTCGAGGACATCTTATTTTGCCCGTAAATTTGTGTGAACAACAAAAGGAACCTGGTTTATTTAATAGCCTGAGAGCCAATGCCAGTGGATGAGAGTAAGTAAACAGAAGTCAGCAATGACAAATGTGTTGCAGGGGGAGAAAGAGAGGACAAATGTGTTCTTCCCATTCAATAATGAGATGCGATTTCCAAAGTGCAGATCCGTGTCAGCCATCTGGTGAAAAAGAATAGCCGTCTTTAATAATTCAAGCATGCATGCTGCCTCTGTGTTATTGCCAATTTATGGGAAGATTTCTGTGAAAAAATCAGGTTTTGGTGTAATATCTACACTCTAAAAGACTTTGTGCTGATCATAGGTTAAAAAATGTGCCCCCCTCTTTGTGAAAAGATCAAAAAGTCAAAACAGAGGTGTGTCCAACAATACAACAGAAAATATCACCTAAAAAGTGGTAAATTTGTTTTATGTCAAGTATGCAAACAATGGCACCAGTCACATTTCATCATTGATTATGGTCCTGACCACTACTTTATATTTGGAACTGAGATATTCATTAACGCTTTAAACAAGGTCAAAAATAAAAACAAATAAAAAATGAAAATTTTAATTGGTATTAGATATATTTTGTTTCAATTTTTATATGAGGTTTTTAGTAAATATGCATTTTTTTATGTTGAAAATACTTGCTTTAAAAAAATGAGTTAGAATTTAGATGGTATTCTTCCTGTAGCTTCTTGAAAATTAGCAATGATTTTCCTGTGTAGATAATTCTATGAGAGTGTCCATTTAGAAAAGGCCCAAAATATATCTTCAGTTGCATGTAGTGGCATGATAATCCTCAAAGGGGGTAGAATACTTAAAAAAAAACAAAAAAAAAACAAACAGGTTTAAAGGAAACTCATTTCATCAAATCATGTTGATGAAATAGAGGTCTTTAAGACTCATGTATCAAATATGACACGTTTGGCATTATAGGGTTAATTTATGCTCAAAACGGATTTCCAAAATGAGAATTACAATGCCATCCGTGGTATGAGAGTATGATCTCTGGGACACCTGCAGTTTAAGCATGTTATGAATTCAGCAATACGTGTGTATAGAGAAGCCCATCTCCTTTGCATCCTTTACTATTATAAAATGCAAATTTTATGTCAGCCACTTCATGCAGACATAAATCTGTAGTTCACTGCAGAGAGCCCACGCTTCACATCACTTTTATTGCAGCAACAGTCACATAGTGTAAATTTACACCCCAACCTTAAATCCTGTTACTATATTTCATCAACATTCCCGTTGCATGTTTGGTGGCTTCATTAAGCTCGAAATGCTCCCGCAGTGAAAAACAAACAAACAAGGAATGGTCACATCCTGGAACTGTAAGATCAGAATGTTTAATGAATGAAACAAAAAAAGAAGGCTGCAAGAGAGATTATCTTTTGTGGGCGGGCAGTTGTTGATAGATTAGTCACTTATCTCTCCATTACCTGTCAGGCCTGAGTTATTGGGTCTACCTAGACACTGTACCCATTCATTGGTCAAAGAAGGGTCTTCCAACAGATTGGAAACACTGGGAAATATGTGAGAGTGTGAACAGGGGGAAAACTGCCTACCAAATTAACACATTTTCTGTTTGAGTTACCAGGTTTTAGTTAAGTTCTTGCCAAGCAGCAATCTCTGGTCTAAAAACAGCAAACCAATTCTTCAAGAGTCTGCTTTAGGCTGGCTGCAGAAACACTGGAAACCACATATGCACCAGCCAAAAGTGTTTGCAGAAAAATGGCTCATTTCTCTGTGTGTCTTCCCACCTCTTTGGCCAATGCAAGCAAGAACAAAGCTGGGTTGAGTTCAACATCTTCAATATGGCCCCCATTGTTGGTCGGCTTCAAAACTCCACATCAGAAACAGGTGTATGATTTTATACTCACTACGCCCATGTATTTCACAGTCTATGGTTCTTGCAAGTATGCTGATGTAGCAAGATTAACAGTGGAGCAAGCAACTGGGGTTTTCAAGAAAGGACAAGACAGGAAATGGATCATTAAGTGCAAGCTAATCAACAGGGGAGCCCTTTTCCTCTGAGCGGCAGCTGTTAAACTGAATGCTTGCTTCTGCACACATTTACAATTCAGGCAATGATTAATCCATGGTAAAACAGAGAACTGTCATACCTAACACTTCATAATCTTGGCAATCTGAGAAATTAGTTTACTAGTACTAGTTTACCTCCTTATCTGCAGCTCACGCATTATTACCTTCACACAGTACCAGCCCATTCTGACTCAATTTTCACTTTTTTTGAGCTTTTGCAGGGGATTTAATTTCATTAACTAAAAAATCAGTCAAATGCAATGAAAAAACAGGAAATAACTTTAATTTGATGGTTTTGCGATGCAACATAAAAAAGAATAACAGTGTACTATATAGTAGTTTTCATCATTAAATTGCTTTTATACAAAGTAACACAACATTTGCAGTTAAACTGTTGTAATCATCCTTGAATTTTTAGAGCTCTTTTCTGAAAGACACTCATCGTTGCTCTCTGGATGTAGAGCCAAGGTGCTTGGAGACACAACATCAGGGACCTGTGGCACAGCAACAAATGTAGGCTGTAATTAATTAATTGATAGTGAATGTAACAATATAACAGAACAGGTCCAGTTTGTTCTGATCAACATGAGAGGAGGAGGCAGGTACCCCAGTTGTAGAATGAATGGCTTCATTATTCAAACACTGTCATCCTCGCTGACGTTTAGTTTCCCAGCCAAACTTGCCTTACCTTGTGAAAGCTGGTGAAGTCTGTGTGGCTCTGAGTTTCCAGAAACACCTCATTGCAAACTTCCTCTGTGGGATGAAAACAGAAACTTGGTCTAATCTAACCAATATCACAAAACATCACTTATCAGACCAACAAAACTTGAATAAAATACCAAGAATTAGGGAGTTCAAGGGACATTGATGTGTTTTTTGTTTTTTGGACAGTGGGATATATGCCTGAATATAATGAGGTTTTATCCATTTGCATTAACATATGATTTGCAGTTGTTATGCAAATACTTGAATAGCAGATTAGTTATCTGTTACACACAAACACACACACGCACAGGTCATGAAATAAGGCTGATTGGGAAGCAAAAAAAACATCTATTAGAATTGAAACATTCAAATTAAGAAAAATGAAGCTTGGCGCAAGTTCAGTCAGGAAGACTGTCGGTGCTCACAGTCTTATGTTTTCCTTCACTCATTCTTTCCCACTTCTCACAAGTGATCCTGATTGACATGTAGTTTTGTAACTGCCTGGTTTACTGCTGCAGCTAAAAACTGTCATCACTATAAGAACATTTTGTCAGACTTGTACAAAAAATCATCTCTAGTAGCAGATTTTCTTCTGTCAGGAGTGTTGTTATAATGAAAAAGAGACGATTAATTTAACTTTGTGAAGTTTAGTACAGCCACCCTCTCACCTGTGGGTCCCTCACTAGTGAAGCCAAAGTTGATATTGCCCCCTCTCCCCTCAGCAACTGAGCTGGTGCTCCATGAGTGGTCAAACCGCCAAGGTCCCATTTGAGGGGCCCTGTGGAAAGGAAACGTTTTTCTGTCATTTAGTCAAAGTAAATCAGAGGCTGCTTTAGCGGATTCATCATTAATTTCTCTCTCTATCCCTCTCACTCTGCCTGTGTGTGTGTATGTGTGTGTGCATGTGTAAATATCAATTTATATTTATTTTTGTCAGGACTGTCACATTTAACTTGTTAATGCATGTTATTTATAGGGATTCATTATTTTTTAACTTGAAATTTAACAATCATTTGCATGACTAGGTAATACTAACTCAATGTAATGTCTAATGACACTGACAGACACGTTATCCCACAAGTAGCCGCCGAAGGATCAATCCCAGGATCCTTCACGTGTTGAGCAGAGAATCTCATACAGTTGGTTTAGTCTTAAGCTGTGTTTCCACCAAGCAGTCCGGTTTGGTTCAGTATGGTTTGGCACATTTTGGCACATTTTGGTACAGTTAAGCCTGATCTTGTTTGCGTTTCCACAGCAAAACTGTGCCCTCTTGTGGCAGGTGGTGTCTAAGCCAGATGCTGAAAGCGGCAGCTGTTAAAAAATAGCGCGATGCCGCAGCAGCGCAACACAGTTTACCCTGCTAATAAATCCAACGAAGAAGAAAAACGCGACACAGTAAACAAAGAGCACAGATGGAAGACATGCAGCATTTCATCCTCTCTGTGATTGGGATGTAGCTCTTTGATACAAAGTGCAATCAAGCTTTGTTTCAGAGAAGTCTGTGTGCCGCCAGGAGAAATGCAGCCGCTGTCAGGGTAAGTGACAATTCTTCTGACCAATCAAAGGTCTGCAGTGTGTTGCTCCACCTTCCAAGAGCAGATTAGCTCAGTCTGGCACCCATATGAAAGGGTCCTAAAAAGTGGGATGGCCCGTCTCGGTTATTTGGGGATCTGTCCTGGGATAAGTCAGTATGCCGTACCGAGATGAACTGAACCGGTCTGCTTGGTGGAAACGCGGCTTTACACAACATAAGGCCAGTTTATGGGTTGCATTTGCGACTTATATGAAGAGAAACTCAGCTAGCATCTACTTTAAAGGGGACATATCATGCCTATTTCTCCTTTTCACTATGCCAGACTAGGACGCCTGTAAAGCATTTCTGCCCTCAGTACAAGTCATTTAGTTCCTTCATTGCCCCACAATAGCGTTCTCAATATCCTGAATTTAGGCCATTCTGAAGATCTCGTTGAAACGCCCCGTTTCCAGAATGACCTCCAGTAACCTCGCAACGTCACAGCCCTTTGTGCTCTGATTGGTCAGTTCTATCAGAGGGGCGGAGGGGGTAGAGCCAGGGGGCAGTTTTTGCAGCATGGCAGTATTTACAAAATCGCCACATTGAATGGAGCAGACTGAGCAAGTTTGCTGTTTGCAAAAACTTCACTGTAAGGCATTGATAGCACTAATAAAATGGCAGAGTGTAGGATACGTCCTTTTGTATTGGACACCGAGTCAGACCCGGACGGTTCTGCAGCTCAGGAGGAAGAAAATCCACCTCGACACAGACCATCTCAGGACGCTTCAGTGTGGTGAGTCAAACCGGTACTGTAACATGTATAGTTTATACGTTTATACTTGGCTCTTGGTGGGTGTATCCCTCGGTGGCGCTTGTGTGACTAACTGACATCACAGAGGAGTATCTGCTTTATCAGATTACTCCAATAAAAAGAAAGGATCCTCGTGTCATCACGACGTTCGAAATCTCGTGGCCAAATGGCAATGACCTATTTTCAGAGGCATCAAATCTCGTTCTAGGATATCAGAAAAAATACAATATCTCATTTTTTGAAAATTCAGGGGGTGAAAGGTCTTGTTTAAATCAGGCATCAGCATGATATGTCCCCTTTAAATATATTGAACTTTGGTCTTATGGAGAGAGCCATCTGGCATGACTTCAAGGCTAAAGTTGCCATTCAAACCTTCTTTTTCCATTTCTGCTCAGGAGGGTTTTCCCGCCAATAATCCAAATATGCTAGTAGCATGTAGCGGTTAGCCCTCAGGATAGGCAATCTTTTGGCCATCTATCTCCTCTGCATTTTATTAGCCAGACCTAAATGAGCTGTCAAACATCATCACAACCTTTTTGTACTCATCACCATTGACAGCAAGCCAAAGTCCTGGTGTTTGGTCAGAACATAATAACATTGATGCTACTTAGTACTGCAGTTTTACATCACATTGGTGCAGCATCTGTGGGTCACATCAAAGGATGGCTTTGTATTAAAGATCACCCTCTGGGTATGAATCCTGTATCAACAGGCCACATATCTGCAAGTCACCCTTAACATGAGACTCCAAGATTTATTTGTCTAAACAAGAAGAGAAGAGGGTTTACACAGAGATTAAACAGACAGCATCATGGCTCAAAAAGAACAGGAACAAGCTCTTAGATTTTACCTCATTTCTTCCTGTGGGCCTGGCTCTGAAAAGTAAAAAATGATGCATTACTTAGATGTAGCTTTACTGGAATAATGTTTCTCTAAAGGGCACAACTGTATGAATAGTTTAGACTGAGGCATGACAGTCATTACCTCTTCTCGTTAAAATATCCTCAGTTGTCCTTCAATACAAACCATCAGCTCTACAGTCATACATATCCTTTGCTAATCTTTGTGCTGCTGCTTTTTCCAGAGGAAAAAAAAAACTTTCTGCTGACAACAACTGTTCTGCCTTTGTCAGAAAAGATATTGCGTGCCCTTGGTGAAGGCCAGCATGAGGCGGTGCAGAGTCACACAGCATGTAACCACCTGTCTTCCTCATTATACTTTAATCACACTCTCTGCACTGAGGGGGAGGTGACTGTTTTTCACCTACAGCAATTTAAGAAAGAGAAAAGTGCCTACTTGCTTGTCTCCTTTGTCTGTACCAGTGGACAGCGCAGATGCAGAGCAGGAGGAGCAGCAGAAGAACAGAGAGGGAGGTTGTTACCGCCAGCGGGACTGTGCAGTCATCATCTTCCTGCACCACCTCTGCAACTGAGCAGAAAAGTTCTTATCGTTGGTTTTTGGTGGGAAATGCTGTAGCAGGAGTGCGATTTAGCTTATCAGAGTCACATTTTTGCAGACATTTTGCCAAGAAGGCTGTATACAATTCCCTGTTTTAATTTATAGCATGAGTATGTGCTGATGAAAGCTTCCCTCTAGATTGAAAAACTATCAGAAATATGAGTTGTTGCATTTTTTTTTTAACTTCAATCAAACCAAATGTTTGTATTTTGAATCAGCCGGCCTTTGAAGCCAGTCACACTAAAGAAAACATGAGCAATGATCATCCGCCAGCTCTTTTCTGACTCAATCTCTTTTTAAACAATAAGGCCCATTGATTATCTGCCAGCAACCTAAAATATAAATGAATATGAAAGAGGAGCAAGAACAAAATTAAATTAATCAAAAAGGACAGGTGAAAGGAAAAAGAAATAGAAAGAGACAAAGAACTTGAATCAAATAAAGACAGGCTCCCTCTGTGCTTTTATGTTGTTTCACATGTTTGAATTTTTCATTGGAAGTAATGGCTGTGTCTCTCACCCACTGTGAGACGGATGCTGCTGTTCAGTGGTTTGGGCATGGCAGACACTGAGGCCAGACAGTCCACATCAGAGCTCTGTACTGCCATCACGCTGAGGCTGCTGCTCGCAGAGAAGAGGCTCCTACTTGACTTTTCACTGATGTTGAACTCAGTCTGGCTTATCTTCACACCAAGCAACAGAGGAAGTGATCAGAATTGAGATAGAGTTGAACATAATTGGGATGCCAATACACAAAGATCACCATACTTCAAAAAATAACTCAAGTTGGAATGAGCTACATAAAAAGTATCTGTTTCATGAAACAGGGATCATTAAATTTCCATATTTGTGTCTTTATCTGGTGTTTTCTAAAGTTACAAAGCATTTAATTATTTTATTGAAGTGCAGTTGATGATGAGGATGATGGTGTTACCTCTTTGTTGTTCACCTGCCACTGTAGAGTAGGTTTGGGGAACCATCCTACTGCGTGGCATTCAAACAGTACCAACTGCCCTTTAAATGCCAACTTGTCCCCAAAGACTTTCACGCTGCCCTTTTCTGCAATCAGAAGAAAATACATCCACAAACCTGAATCAGATTCTTTTTTAATATCTGCCAGCAACAAAGGAGCTTTCACTGCTCTGCTGAGCACAGTTGTAGGCTCAGATGAATGACATTCACATGTCAAAGTTTCCTTAGGCTGCAACCTGTGTGTGTGCATGTGTGAATGTTTATAACAGAGAGCAAATGCTGATAAACTGCCTGCACTTTGCATAATAACTTATTTCATCCAGTGTGTGAACAACCAAATGGGGGTGTTCAATGTAAAGCACATAAAGAGTTAAAAGGCTCATTCTTCTAACAGGGGTCCACTGAGGTGAGATTGTTGCTTCAGCAAAGACTTATACAAATCTGTGTGTTGGTTTGGCATCACATGGGCAGTATAAATAACACATGTACTGTGTGCATCAGTTAGAATTCATTCTAGTCAAGAGAGTGCAGGCAGTCATCACAGGCACGCCTACTCTTCTCTGATTTATACCTCCTTTTCTGCAGCTTAAGCCTTTTGGGCTGCACCCAGCTTCCACCTTCAACAGTGCACACAAGCATCTTTATTTCTAAAGGGAAGTGCTTGTGAGCATGGGCTGTATTTGAGTTTGTGTGAGTATAAAAAATAAGCAGAAAAGATGCAAAGCAATCCAGGGTATGTGGTGATAGTTGTATCATCTTCTTGAATATTGGACAATTAATGTGCAGGGCGTGGACAGCACACAGAGTTAACCAGCTCACAGTAGATTTGTGGCCCTGTTCCAACAATATATTTGGAGCTGCAGTACACAAATCACAGGCAGAGTTGCTGACTGTTAGCTGGACTTGCCAGGATGCACAATTAATTCAAAGGCTGTGTCAGGCTATAGTGATCCTGTGCATCCAGACTGGGAGGCCTGATTCTCCATACACTACAGTTAATGGCTGCATATGTCAGTGGGGATTTGTAGCGCTGGCAGCGATGAGGGCTTTCTCCATAATATATTGGAGATGATGGGTCATTGGTTTTGTTTCCTCTGTCTTTTTCCAGAAGGTTTGTTGCCACACATGTTGTTTTAGCTGAGCTCTGAGTGTAGGTTTTTACATAATTTAGACATAAATAGTAAGTTCAAGAGAAACACCCTTTTAGAATAAAAAAATTAAATTCAATGTGTGCATTATGGATAACACACAATGTTCAGTCTCTACTTAATCAGGCTATATTTCAACCAAGAGAGCTTAAAACAACTGAATATATTTCTTAGATCATTCTGTCTCAATGAAAGAAAAATGATAGTGTCCATTTCTAGTCTATAAAAATGGTTTGGCCATGTCACTCAGCAAAAACAAAATCAAATAACTCTATTTAGACTTTTCCTCGGATATCGAGTTAAATATAAATTTGTAAAATTGCCAAATTAAGAACAAAAACAAATCTTACTTTCTGGTTTCAAACTTATTTTCCTGTGGTTTGGTATGTTTATCACATCTGTGCAATCCTGCAGGGGTGGGAAAAGCGCTACACTATTGACCCTTTTCCACTAGCATGCCTTGGCCCTTCTCTTCTAGGCCCTACTCGATTTTCAGCGTGTTTCCACTGGCCTGGTACCTCCTAAAACAAGCTAGTTTTAGTACCTACTCCGCTCTAGTTCCAAGCAAGCTGAGTGGATACTAAAAGATGACGTCACCAACTGCCTGCTACTGATTGGTCAGACAATGTCGTCATCAATGAGTCATGAGCGCGACACCCAAAACAAGACGGGACATAAGAAAAGCTTCAAAAACTCTCCTGTACTTCTCAAGGTTATTTCTTCTCACCACCTCCAGCTTTCTTCTGCTTTCCTCTTTCATTTGGTTTGTGACAAAAAGCCACAGACCGAGCAGCAAGTACACTATTGCCTCCAAGTCCTCCATTGTTGTGTTGTGCTCAAAACAAGGTGGACGTGGTGTCGCCCAGCTGTTTTTATGACCCCGCCCCCCTGTGGTAAAAAAAAAACGGGCAAATGGAAAACCATCACAAAAAGAGTTGAGTAGAGTCGGGCCGATTACAGTAGTGCCAAGGTGTGCTAGTCGAAAAGGGCCATATGGGGATAATCATAGGGAGGACCATTATGCAAATTCAGAAATGTTGCATATTTAACCTGCACTGTCCCTGATGATTCAATGTTTCTCCTGCACTTTTAGTTCACAGAGCAGTGTCCTCTCCAGTTTGGGGGAAAAAAACATCTTCAGAATTGCAAAAACTGTTAAGTAAGTCCGTAGTGTTTCCTGTTTTATTTTGAAGTTCTTGCTCCCTGTCTGCCAGGTTTAGTTCAACTTCCTGCAACCTGTGTGTTTCCCTCCACTTTTCTGTTATCTTCATTAGTTTCAACTGTGTCATTGTGCCACAATTGTGTCTAATTACCTTGAGTGTATTTAGTCTTGGTGTTTGCACCTTTCACTGTTGGTTCATTGTGTCTGTCTCCCTGAATTTCAAGCAATATGTGTTGTTTTGCTTTATCTCATTAGTGTCTCCTTGTTTTTTAAAGATATTTTTTGGCTTTTTATGCCTTTAATTGGAAAGAAGAAAACAGCGGATAGAGTAACTCACAGACCACTAGGCGCTCCAGTGCCTCCTTGGTTTTTGACAGCATTTTTTATTTCACGGATTAATTGGATTTCCATATTTTCTTTTATTTAAGGACATTTGTTTGTGAAATACTTTTTGTTGTTGTGTATGCCTTTGGACTTTTTTTTAAATTGCTTTTTATAAGTCCTTGGTTTCTCTGCACATAGATCTCCCTCTTTTGTTTCCACCAAATGTCATATTTATATCTGAGGACAAATCAATTTATCCCCTACACTATCATCACCACAAATGCACCGAACATTCTTTGACATCTGGGCTCTACTGCAAAGGTCACAAAGTCTCCTCATCCTTAATGTTTAGAAGGATCGATATGGTTGAACTGAACTAAAATTTTTCTCTTGAATCCTCAGCAACTCTAATGAAACCAGTGAAGTCAATGAAGAAAAGTATACACTTCACTTTTCATCGCTTACTTTTTGTGTTCTTTTCCGTGGACTTTAACTTTTTTTTGTATTCCTGTTTCCTGGGATATTTGCAGTGTACATGAGCACAAGAGCAAGAATTCCTGCCTCTCTTTCGTCCATAACTTCATGTAATTCATGCTCACATGTAAACGTACTGACCTTGTACAAACAGGTTTCCTGATGCTGTGGTTATACCCTGAAGGTCACACGTCACACGTCCCTGGTTGTGCCTCTCTGTGTGTTTCAGGACAAACACCCAGCTGTCTATCTTGGAGTCAGGCATTTTCTCTGCTGTCACGTTAGGGTTGACGGAGGGCAGGACACCAATCTCATTAGAGATGGTGATGACAGTAGTACCATTAAGGAGCCACGTCATAATGGTCCACTCAGTGTTGGAGGTGCTGCAGGTGAACCTGGCCTCCTCTCCTCGAAGGACAGTTTGTTCTTGAGGTGACAACTTCAACCAAGCCTCAACTGTGAAATGTGCAAAGGGGACATACATTGAAGTCTTTTTTTTGCTTTGCCTGATGAAAGTCAGATAAAGTGACAACTTCATTCAACATCTTTGTTCATGAACATGCTCACAGTCTGGTTTAAAAAAACAGTTTGGGTGAACAAGGAATTTTTATATTATCCAGTTGTTATAAAGTTATTACGAATACAAGTTTTGCATAATAAGAGGTACAGCTGACTTAACTGGCAGACAGGCAGTGTACCAGCAAGAGTCCACTTTTCACAAATGGCATCCACTGACAATAGTGTTCAAAACTCTTCCTCAGAAAACCAACATGTGACATCACTGATGCTATGACCAGGTATAGTAAAGTATGGGTGCTGATATAAAGTACTTTAAAGCCAAAAATATGATTCAAAAGCATTCCTGCCCAGTTTCCTACTGATTTTAATTCTCACCTTGAATCCAGTATAACAGCAGGTGCACCAGCAAAGAAAAGCTGCCCATGTTCACTGATGTGAACCCAGTCAGTACTCCATATATCTATGAATGAACCTGAAAAAAGGAAGTTATATACTTTAGATTAAGATTTTATTTGTGAGAGATGGCTCAGTATTGACTGACATTTACAGCTCCTAAAGAATAATTTGCTCAGTTTGGACTTAATTTAATATCATTGACATTTAAGGACTAAAATAAATAGCATAAAAACATGTGAAATGTCTAACAATGTAAACTTTTAATTGCTGTAGTCTTCAAAGTCTTCCAGCTAATGAAATATCAACTGATGAGGTTTTTCCAAAAGAAGAAGAATGATTGTGTATAAATAACCGTCAGCACTGCACCTGTCTCTTGACTAGTTCTTTCACACTCAGCAGCAGTTGAGTAAAGCTAACGTCCAGGCAAAGTGTACAGAAAATAACTAAAATTCCCAAAACACTGCTTATTGTCTTACTTACCTCGATCATGTATCCATGATGATCAGTTTAATATAAAGCAGGTACATGTCGAGGATGCTGCCTTTTCTCATGCCTTCTGCTCAGCCATGTCACCCAAAAACTGTCCAGTTAAATATTACCAAGTGAACTTTGCCCAGTGCTACAGGCAGATGTAAACACTGGGCAAAGAGTGACTCAGACAAGAAAAATCCTTTTTGTGAGGTCCCAGGTTCCCAGGCTCTCTTCAAATGCATGTGTTCAGGCACCAAACAGGAGCTGAAGTTTGACATTACTGTGATGGCTCATGTCTGTTTATTGTGAAAACTTTTGGGTACACAATGTTAAATATAGAATTAACTGCTGTGTCTTAAGTGCCCCAAACACCATGCATCTCAATACAGTTTAAAAAAAAAATACTAATACAAAAAATGTAACAGACTTCACTTTTTCCAGATGGATTTAAAAATTAATGGTGTGATGAAAGTTAGGAAGTGTTTTAAAAGGCAGAAAGCTTGTTGGAAAATAATGTAAAAATATTTTTTGATTTTTGACCATGACTGAGGGATGATACTTCTGGCAGTAAAGTCATCACAACCAGTCCAGTAAATACACATTTACAATTACAAGTGTCTTTGTAAGATCGTCAGTCAGTAGATTGATTTATTTTTATTCAATTTTTTGCTATGGTGGATAAGGTCATTGTTTGATTTTTGACATAATTTTGTGCTAAACTAATACCTCAATATATTTCAAATAAAAAATAATGTAAGAATACCAGAAGTAAGAGTGGGGGAAATAACAAATTATTCACGTTTCATCTTTATCGTTATGAGTCTTTGAAATAATTCTAACTTTTGTAGTCCAACATTGCACATTTTCTACCACATCTTTTGAGCATTTCTTTTTTTTCCGCGCGGGGAGGGGTGGGGGGTGGGGTGTCATGTTATATCTGTTACATGTACAGAAGAGGATTAGGGCCATGTGAGGGGTCCCTTTATGCTGTATATTCTTGGACTTCAGTGCCATGTGCTGACTCATTAGCTCCCCCTCTGAGCTAGTGAGAGGACCTCTTCAGAGTTGTTTGCCTAAGCACCACAAAATCCCTTAGGTTATTCACCTCTGCGTTTTGTCTCCTTAAAAATAAAAAGTTTGCAGGAAAAGTAAGATTTTTTTTGCAAAAAGCAGAATAAACTTTTTGGGATTGGCAAAGCAGATCTGAATTTTTTTTTCATGGATGCAAGCCACTTTCTCAGCTCTGCAGCTCATCCCACAAACATGTGTTCCTGACGACTATGTTTCTATTGAAAAGGAAAGTAAACAGGCTTTCCATTGGTTTAAGATTTATAACCAAGAAGCACTGTGACAACAAAGAAAGACTATCGGACACAAATGTCTGTACATTTTTTGTTTAGTTTTTTTTTATGTTTGTCAAATACTTACATTTTTTTTTGTTTTGTTTTGTTTTCTTCCAAGGCGTCTCTGGCAGCCATATCATTTTGGTTGAGGAGTTTCTCTGGGTCTCTCTGATGTTGTGATCTTCTGTCAGTTGCTTGACAGCAGACCTTGTTTTGGCCTTTATTTTGATTTTTTAGAAAATTGCTTGGTGGTTATTACCTCTGGAATAACTTTAAAGTAACAATGATTGTGGCTTTGAGTTAAAATTCTGACCTCAATCTGGCATTAAAGTCAGAATATTGACTGGACCCATCCTGTTCTATAGATATGGCCACAAAATGAATCTATATTCTATAATCAAAGTATGTGAAAATAAACTATAGGATAAAATGAAAATAGAGCAGCTCAGTTTGTAGATCAGATTACTTTATTGCAACATGTTACTGCATCCAAAACTCATTTATGGAGCATTCAGTAGTGCATTGATTAGACAGTAGTATTTGCAGAAGCATTCATAGAGATAGAGCAGTTTCCAGGTTTCAAGGATGTGCATATTTCATCAAAAGTCTTTGTTTGCATTTTTACAGTTATTGATAATCAACAAGGCTCATAATTGTTAGTAGAACTATGGTTAAAAAACATTAATAGAGTCTTTGTCACAGAGTCTGATGTGAAACATTGAGATATGAACCTCCTGAAGTAGAGCTGGCAAGGCCGTAGATTTTTCTCAACCTTCAACATAAGAATTCTGTTTGAGTTTTACAAAATAACTGCACATAATAACAGCATGTCTCTACAGACAAAATATAAAAATTAAGTCAACATCTCAGTCAAAAAGATAGGGAAAGGTTGGGGCAGTTGTAGGTTTGGACTTTTCAGTATTTTCAGCATACAACCAACAGTTTCCAGTGAAGTCCACAGTGGCTTTTGGGAAGGGTAGAGGGGCTGTCTGACAGGACAGAGGGAGGTCAAGCTTCATGGGTCAGGGAGAAGCAAACACAGGGCTCCTTCAGGCTGAAAATACAAGGCCAACAGATGAAATAAAGGAAAAAGAAATAACACATTTTTGAGTTGTCCGTGGTGGCCGAGGCAGCCACTAACACATGCTGTGCTTGTGTCACCAAGCTAGCCCGCTCCTCCGGAGGCACATCTAAGCTCACTTTGCGACTTCCTCTAACACGGCATGACAGGGGCTCGCAGGGGTTTGGTAGACAGCTGAAGAAGAGTAGCATGCATTTCCATCCTTCAAAGCCTGCTCTGTGGCTCTTTCCTTAGTGGGTCATAGAGGCCTGACATGCAGAGGAGGACTGGAATTTGGGCTTTGAGGATTTGAATTCTTATCAACATCATCATTAATGCTAATGCCCTGGGAGAAAGGGAAATGTGGGGTGGTTTGAGTGGCTTTACATGATCCCCTTGTCATTATGTAGTCTCTGAAGCTCTAAGCTGACAGAGACAGCAGTGGCAGTTCCTAATGTATAGTAAAAGTTCAATCTGTCTACAATGTAAATAAAGCAAACAATCAAGCAATTTTTATTCCTCGGTCCAAAGCAGATATGAGTATGAACACAAAAGTAATAAAATATTCCAAATTCTTTCATCGAAAGAGATTTCCTTTCAAATATATTTGGTTACAAACATTTGTGATATAAAGCAACACCCACAGGGTCTACTCATGTTGCAATATAGTGATTTATCGCCCTCTAGTGGTAAAGTAAAAGCACTGGCAGAAGCTGCAGCGAAAAGAAAATGCATTTTTACCTGGACAGATGCAAGTCAATGTGACTGATGTCCCCCAAGTAATGTCTACTCCGCCTCTTCCTCCTGTTAAAATACAGTTACACATGTGACTAAAGGAAACATTTAGAAAATTAGCAAAGATCTTGTTTTGTTTTTTTGTTTATTTGTTTTAAGGCTGTTCTGTGATTGTTATCTCTCAAATGGTTTTGCTATGGCACCATGTGGCTTGTCCTTTTGGTCTTTTCATTTTGATAGGCTGGGTTAGGTTGGGACTTACGACCAGGTGTTAAGGTCAGAGTTTGATCTGCTTCTTTTTTAGCTTGATAATAAGAAGATTCACAGATTTGATAAAAGAAAAACTGGGAGTGTAAAAACAACTTGTTTTGTCTGATCTCCTTCATCAGCACCAAATTCATGTGATCCTTTTCTGATCATCTATAAATCAGAGATCCAACAGATCTTCTGGACAAGAGTGGGACATGATTCTCTGCTGTACAGGAAGCATCTTAGATTTGACTTTCTTGTTTTGTTACGTTTCTTCCAGGTCTTCTTCTTATTCTTTTGAAGTTAAAAGAAAAAAGAGAAAGCATGGAGTTATGTGAGGCCATGGTCTGAATTGCAAGAAGGTGACAGAAGGACTTCGAGTGCAAGTGTTGAAATAAGAGCAGTTCAAAAAGGGAGAGGACATCATCTGAGTGCAGTCGCAGCCAGTGATAGCAGGGAAGAGGAAACTAGGACAACTAATGACCCGCAAATCCTGGGATGACCTTAGAGAGATAAAAGTGGTGCTTGGTTGGTCCCAATAGATAAATCATCATCCAAGTCATCTTAAAATTTGATACAGCACTTTGCAGCTGAAGAGACTTATAGTAATCAGTAACTTCAACAAGGGACTAGAGAGGTGACACAATAAGCTGAAATAAGAACCAAGTCATTGCTCGATCCAGCTTGTCATACAGCTTAATATAGTGTGAATCGAACACTATGAAACCAACAGTTTCTGGTGCAATTTTTTCAAATTACTCGGCTTGTTGTTATTTGTGTTTTGCACAACAAAATTACTTTCATGTTCATTTGGAAGTTAGTAATCCATTTTTCACAAATGGCTCTAATTAAACAGGAAAAGACATTTCCCTTTGTCAAATCAGGGTCCCCCCTTCAACAACATAACAAACTGAAAACATGTCAAAGTCACTCTGCTCACTCACTCAAGAGAGTTGCAGGGTTATATGAAAGAAATGTTCTTAATGTAGCAAAACAAACAAGCAAGAATGTTCTGGCAATAAATGCCACAATGGATGTGTTTCACTTTTACACTCGACCAGAAAAAAACTGCAGTGTTCCGTCATTTCTAAAGATATGATTATAAGTCAGACCTGGTGTCACATCTCAAAAATGGTCCACTGACCCACATGACACAACCACCTTATGGAAAAACAGTAATAGAAGTTTCAATGCAAAACTACATCACTGTTTTATGCAACCAGGTCATGCATTAAAATGCCAAAATGATTCACATCATGCAAAACATTAACTAAGAGTCGGCATCAAGTCTCAATCTACCTCTTCAACTTCAGCCTCTTCTTCTTCCTGTGAAAGATGAAATCAAAAGAGTAAGTGAAGGCACAGAGAAGGACAGTGTGATAATGTAAGGGGTCAGGTTGTTGCCATAACACTATATCCACCTGAGGTACAAATAAAATGTGGTTATTTTCATGCTGCACACCATCAGGCCTCTGCATGGGAAAGAAGTCCATGCAGCACACAAAAAGAGAAAGAGAGAGAGAGGTAAGACCGTGTAAGACTACTCTGTAATGCCTGAAACACAAGAGGCCACAAACAGACCACAAAAACTACCTCACTGCCATGTTTGTCTTGTTCCTGCAAGAGAGGTGGGTCAACAAGAAGATAAATGTAGAGGTAGAAGGAAAAAGGCAAAGCAAAGCTAAGCAGCGATGCACAATGACAGAAGATCAGGCAGCAGCTGGAATGAGCCTCTTTGACACAACTTTCAGTGAAGAAATATTTGCTGTGCTTAAATTCTGTTTATACTTCAGACTATCTTTAGGCTATCGGGTGTTGCTTGCTGAATTGGTCAACACCCTAAAGCCTAAACCTGATTTGGGATCCAGTTACGTCTAGAGGTAAGGTAAGGTAACTAATTGAGCAATCTTGCAATAACAGATGTTGAATGGAACACATACTGAATCTTGCTCAAGATACCCGAAGCTCTGTCCTTAAAGCTGTATGAGCAGTGTGAGAAAATTGGAAGCAAGTGCAGAGCTGTGGCCTAAACATAATAGAGTCAGGAGTTTCTGTACAACTCTTGAATGGAAGATGATAAGGGAAGTGGAATAGTTTGTTTTCTCAATGATTTATCTTTCTCCTATCATTTATTTTTAATACCGAGATTAAAGAATGGATTCTGAGAAAAGAAAACCAATTCTCACTTTAGTATCAGGCTTCTCCAAAACATGTAAGAATTCTAACTTTTATCTCAGAATTCAAATAAAATATCCAAATGCTAAGAAAAGCTCAGTATTTGGAAAGAAAAGGCCCTTTTATTTTGATCTCAGAATTCAGAGTGATACATTTCCAATTTAAGAAAAGTCTGTTTTCCCCCCCAGAATTCTGACTTCAATCTGAAAATACTGGCTGTAAAATCAGAATCTCAACAAACTATCCCTGATTTGTTTAAGGGATGCCTCTGGTTCATTTCATTTGTGAAAATCTAAAGTCTAATAAAAGAGAAAACCAAAGAAATGTGTAAAACTCTTTCAGGAATGAACAAAACGTTAAATGACTAAGAGTGGTTGAGATAAAAACACAAGCTGAGATAAAAGAAGGCTAGTAAAGTAAAAGAGGAAAGCATGTAAATCTACCTCAAGCTGTTGTAGCTCTTCTTCCTCCTAAAAGGAATAACAGATAGCAGGTCAGCAGGCTGTGTGGGGAGCAAAATAGCATGTTGTGCCACAGGCATGTTAGGTGAAAGGTTTTCTGGAAAAAAAATCCCTCCAACTTATGGGTAAAGTTGAGGTTGTCAGGAAACGGCTACTGAACCAGGAAGAAATGAGGAATGGGATGTTAGCTTAAAAGAGGATAAAAACATGAATGCAGAAGAAAAGATACGACAGAGGAGAGATGCAGCAAAAGAGGAAAGGAGTGGAAAGAAAGAAATTCAGATGAGTGGTGACAGATGAGAACCCATCCCACCACGAAACAACAAATAGTCCAAAATCTAGTTGGAGATGCCACAGGGAGAGGCAGTCATCGCACAGTTACCTCTGAGAGTAAATCCTCTTCCTCCTAGAGGGAGCAAACAGAGGGATGGACAAAAAAAATGGGGAGGGGGGTAAAGAGGGGATCAAATACCATTAGGAACATGCATGAAAAAGAATTGGTGTAACTAGCAGTCAAAAGATCTCAGAAATAAGTCAGCTGTTTGGTATGAAGTTTCTTCTGAGCTGCATTACTCTTGAAAAAATCACAAGGATCACAACATTCAGGTCTTTCTAATAGGGCTGAAATGTGGTGGTTTTCAGGTGTATAAAAAAGAGGAAAAAAGTAGCATTCAAATACTACACAAGTCAAAAAAATTCAAAAAATAAAGACACCCATCATCCTTTAGATGAAGAGAGTCAGGTTACTCTAAAACATGTTTTACAGTGCTCTCATATAAAGTCATAGTTGTCTCTCTATACTGCACAGATGGACGCACTACACAATTAAAAAACAAGATCAGACACAATTTTAAGGCTTTTTAGACCACAGGAAATAGGGATAATAAACCCACGCTTTTCCATTCACTTGTTTTCTAGCAGTAACATTACATTTTTGGGCTCTTTTGACTTAAACTCTTACTTGAAGCTCAGCTTAGCTTTCTTTTCTCGAGTTTCAGCCAGCATAAAATGCAGCTTGCATTAACTGCCCTTGTTTTCTATATTCTTTATAAACAGCACCCTTAAGATTAGTGACAACACCCAACCTTACCCTGTCATCACCAGCTTCCTCCTGTATAAGAGAAAAGACAGGGTAACCTTTTTAAAACCATTTTCCCCAATTTCATTCAAGCCCTCCATATATTTCTTACTGTTTATGATATGCGTATACTCTGCTACAATTCAACTTGTTAATGTATAAACCTGCTTTTTTTAATGAACTCTGTAACATACATTATTCCGTAAGTGTAAAGTGCTCATGTGTGTTTCAAGAAACCTACCTGTCCTTCTTCCTCCTCAGCAGGAGCCTGCTAACAGAAGAAAAAACTTAGTGTTAGAGATGTCATATGATGAATTTGCACATGCTACGTCATTTGTTTATGTTCATTCTGCACTCTGAAAAACAACAGTGGTCACAGATCAGGCTTTTGAACCAGACAAACCAGGGTGCACGACAAACCTTGATTAAAAAGAGTCAATGGCTATGCAGTGTAACTTGAAGTGTAAAATTATGAAACGGCATTGTAACATAAGAGAAATACAAAGACACATCCAGGTCAAGAAAGACAGACAGGAAACTTGAAAAAGTTGCAAAAATATGACAGTGGAAGAGTTAGCAGTACAGTGATCCTAAAAGATGCAGAACAGGAAGAGAAGACAGTGACTCTACTTGTTGTTAACACATTACTGTACTTATAGACAGGGAGATGCAGGACGGGGACAACGGGAACTTGAAAAGGCAGGAAATGTAACATGAAAGGAAAAATGGAGATGCTAAGGGGAGAAAAACAGAGCATTCCAGGAATGATGGGAGGTGGGAAGAAAAACACTCATTCAAATATTCAGAAAGACGGAGGAAGGGAATGTGGGTTTGGACTCTTGTTACGTGGCGATTAATATGCTTTCTGTGACCTCATCTGTTTCTTCTTCTGCCTCTTCAGCTTCCTCCTCCTCTGCCTCAGGGAGCTCCTCTCCAGCTGTTTCTTCATCATCTGCAGCTTCCCCCTGTTCTTCTTCCTCCTCATCAGCTGCAACTAACAGCTCTTCCTCCTCCTCCTCCTCCTCTGTGTGTGCAACTCCATTACGCTCCTCCACTGGAACCTCCTTGTTTTGAGGTGAAAAAACAACTAGTGGTCAAAGCAAATAGATGAGATTAAAAGAAGAAAATCATATGTATCAGTGGCACTGACTCAACACCACTTAGATGCTCTGCAAAACCTGAAAGAAAAGTGTTGATCAATCCCTGGGAATAAATTAGAGAAGGGAAGTAGTGGTGGCAGTTTGAGGTTGACCATATCAGCCCTGTTACTGAGCCAGAACAATGAAACATTAACTGAAAACATTTTATTCTTAGGTGACCTATTTTGTAATCTTTGGAGACAGACGTTAAAAAAGTGGCAGTTACTTACTCATAAGCTTTCTTGTTGAAAGAGGAATGACCATCAGATTTTGTAATAAATTAAAGCTTAAGCCAGCATCTAAACAGCCTGCACTTATCACTGTTAAAAGATATTAAAGTATGTTCACCAGCAACAAATTATTATAAACACCTTGTCAAATTGAAATACTCCAGTATGTTTGCTGTTGGGGTTTTTACATACTGGATTATCGCAGATTAAATGCCAATGGATGAGCAGTAGAGATTCTTGTGGGCAGATTTTGGTATCTTCTGTTGACAGTTTCACTTTGTTCCCAGTCCTTTTAGTGACGCTAAATTAACCAGCTTCACTTTCACCATACAGCATTATAGGTAATACTTCAGCCCACTTTCTGCCATTTAGCTAAAATGATCAGATTACAACACCCACATCATGCTGGTTGGTCATCATTGTCCTCATTTGCAAAAACTTGCAAAATTTCCATTTCCTTCAGATTTGCGAAGACGGTGCGTTTTCAACATCTTTACGTTTACTCCAACCAGCGCCTACAGCTATTTGCTGTTGCAAAACTTGTTTAACTTTACTTTAATCCCCAGGCAACAGGACTGTCAGGCAACAATTTCCTTTCAGACCACTGAACTATTCACTTCAAAGTCAAAACAACACACAGTAGAAGCAGCTTCTGTATTCCTGCAAAAAATGGTGTAAATTAAGAAAGTTTGTATTTTTATTCTGGATAGTTTTAGGGGTGGAAAAAAAGAAGAAAGAAGATTAGAAGAAAAGCAAAGTTAGATTTTCAGCAAAGTCCATCAAGTTTTCTTCTGTCAACTTTGAGTTAAAGGAGAAAATCATTACTGTTAATAGAAAGATACCTATCAAGAGTTACATAAAGAAAGCTAAGAGGGTGTATTTATATTAGTATATCATATTTATGCACAAGTTGTTGAATGTTCACTGTGCTCAATGTTAGCACAAACAGGGACTCATACTAGGGAGGAAACTGTTAGAAAATATGTGATCAAGACCTATAAAGAACACACACTGCCTCTAAGAATGGATCAGGCAAAACCAGAAAAAAATGAGCGGCCTAATGTGATGTAATGTAATGACCCAGTGTTATGATGATAATTCAGTATTGTTTGTTAAATGTCTCACTCATGCAAGCATGACTGGGACACAGCTGCTCAGGGAAGATGAAGGTCTGTTCAAGAAAGAAGTAATGTGTCATAATGAATGAAGAGGAAAAGGTTAGAGAGGAGCAACAAAAATCAGGTTATGAGGGGAAAAAAAAGTGATAACAGCATTACTATTGAGTCATCAGGGTTGCCATCTCCGTCAGTTTCAGTTTTCTCAGTGTGGGTCCCATTGGTCACCACATCTGTGTTGCCAGCCTTTTCTGCTTCCTGTATTAACAAAATGATGAGATTTAAATGAGTGTATCCTACATGTTGAGGACTAAAAATCGTCTCTTTAATCACCAGTGAGTCCTTAAAATATCTTAGTCCAAATTACTCTAGTTGTTTTTATTATTGATTTTTTTTGCCATCAGCCTTACTTCCACTGTCCAAAACATATACACACACAAAAAACAGTGACTTATACTACCACAAATACAGTATACTTCATTCAAAAGCCGTAGATACAGTGCAGTACTTACTACATAACTATGTAGTATGTAGTAATGTTATTTCCAGCCCACTTCACAGCTTTTCATTTCTCAAGCAAACATTATATAACTAATTTTGGAACAAAAATTAAGGATTTTGCTGGGACATTTCCCAAATCTTCAGATACAGGTAGCCGTCATATTAGCAGTATTGTTCTAGTGGTTCAAATGCATAAAGTAATATCTTAAATGGATGCATCGTTCTTACAAAAATAAGACACATGGTGTATTCATTCAAGAAAAGTTCTAACCTTTGACCCTGGAGGAGGGGCAAGCCCCAGGAAGGCATGAATCGAGTTGTCCTCCTTGGCATCAAAGAACGTCTCATAGTCCTGTATAAAAATTTAGATAATTCATTATTCCATTACTTTTAAACCAGGGCTGGTATATTAAAGATGTTTCTTCAGAGTATTTATTATTTTTACTTTTTCTTTATGTGCTTACCCCACAGTAATCCTCATCATTGAAGATCTGAGGAGGCAGGGGGATGCCACTGGTGGGCTTCTTATCAGCTGGAACGTTCTGCCTCATCCACATGCGGTTCTCCTCATTGCAGGCAATGTCCAACTGAGTGTAGTCCACTTTGAGAGCCTCCAAAAAGCCCACCACATCTTGCTGCTTCTTTTTGATCTGAAAAGAATAGATAATGCATTACAAGTTTAGGGCTAAGCAGGTTTAGTTGGGGTTTGACATTTGATTTCAAAGGCTGGAATCTGAATGCTCAATTCAAACCTAGTACATAACATTCATCCTCTTATTCTGAGGTCATATCCAATCATGTCACTATACTAAATATACTTACTGAAAAGACAACTATAATTCACTGAGTTTAATAATGCATGACTTGTTGGATAGTTAATTTAAGGAGACAGAGTGTACTACATGGCCACGTTGACTGGGCTTGACATTCTTTATGTTTTGGCTTTAAGACTTTGACAGTTTTTGGCCTATTTCTCTCATGTTTCTGACCAGCGAAAGTCATTTGAAAAAATGCATGATGAAACAAATACAAAAGCGGTTATTTTCTTCAGTTAAATTCACACTCCAAAACAGAATCAAGGGTAGAAAAACTGTAAGGTGGACTGTAAACTGGTGCATTTGATTAATAATTGTCATACTCTCAGCATGGACTTGACTGAACTTACAACAGGTGAACTGAAATTTATTCAAGTATGTTTTTGTCTTATTCTTTGGAAAAAAGGAAAAATGTCTTAGATTGTAATGTTCTTTTTTTTAAAATGACAAAAAAAATTGCAATTCAGTAGTTTTTTTTTTTTCTTTAAACATCTTGAAATCATTTTTTTTCTGAACTTGTCAGGTGCATGTGGCTCATATTAAGTCTAATGGGACTATTCTTGCAGTGTAAAGATGCATACTTTGTGATAGTTAAACATGTTTGGCGTGGAACAAGTTACAATCGGGTTCCCACACGATCTTTAAGTTACAAGACAGTGGCCCACTGCTGACTAACCGGCCCACCATGCCACTCCTGAACTGGTTCACATAACTTAAAAGATTCAGAATCGTATAAATTCACCACTCCCTGCTAGAGTAACCACAATGCTTTAATTCAAGATGCATCCTGAGACAAAGAGGAATAGAATACTATTTTTTTCCTGAATAAAAAGTCCTTACCAACACCGTTATTGTGGTATACTTTTATACTCGGCTCTCCGACATGACTGGCTGTGAGAGACGCTTTTCTAGAAGGCTCTGTTCAACACATAGACTTGGAAGAAGACTACCTCAGCACCGCTCAAGCACACATCTCAGTGCAAACATGTTAGTACAGGGTGACATAGCAGATTGAAAATCTACTCATTTTGGGGGTTGCAAAAACTAAAGGAAGGAACTTAGCGAAAGTCGGTTAGTGGAGTTCAATAGGTTAAGTTGTCTTAAGTCGCACGGTTTGGTTGCTTACCGCAGTTGATCCTGATGACGAGGCGGTGAAAACTTTGATAACCATTGTGTTTCTTTATTTTTTGAGGACTATGCAACAAGTAGGCTCTTAAAGGAGCAGAGTGACTCCTATTATTAGTTCGCACTCAGGACGAAGACATAGCACTGAGATCACAAACACACACCCGGTTATTTTTGTCCAGGCTCCATCACTGCAGGATTGGCGGGTTGGCCCCAGGGGGTGCAGCTAGTGGGGTGGAGTGATTGGCAACTTCAGCTGTCCATCCGACGGAGGACAGTGAATAAGCATACAGGACTTGGTGGAGTGCATATATGGACAGAAATAGCGCTGACCAGTAGGCCTGCTTAACCCAAACACTCCGGACCCCACTGTAACTCCTTTACTTTGTGTATTTCACATTGTTGTAAAACGTAGACTATGGCCTACATTAGCTGTGCGTGTTAAGTGTCAGTACGTTTTTCTGCCCCATGTTCTTAAAATAAGAGCATTACAAAACAGAGCACTGGGTGATTTAAATTAAGTTAGTAAATATAAGTAGTATGGGTTTTGTTATGTACTTTTGTTGCTATGGAAACTTCGACCGTAGGGGAGACAGGGTATGGTTGCAACATAGGGAAAGTTGGAGGGCAGCAGCATGGCGTCATAGTTTGGGGCGTGACGTTTTGGGGTCAAACTCAGGATGTCTGCAGCCTGCGATAATAAAGGCATAAAATTAAAAACCCCAACCTAGAGAAAAGCTTTTTCACTTCATGTCCTACACTGAGTCAATCCTACCATTTGATAAAAAAAATAACATAAAATAAACATTGGTACACTAAAAATAGTAGGATCAAATTGTTGCACATAAATCAGAAAAGACTTGATGAATAATCCAACCCTCAAAATGTCATTCAGCAAACAAAACTTACAGATATTTTTAATTCTTTTATTGTGAAAAAGAAGTCTTACTGCAGCTCTTTAGCATTGTAGGTAGGTTTTTTTCCCAAGCATGCACATGATGTGATTTATGAGCTGTTGGGAAAAAAAAAAAAGATTGGCAATTTATTTGAAGGCTTTTGGAACAACATCTAGGACACATGGGCAAAAATTTGGTGCCAGACTTATTGAGTTGACATCATCAACCTGTTAGGCGAATGTTTTGTTAATACCTGGAATATTTTTATTAACTCGCATATTGCCCATCAATTTTGCCCAGGTATATTTTTTATACAGTACTACCATTGATTGGTGACCACGTAGGGTGGCCTTGAATCATTAGGAACAAGTCAGGTGTGTTATTGTTAACATTCCACCTCAATTAAATAGTAAAACTACGCTAAACCTAAATTGAAAAGGGCTTAAACACACCATTGCCAGAAATTCTCATCTCTGAGACTGGAACCATATGAGTGCAGTATATATCCACCACACAGGAATCGCAGTCACGACTTCACTATTAACTTCCCTGCTGCTTCCTACATAGCAGTACAAGGTTGTAACTAAAGAACACCTTGTATTTGGCATAGATGTTGAACCAAAAAGTTGTAGATTCATAACCAGTTTTTTAAATGTCCCTGTGCAGCTGATGGTAAAAAAAAAAGTTGTAGAACCGAAGTTGAAATAGATGGCAGAAATTTTTATGAAGGTTAAAGACACTGATCTCTGTTTCAAACCTGTTGAAAGATGATCCATTCTTTAAACCCAGTCAGCAGTGGGTAACAGAGGAGCCAGGAGTGGGATTTATAGCGGTAGCCAAAACAGGTCAGAACTGAGCATCATCACACAGTGGTGCAGCCGGTTTCAATTAATCACATTAATGCAGCGTTATGGCTGTGACTAGTGCTTTATTTATGTAATCCAGACATGTTTCGGACATATACAAACACTTATGACTCACATGTGTTGCAATGGGTTTACTTATACAGAAATATAAAGATAACCTTCTCTCCAATTCTTATAATTCATTCAACACATCTGATCTTGACACCCTCCCTCTTCCCATGCCTCATCTGTCACTACAGACAGACCACAGTCTAGCAAGTTGATGAATCAATAGACTTGGGCCTGCCGCAACAAAAATCCTGGCAGAAACAAGTCAATTGATCAGAAAGTCCAATTAAAGCCTTAAGGAGTAAGGAAACTTCCTTATAAGAGGGAATTTTAAACTTTGTTTCCTGTTGAGGGATCCAGAGGGATTGATTGAGAAGCCTAAGTATGAGTGAAGGCAAATTTACAACAGGAAGAGCTGAATCGTGAGAAGATGTTATGTCCAGTTTGTACACAATCATAGATAAGAACATTGTAACTAAAGGATATTGGATAGCAGTAACAGCAGAGGTATTATCCCTAGGTAAATGATGATGGACCCAAGAGCTATTGAATGTTTATTTCAATCTGTAAAAACAGGTAAGATAATCCACTGACCTGTTTTGATTCTGAATTCTCAGTTTATGATAAATAAGTATTTAGTTGATCATCTTTTCTCAGGATGATAACCAAATTATAACAAAAATTCCAAATCATTTTTACAAACATTATAAACTCAAATCATAATTATTAATAAAAAAACAATAAAAATTATCATCAGAACAGCATTGAAGTATAAAAAAATCAATGAAATGCACTGCATTTTCACAGTTTAATTTAAGCAGCTAACATAACAGGAAGTACCAACACTTGTAATCTTTTAAATAAAATGATCAGTGTAAAGCCTTCAAGTAGACACTCAGCGTTTCTCTAGCTAACAGCATGAAGACCCAGCGTGATTACTTTGTTGCAAACCACCAACCAGCATGTAATTCCCACTCCACCTGAAACAGAATTAAAAAAAAAACAGATCTAGAAGTGACTCTATATTAAGCCTAGTTCGTAGACAAATTTAAGTCAAGCAATAAATCCAATCACTGTAACACACATTAGTGTTTTCCAAGTGTAGACAATCAAAAACTGGGTGGACTACACATTAACACTTTTTCTTTAAAACTCTTGGTTTAGATTGTCATTAACTTTTAATAAACTAAAAAATCCCTAGTCTCTCCCTTTCCCTCACTTCTGTCAACCTGCAGCACTGAACACCAACTATGCAGGTGATCAAAGAGATGAAGACAGGTACTGTAGTTTGTCCCCACTGTTGGTGTCTGATTGAGATGCAATATCGGATATAAATGTAAGCTACCTCATACAGTTTGAAAAGTTACTTGAAGCTGGGTGCTGCCACTGTTATCCAGTTTCTTAGTTTTTCTGGTTATTGTGTCATTAACTAGTCAAAAGAAATAGGGTAATACCCCATGTACAATGTTATTCTGTGGGAAACACTACATGTATCAGCATTGTGCATATCAGAATAAAGATTCTCAAACGACTAACAATCATAATGGCAGTGAATCTATCCACTCTTCACAGAGTTTTTTCTGTATTACAAAAAGGGAATATACAGTATAAAAACAGACATACGCACATTAACCAATATGTTTGGTGCAAAAATGTATTACCTGCCACTCCAGTTGGAAAAGCTACAAGGCGCTCCACAGGGGCAATCCATTTACTTGGCACCACAGTAACTGGATCAGAGTAATACTTCCATATCAAAGAGATCATCAGAGCTGCCTGGTGAGGAGATATGTAACAAACAGCATTAAATATTTTGGGGAATCAGAAAGATGGCCCAACAGTGTAGTTGTTGTTCTTCACCCACCTGCAGTATATAGAAGACAATATTTACAACCCATTTCATTTTGGCTTGTTGTGCCGTTCTTGATTTCACTGTTTAAGAGAAAACAGAGCAGATACGTAGTTACACTCAACACATTGTCTTGTGGCAATAGAGCCACTTAACTGACTCTCTGACTTTTGGCCTGTTAATCAAATGTAATGTATAAAAATATATGAACCTTGTAAAAAGTTGTTTGAATGTCCTGAGTAAAACTAATAAATCACAGATAGAAGTTTACATATTATGAAAGCATGACATAGTGTTATTCCAACAATAAGTACACAATTAGAGAAAGATAATGTGACTACAGACAAACTTGAGTCAGCCCTTGCTCTGCTTCACACATTTCGTATCAAAGTATGTTGTACTTATGTCCTTATGATGGTTAGAATATTGCCTGTCCAGAGTAGGGGGTGCCCTTTTTGTAATACCAGCACACTTTTTACGGTGTGCTCATACACACCAGGGTTAAGCCTGAGACAGGCTGGCACTGACTTTGTGCGCAGTATGTGAGTACTGTTTCTAGTGTTTCTAGGCTGGAGGGAGTATTTTTGAATGAGACCTTTTCTTTTGCAGTGATGTTGATCTGCACTTCAAGAGAGACAATTTGCTTCCAACTAAGGAATAATGACACATTAAAAACTGACAAAATAAGCTGATAATGCAGAGATGCTACCTGCTATGCAGCAAAGTTTAGGGAGCTTTTTATCTTTTGGGTCCGTCTGATTTTTAGTGTTTATATGACACAATTGTTCCTGAACCAGCCCCCTTCATTATGTAACCCAGATTTTTTTTTGACAGTTTTTGGGGTTGGTGTTGTAACACTGATGACTCTGTAGTAGATATTGTCTTGTGGAGGACACAGTGTTTCCTTTAATTGTACAAATGAGTTTAAAATGAAACTGTATTTACAAGTTTTAGATGTGTTTTTGTGTTCCAAATGTCTTTACACATTCTAGTTTGTGTTTCACCAGAAGGCCCTTGTCACATTCTCTATAATATGTAGTTACAATAGTGTCTCTCACCATGCGTTTTCAGCTTGTCGGTCATTTTGTTGATTTTCCGCTCCAGTCTGGCATATCTTGCAAACTCATCCATCATGCTAATTGATGACTGCTCTTTCTTCATCTCTTGGATTTCACTCCTCATCTCACTCTCTTGCACAGCATCTTTCTGCATCATCTTGGATAGCTTGAAATGGAAATAAGAAAGGTTATGATTATGGCAACTGTGAAAACGTGGTGGTGAAATTCTGACTTATTCATTCTAGTGTGTGCAGTGGCTCAAAATGTGCGCCTTCCTCATTTTTTTTTCTGTTTGACTCCAAACAGCTGATGTAAGCGTTATGGCACCTCCTCACCGAGGCAATGTTTGCTAATATGCTGCTTATGCTAACAGTAGCTGAGCGAACAAAACGCAAAACTCTGTTTTGTCCCTCTTACGTTCTGTGTTTTAACTAGACGTAGTGATGGGTTGCAAGCCGAGCGTCTACTTTCGATTCATGAGTTTACCCTTCTAGATGTGATGAATCAGTATTAAATTGTAGGGAAAGGTTTGAATATGGAGAACAACCGGCAACTTAGCAGTTATAGCATCCAAATGGCCGCAGTGAGGTGTGTGTATGAGTTTAAGGCCCACTGTTAATGAAAACATGCACTGCACCATTGCTCATGTTTGTTCCCATAGCATTATTGCCCGTGGCTTCACATGTGTGTACCTCATATCCTACAACAAATAAGATTGTGATTTTGGTAAGGTTGAGCCCCCACACTTGGCTACGTAGTCGGTTCCCTAAATGAAAACAATGGTGATGCTTCAAACCGCCCCCCCCTAATGTATAAGTGTCGTAGGAACCCCACCCTCTGTCGGCAACTGGACAGACGGGGTGTAATGAGCTAGTTGGTTACCCCCATAGGCTGTATAGGTTACCCCTATAGCTCCAACGGCTATATCATACTGTGAGGTGAGCAACTCGACGTTAAGTTACATCGAGTACCCCTTATGGCACGAAAATTCAAGTCAAAAGTGTAAAGTGCATTTCTACTTACGAATGAAGATATAGTTGGCAGGAGTGTTTTCATTAAATTACAGAGAAAAACCGAACCGAGAACAAGGAACCACGCATAGCCGGCCGCCATGTTTGTTTCTCTGCAGCTGCAGAGCAGATGGGGCACAAAGCGCAAGTTGAAAGACTACTGGTCGATTTACATTCAGCTCGGTATAGATAATCATGTACTGAGGCTGTTTAAATAGCAGGTCATCTGTACATTATTAATCAAAAAACTTCAGTCTAAACTTAAAATATTGGCAGGGAATTTATCACTTTGCGCTTTGAAAAAGATTTTCTTAATGTCATTTGCCCAGAGGTTGATCCGGCTTTAATCGATACACGTGCACTTAAAATACAAACTTTACACGATAAACATACATACAATTAGGGACAGCAAAAACGTTGGACATACACATACGCCACTCCACATTAATTAACCCATTTTCAAAAACATATATAACTCGCTTCAAACCAAACTTAAAAACACTAAAAACACACCGTAATAAAAAGTATTTTGACTGATTGGCGTACTTATTACCCACACAGGTAAGATGTTTTGATTCAAAAGCGTGTTTCCTTGACCTCAACGCCAATCACTGAAAGGAAGGGGCGGGGAGAAACCCCTGGTAGGTTGGTAAGGGAAGGGATAAAATATACTGAAATATGGGATCCAATCCGATCTAAGCTAGTCCAGCAGTGCTCGGACGTTCGAGTGAAAGTGCTCATAGAGCTAAGACGCACCTACTGTCTTAAGGTGTTGCAAAAGGTGTTCGACTTCTCTGCGAGTCTTTGGTAACTCTACAAGCTTAAGCAGCTGTGAAAGGTTGTTTCATCCCCTTATCCCCGCCGAACAACTTACGCAACAATGGGAAAGAAAAAGGTAAATTCCAATATGTGTGCTTTATGTAATCATAAATTCAAGAATATCTATATCAATCTTTAATGTTCTACTTTGTGCATAGGGGAGGCGGTGACCGTATGTGTGTTAATGCTTTTTTTATACCTGCATTAGATGTATCGTTATAAATGCATTCTTCCGTGCGTCCATGTGCTTCTCAGCAGCCAGCATTTGCTGCCCTGTAGGTATTCCACCCTGTTGATACAGGAAAGTGGCGCCTTTTTACTTGTGAGCCTATAGTACAACGTGCAGCTTCACTGTATGTAAATTGTAGGTGCTGAGATAATGCTTCTTCTTCACAAAGTTAAATAGCGAAAATGGTAATATTGAATATGAATTTTTCTACACTGTGTGCTGACGTCAAACCAATAATAACAATCTGCACTGAGTAACATGTTGCTGTTTTAAAGGATTGTTCGTAATTGCTTGTGGACAAACTGTGCACACATTGAAGCACGGTGTGTTTTAATTGTTCTTTTATTTGCTGCCAACTGTTTTCACCTGTTGTTGAGTTTTTTACTTAAAGGTGGCGAACTTCACAGTAATTATTCTCAGGATAATCAAGACAACAATACATTTTCCCATTGCGCAAGTACTACTGTGGTTTTGATATGTTTGAACACATCGCAGATTCCTTAAATGATGATTGCAGTGTTTGAGGAGAGCAAAACTTCCCTCCACTTTGAGTTGCGACGACACCACGCTTCCCTTAAACATCCCTTTCCTTATCGACAATTCTCCGTGCAACTTTTCAAGATAAAAGTGCAAGTTGCTGGATGTTTCTGTCGATGAAAAAGCGTATATGATTTTCTTTGCCTACTTTAAGGTTGCATAATTTCAAAGGGACTCCCAGAGAGGGAAAGGTGCCCATCCCCCCTGCATCACACACCCACTTCAGCTCACTCATGAATGGTTGTTGATCCTGTTTTATTAATTTGTTTCTCCTCTCTCTTTTCTGCACAGTCTCCCTGTGATGCAGATGCAATTGCTGAGGTTAGTATATGGGTCTTGACTTTAACCTTGCCTGGAATAGGTTATGACATCAAAATGAACATTTTGTTCTACTTTGCATGAAGACTGAGAGACAATGTTTGTTGATTTAAGATGTCTCATTCAGAGCCACTCTCCACCTAATATAAACATTAAAGTCAGAAACTGGTCTTTTAAATATTGATTGGGTCTCTAACTTTGTCTAAATGTTGCAGGAATAGTGATTGAAAACCAAATCTCATTGTTTGCTTTGATTAGGCGCTCATCCACTAGGGGGTGCTAGTCCGCCAGCACTCCATATTTTGGCACCATTTCCCTGAAACAAATCCCAAGCATCAATTTCAGAGTATATACAGCTTAAAAGACCTATAGGGTTGTAATTTTAAGTCCACAATAAAGTGCACATCGAAAAAAAAAGTATTTGTTTTGATATCAAATTCTATGTTAACAAGGTGTTTTGTGAAAGCAGTTCAGGATTCTCCATAATGCAAATCAAGATTTCAAATGTATAAACTTCTGTGCTTTTTTTTCTCAGCCTATAAGAAAGTCCCCACGGTTCCAAAATGTAAGTGAAACAAAGCCTTATAGAGACCCTGTTTATTCTGCACAGGCTGTAATCTATTCTTTCGATTTCTATCTATTATATCATGCCTGTTTTGTGACACAAAATTTCCTTGCTTCATGTTTTGCAGAAACAACAGCCGAAGAGGACTAAGGTAAAGGATATTATTTGTTTTTGAGTGGCTTTTTTCACAAAACATTTTTGACCAAAACATTTGTGATAGTGCACTTCATGCCACTTTGCTTTTTTCTTTGCAGGAACCTCCTGCAAGCAAAAAGGCTGCTGCCAAAGTACAGGAAAAAAAAGCACCACCTCCAGCTGAACCTGAAATTGAAGCTGAAGCTGAGAAGGTACCTCAAGAAGAATCTCAGGACGTGACAGAAGAGGCCCCTACAGAAAATGGGGATGCTAACTCAAAGGAGGTATGACAAGTGACTTCTTCTGTGGTTGATTATGCAATTTGCATTTGTGCAGTGTTGGAAAAAAAATCATCCATGTTTCTCCACCTACTAGTCGGCTGCATCAGCGGATGAGACCCAAGATGATGCTGGAGAGAAGGAAGAAGAGGCTGAACAGGGGGACGAAAAAGAAGAAGCCGAGTAGTTGTGACACAGTGAAACTCACTCAGCAGGGTGCCTTCTCTCTCTTTGTCTGATTCAGAGATTATTTTTGGCAACAACTTTCACAAGGCAGTAATTGCCTTAGAAGGTGGAACTGCATTTATAAACCCTACCAATTCCTTTCATTTCCGAGGCTTCTGTGAAGGGAAATATCAGTAACTAGGGTGTTTTTTCCTCTTATTAGTGTATTGTCTCTTTTACTTATTTGCTTTTATAGCCTGTAGTCTTTTGCATGACATGAAGTCATGTATACGATGTCCACATGAGTTTTTCAGAGATATTCCCAAGGTGTGTTGATGCATGTTGTAACCTCAGACTGTTTTTATGCTAATACATTTAAATTGGTAGGGACCAGAATGATCCAAAGTTTGAGTGATGGGTGAAATGCTCAGATTGTTATGAAACATTTACCAATGTGTACCTCTGATGGGCTCATTTAAGTCAAAAGAGGAAACACATCATATAAAGGGTTAATTTTCAACTAAATTGTTATGAATTTCTCTTTTGGGGTTTTATTCATTTTGGTTTGGGGATTTTTTTTTTCAGTCTATGTACAGTTTCTTTTATTAAAAAAAAAAACAAAAACAAAAAAAGGAAAGGTGTTTGTTAAAAATGGTATAAAATGCCAATTAAAGTGAATATTCTCTTAAGTTTGTTGTTGTTTCTTATCAATAGTGTGTTTCATACCACCCTGCGTACAGAAATTGAGCTAAAGTGCTGTTGTTTGACTGTTGAAAATATGAAGTTCTTATAAAATACAATTTAAAAAGTCAACTTTTAATTAAATTTGGGTCTGAAATTTCAAGTTTTTGATACTGGTTTATAGTCATAGGGACACCCTTGTACCATAGTTTATATGGTAGAGGACATTTGGAGACTTGTTACATTGGGGCAGGTGCCTTTCTTTAGATAAGTTGTGTGACTCATTTGCCTGAAGTTAACTTATTGGCCAAATAAAAAAGTCCATACTACATTATTGCACTCTTTAAATCGATTAAATACACACTTGCACATGAGTGACACTGCATGATAATATTGCAACAGGTATTTATAATGTGTTATATGTCTCTTTATCAGAAAAGAAAGTAGTACTGTCTTAAAAGTTAAGAGAAGATGTAGGCCTATTTGAAATAAAGATTCATTTCTAGCTTTCCTAGAAGAGTTGACGGTTTTAAGATGCTAACTCTTAAAAATATGCGACCATTGGAACAATGAATTTCATACAAAGGTCACTTAGCCTACATCGCAACACAACCCAATTGGACCCGTGTTAACCATAGACTGTAAATAGAGTTACAGTTTACAGTCTATGGCGTTAACCCCGAGGGGGGGTCTCTTTGTTGCAAAAAAAAATAAATAAATAATAAAATAAAATTGGAATTAATAAATAAAATACGAATGTATATTGCTGCCATATCAATGAGTTTTGTTGATCAAAAATTGCAAATCTAAAGCAATCAAAGAGGTGAACATTTGCTTGAGTCTTTTGTTGAAAGTGCCTCTCCCCACCCCCTTTTTCCTGTGTTACTCCGCTGTGGCGGAAGTAAGTCGTATCGCTGAGGCCTCATCCTTCCAATGGCGACTGCAAACAAGCTGAATGGAAAGCGGGAGCAACTTGCAGGGGTACAGGGCGTTGTGATCTAATCTAATCAAATATATCATATCCTCTGCAGTTATAAAGTTCTACGTAAATTGTTTCACCTCTCTAAATCACGGTCGATTCAATGGCCAAAAATCGGAACATTTCGCTCCTTGAGTCGGGTAAGACGCAAAGGAAACACTACTGATGGTTTAATTTACACCATTTATACTTTATGTAGTTATATTCACCGCCAACGTCCACACTCTTTAATTTCAGAGCTCTACTACTTGATTACTCGTTTTTTGACAACGGGTCCGTGTCGGAAAGCAGCTGAGGTAAGCTGGTGAGCTTTGACTGTCGTCGGGTGTTCTATTTCAAAAGAGTTGTCTAGCATCTTATTGATGAAGTTACTATATCAAACTTAACCTTAATTTACTCTTTTAACCTACTACAGGTCCTTGTGAACGAGCTAGAGGAGTATCAGGTGTGTACCACCGATGCTTATGCTACTTGTTAACTGCTAGCTGCTAACCGCTGCTCTTCACTGAGATAGGCTTAAAACTTGTCGCAATTATTTGGCCATTAAACACCATTGTTTGTGTCTTCATTTTAACATCACTGTTGTATTATTGTGAACATGTATATTATTGCGTCTTTGTGGTCCGTAAAATGTGCTTTACTGTATTGGACAGCTGTTACCCGGGAGATTGGACTGGCTAGGAAACGAACACCCGAGAACATATGAAGATGTGGTAAGATATCACTGTTTTGTTTTGTGTCGGAACTTATTATCGAAGGACCTCAGCATTCTACGTCCACGCTCGACACTTGTTTACGTTCTTTGTTCTTTCACTTGCTTGGTGGGTGTGGGATTTCTTTGAGCTTGTGACACCCACAAGGTCGCACCTCCTGCTTTCTATTAAGAGTAAAGATTGAGTGGTGTTATAGACGCTCTCTGGATAATAAAAGAGCATACGTTTTAATGATATTAGTGTCGGACTGTTATTCCAGAAAGGGTGGGATGTTCGGCTTTTTGCTGTAGCCGGATGGCCGTGTTAGCCAATCAGAGAGTGAAATGCGCTATTTTGCATGTGACCTGGGCTGTGATTGGCTGTAAAAAGAAATGGTTTGCATAGGAAGCCGCGCCTCTCGATACAGGAAGAGCTGGGTAGCGCATGCAAAGCATGTCACACAACTGTTTTGACACATCAGTGTCAGAATAGAGCCTCTTAGTGGGTATTTTAAAAACTATATGCCCATCTTTCCATCTGAAGTTTTCGTCAATTCCCTTTCAATACCAAATTAAGTGCCTCAGTAATAAAATGGAGGGTTACCCTCATCTTTAAAAGATGAAACCATACAACATTAGAAAACAGAAAAATATACAAAGTATACATTCGTTTATCATTTCATCAGTGATTAGAACTGTGATTAGTTGAAAGACTTAATAAATATATCAATCTAATAAATCATAGGTTTTTCAAGTAATTTATTGCAATTTTTTGCATTTTAACAAAACAAAAATTATTTGAACAAATTCAATTATTTAAAATTTGACTTTTCATAAACTTGATTGTAGGTTGGCAACACTGCATGCTTGAAGCACCTCTTTCATGCATGCTTGCTCATACCATATTCATTCTTTGGCTGCTACATGTCAAGCCTTGAGGTGATACTTGAGGCTAGATTTGTTTTGATGATATGCAGTCTCTGTCTGCATTATCATTCACAATCAACATTGCTCTCATCATCCATTGGAATATTTTATTTTAATTAATTTTCTATCCTTTGGGCCTAGCAGCACCATCTCATTCACATTGTTTGATGTCAGCCAGGCATTACTGGGGCTCTTTTGACATTGGGGGGTGTCACCTTATGTATCGCTGTGATTAGTATGCTGAAACTTGCGCACTGACAAATGTTTCCTGTTGTTTGAACAGCAACAATAAACTGCATTAAAATGTATTTAATTTTAATGCTTCTCTGTAATTCATTGCTGCATTAAAGTCCCGGCATTAATTATAAGCCTTCTTTTCAACAAAAACAACATAGGCCTTAAACTCACCTGTGGCCAACAAGTCCTCATCCACAGTTTGTGCTGGGTTATTTTAATGAGGCCTAGTAGGTCCACATTTCCACAATAGACTGAACAATATAGTATGTTCATTGCTGGGTTCTTTTGATGGGGGCTGTGTCCTGGAGCCTTCCTTTTCAGCATGACGGCTAGCCTGCCTCGCGTTAGGCAGAGGGTCCTGTCATGATATATTTGGCTAGCTAAGCAACGACAGCTAGGTGAGATTGATAAACTTATGTACAGACAAATCAGTATCAAACCCATGATGCTCTTTTTCGGAATTTGAAACTGAGATGTCTTAGTTCTCTATAGATCTTTTTTGCAACCTGGAACATAGAGCTTAAAAGCATCACAGTTACATCCTGAGAGGACAAAGTCACATACTGCAGCTGACCAGTTTGCAGCAAAGAAAAGAACATAGAAAGTGGGAAAACATTATAATGAGTTAGGAATGTTTCAACTTCAGAGTTGTTGAGTGACACAGATGTAGGCAATAAAACTTCAATACCATATAATCTATAGCACTTTATCAGAACTGGTTGGAGCACAAAGAAAATACCACCAGACCTTAAAAGTTAAGCAGGGAGGAGGTAACATTTTTGTATGTCATGAAAGCAACTGTTAATTTATTTATCATTAAACCTGTGCTGTCATCCATTTCAGGGCCAGAATACTAACACTAACACTAACTCATTCATTGTTTCCTGACAGGTTGCAGCCACCAGACATATTGCACCAGATCATTTGCTACAGATATGTCGACAAATTGGACCAATCCTTGATAAAGATGTGCCATCATGTGTCCCAGGTGTGCACACTCTCCTCGGGTCAGGAAAGCAGTCAATGCTTCGGACGGCAAAAGGTACAGTCTCTAAGTGTCGTTTGGGATGTAAATGTATGAACTTTCTCTTTGTAAATAGAAATAAAGAGTGCCTGCTACGCTGACATTATACGAAGGTTTGAACCCATTCTTTGTATACACAGAATTGATATCTGTCTTTTCAAATGTACTGCTGGGATTCAGCCATGTTTTTTTTTTTTTTTTTACAGACTGCAACAATGTGCGGTTAAGGGCTTCATCATTTGCAGCCCTTCACCGAGGCAGACCACCAGAGAGGCCTTTTAACTGCAAAAAACCTCCTCACCTAGGTAAGTCTGGTTTAAACTCAAAGTTGCTTGCAGCGTTGGAGACAAATCGCAGAAAGTGTTCCTGCGTGTACTTGTTCTGGGATTGCTTGGTAGTGCTTGATCCATTCAGCCCTTTATGTTTTTTTTGCTCGCAGCTCATTAATTACTCATTTGCACATTTTTCCTCACATTCTTGTTTGCTGCTGATGCTGAGACATAAATCTCTCTTGCAAAGATTCAACATGTTTATTTCTTTTCTCTTATGACCACCTCAAAGAAAAATTATCATACACCTGCTGCATTTGTGCTTGGGTTGTTTTTACAGTATTATCAACCTGTAACACTTATGTTTTGTCTCTGTATCAACAGTGAAGGTCTGTCGAGGCAGAGAGCTGACAGGAGCACAATGCTTCAGCTCCATTAATCCTGTCAGTAATTATGAGCACATGCGGCTCCACAGGCGCATCCTGGGGCATTTATCTGCAGTATACTGTATTGCATTTGATCGCACCGGACTCAGGATCTTCACAGTAAGATGGAACTTTTAACACAAGCCCCCTGCCTCAAGATAAACCTTTGTTTGTATTGACGTGTTACTGCTCTTGTCTCACTTCTCATGTTAAAGCGTTTTTTTCTCTTTGTCTCTTTTAGGGCTCGGATGACTGTTTGGTGAAGATATGGTCTTCTTTTGATGGAAGGCTTCATTCAACACTGCGAGGACACTCTGCAGAGATCACAGACTTGGCAGTTAACTACGAAAACACATTAATTGCAGCAGGAAGCTGTGACAAGACCATCCGTGTATGGTGCCTTCGTACCTGTGCCCCTGTGGCTGTGCTGCAAGGGCACAGTGGATCCATTACCTCCCTACAGGTGAAGACATGTTGGAAACTGTCAATCTCCTATTTTTTCTGGCCCCATATAGTATTTATTGTTCAATGACTTTAAATTTACTTCTAGGGGATAAAATCCTCTAGGAGGCAGTTTGAGTTTTCTCCTAACACAACATAAAAACAAAAGTTGTTTGCATAGGTGAGCATGCAGAACCGGTCCTCAAGCATTCTTCTTCTTTCTGTGGTTTAGTTTTGGTGTCACTTAGTCAAGATGTCAGAGGTTACAGCTCGATATGTCGACTGCTGTATTGTTGGTTGCAAAAAAAAACAACACCAGTGCTTATGTTCTGTCACAGTGCTAGAGGTCAAACAACAGTTGTTGCTTCTGAGATTCAACAGTGTGTCAGCTACAGCTGGTGTGAATGTGTTTGTGCCTACTAGTTCAACTCCACAGCAAGAGCAGACCACATTAAGTTACAAAAATGGAAACATTATTTAAATGATTTAAGTTGTATAGCTCAAGGCAGACTCTTGTAGCTGTGGCTGTATTGCATAACAAGGACTGGTCATTGGAGGTAGGGCTGCAGTTATGGATCATTTTAGTGTATGAATATTCAATCCATTACTCAAAGAAAATATCAAGTAATTCAATAAGAAATGTTGCATACTCAGCAGTTTTTTTTTCATTCGATATGTAACTGTATTTAAACATTTCTGTTAAGTTAAGGTGCTGTATTTTACATCTAATAAACAAGTACAGCACTGTAAGAGTCCTGAGACTCTTGTTGAAGTATGATGTTGGGATAGCTTGATCAATAATTGTTATCGATGTTTGTTCAAAAATGTTCGACCAGTCTTGCCTAACTCCCCTCTTGATCAAGCCACAGCAAATAGATTGATCAGTAGGTGAAGTTTTCTACCAACTTATCTCTTCTGTTTGAAGCTTCAGTTCTTCCTTATAATCCTCTTATATTGCATTGTAGTCCACTTATATGACTGCATGAATGATGATGAGGTCAGAAAGTGAGAGGCTGCCTTTGTGATGGTATTTGTAACTGAATTCGAAACCTTGCTGAAGAGACAACCAGAACATGTTTTAAACAGTTAAAATACCAATTTCAATTTACCTTCACCTTAATATCCATGTCCTGATTAAGCTTAAGGATTCAGTTACTTAATTTTGTCCTTTTTTCTTTGTTTTAGTTCTCACCTTTTGCAAAGGGCTCAAAACGATATATGCTATCAACTGGAACTGATGCCACAGTCTGCTTCTGGCAGTGGGACGTTCACAACAACAATTTCAGGTGAGAGCTGCTTTTAATGACAATTAAGATTTTTTAATATGGTGACAATCACTTGTATGTATATGTATATATTCAGCACTGCTTCCCAAAAATGTGTTACATTCATCAAATTGATATTTTTCTCATTTTGCCTCCATTGGTTTGAAAATTTATAGGGAAGTGATAGGTTTTATAGCAATAACATGGTATAATTGATTCAAGCAAAACTTAGAGAAAAAGGTTTTATCTGTTGTTGGAGTCCATTAAACTGATAAGGCCACTAGAAAACAGCTGAACTGGTATATGAACAGAAACAAAAATTGTTGTACTATAGGAATAGGCCTAAAGCAGAGTAACCCAACCAAAATTTGTTGACAGGTTTTTGTTTCTGTAATGAGTTTTGGTCTTATTGGTTAGAAAAGCTCATTTTACATGCAGTTCCAATTGATAAACAAGAATCCAAGTATAAGTAATAAGCAATATGGAAACTCTTTAATTGACTGTACTCATTTCTTTGCTTTGAGTGTGTGGATGAACTTTACACAGCACAAAACAGCTGACTCGACAGCTTTCACTTTTTTCCTACTGCTGCTAAAATTCCAGTTCGTCGAAATTTTACTTTGACAGTTCAAAAGATGAGGCATCAGGTAAAACCATGTTTAGAAACCCCCAGTATTGCATCATCATGTCCTGTCAGTGTCTATGTGCAAGAAAGTTTTGGTTTTATAGTTATGAAGAGCAGAGGAGTACCTGGGTCTGCCAAGTAAACACAAGTCAGCAGTTCTGTAATGTTTAACATCAACCTTTTTCTTCTGTTCTTCAAGTGATCGGCCACACAAATTTACGGAGCGGCCAAGGCCAGGAGTTCAGACCGTGTGTTCCTCTTTCAGTCCAGGTAATTAGGAAGTGAAAGCAAACTGAACTGAATATTACTGCTGTTTAAAGAGGGGGTGTTGTATTTTAAACATGGATGTAGAGTAAGAATGCTGGGTGTCCAAACTAAAAGTTTGTAGATTTTCAAACTGCTACAGATCCACATGTTGTAGAAATCCCTGCTGTCAGCTCTAAAAATAGCACGAGATCTTCACGAAGCTTGGTAAAATGATGGCATTTCATTAAGACTTCCTAACTGGTTCATGACACATCAGGCCTCCATGATCTGCCCTTAGCTATGCCCCTGACAATCCTCAAGAGGGCTGGCCAATCAGAGAGAAGGGGTTTGTGGCATAGGGAGCCTTAAAAGATTGGAGCTTAAACAAAGTGTGACAGACACAGGTAAAAGAGCTTTCTAAAACACCAGTGTGAAGAAAAAAAAGAAAAAAGGGACAATTTTGGGCTGCGAATCAAGTAAAGCTACTACAGGGGCACCAGATGGATGGTTTAAAGTCTAAAAAGACACAATACCCCATTTTAATGAAGCTGTCTTGCTGTGTTTGTCTTGCAGACTTAAAACAGTTTGAGCTAATGCTTTTTATTTTGTGTTTTCAGGGGGCATGTTCTTAGCAACAGGAAGCACTGATGATGTCATCAGGATATATTACTTGGGCAGTGGGAGTCCAGAGAAGGTGTCAGAGCTTCATGAGCACACGGTAAGACCATTAAAAAAAAACCCACCCAAATTTTTGCATCTGCAGGAAAATTTTTAAGCCAAACATTTGCTGCATTGGAACGTTCATTAAATAATGTTTGTGATCCATATCTCCTCACTCTTTTCAGGACAAAGTGGATAGCATCCAATTCTGTCACTCAGGGGAAAGGTAGAGTCATTTTTTTAGTTTAGAAAACATTTCTCTAGAAATAGGACTCAAATTTTCACAGATTGTAACATGGTGATTGCTGTTTCAGGTTTGTGAGTGGAAGTCGAGATGGAACTGCACGAATCTGGAAGCTCCATCAGCGGCAGCAGTGGAGGTGCATCCTGCTGAACATGTCTGCCACTCTCCCAGGGTAAGTGGCTTGTGGCTGTGGCAGGCCTGTATGCATGTTCAGTAGCTGATAAGATCATTTTATGCTACACAATATGCACTGTTTGTGCAAAAAAGCAATATGTCGTGAGATGCATACCGCAACAGAAATTAGGGACACTTAGTGGAAAAAAACATGGACCTACTTTAATACAATAATGTCTGATTTCTCAGTGCTGAACTCAGTGATGAGGAAACCTACTTCAAACCCAAAGTCACCATGGTAGCGTGGGACCGCCATGATAACACAGTCATCACAGCTGTGAACAACCACCTCCTCAAAGTGTGGAACTCATACACAGGACAGTTGCTACATATCCTGAAAGTAAGCTGTTTCTTCTTCTTCTTTTAGAATAAAGCTTAAAAGGATTAACAAAACTCCTTGTTGAGCTTCAGAAATAAGCAAATTTGAAAGCAAGACTCGCTTGTAAACTGTTTTCAGGGCCATGAGGCTGAGGTCTTTGTCCTGGAGCCACATCCTTTTGATCCCAGGATTATCCTGTCTGCTGGTCATGATGGGAACATCTTCATATGGGATCTGCTGCGAGGGGAGAACACACAGCATTACTTCAACATGGTACGCTGACACTTTTACGCAACATGGGTACAACACGAAAGCACCAAGTTTTAGGATGTTTTCACCAGCTCTACCTCCTTCCTCCCACTAACTTTCTATAACAGGAGTATTATTTGTGTTTCTTTTATAGATTGAAGGCCAGGGTCATGGAGCTGTTTTTGACTGCAAATTCACCCCCGATGGCCAGCGGTTTGCCTCCACAGACTCCCATGGCCATCTGCTTATCTTTGGTTTTGGCAGTTCCAAGCCTTATGAGAAGGTAAGGATAAAACCCACATGGTCAATGCTGATGTACTTTGTTGTTGTTGTTGTTGTTTTTGTAGCATTAACAGTGTGAACAGTAATGCCTTTATGAATATTTTTGTGTTAGTAAAGATTTGGAAAATATTATAGTCACTAAATCGAATCTCTTTCAAAGTCCGTATCACAGGGTGTTATAATGATAGGTATACCGAAAGTTAAAATAACCTACATCACATTAATGTGGCTCCATAAAGTAGGTCGAGACATGCCTTAATCTTTAACTGATGTTTTTGTTTTTGTCCTTGTCCTTTTGCAGCTTCCAGATCAGGTGTTCTTCCACACGGATTACCGACCATTGATCCGGGACTCAAATGGCTTTGTGCTGGATGAACAGACACAGCAGGCACCTCATCTCATGCCACCACCCTTCTTAGTGGATGTAGACGGAAACCCCCATCCTCCAAGGTCAGGACCTTGGATTTGTCTTTGAATTAGCGCTGTTACTGTTGGCGTCTTAATCGAATTTTCATAACGGTTTTCTATTTACCTCCATGATTTGAAACACCACCACCTCTCTTTCAGCACTTTTTGTTTAATTTAGGTAAAACATCACAGATGTACTGTGGATTTAAGCTACCTTTCATGAACTAAGCATATAAGTACAACCACATCACAAAGCTGGCAGAGCATGATTTGGAGTGAATTAGTTGTTGCAGATCCGTGGATGAAACTTGTACCAAAAAAACAAACAGAAAAAGTAACTAGACAGAACAAATTACTGCAGTAACTGAAATTTCTTGTTATAATTTTCAGGTACCAGCGTCTTGTCCCAGGGCGGGAGAACATTGCTGCTGAGCACCTGGTTCCTCAGCTGGGATATGTAGCCACAAGTAAGAGTAGAATCACACAGGAGCCTTGACTGAAACATTCACATTTTAAAATACTGGACAAGCTTGATCATCTTAAAACAGCTGCACAGTGTCTTTTCAGCTGCCATGATTTGACATATTTTTAATGAACAGTAAACTAATGTATGATTCCAGGTGATGGAGAGGTGGTGGAGCAGGTGATTAGCCAACAAACTGCAGAGCATGATGAGGTTGTAGTAAGACGAGTCAACCTCCTTGATGAGGCCATACGGCATCTCCAGCAGCAACAGGACCGACAGAACCAGCAAGTGACGGAGGCTGTGCCAGGAGCCAGAACAGGACCAGAGGGGCAGGCTGAGGCACAGGGCCCAGCTCTTATACCAGCCCCAAACACACCACGCAGAGGTAAGAAAACTTGACCTCTTGTTTTGGACAGTGTACGCTGACCATTTTAGAAGTGTGGTTTTAAAAGCTGCACGATACCCCTCAGCGATCACATCAACATTAATATGTTTGGTATTTACTTTATGATAGTGTCTGTGAATGAACGGGCTGATGTGCAGTCACCTCCCAATGTGGGCCTGCGACGCAGCGGGCAAGTTGAGGGTGTTCGGCAGATGCACCAGAATGCCCCTCGGAGCCAGATAGCCACGGAGAGAGACCTGCAGGCCTGGAGGCACAGGGTGGTTGTGCCTGAACTGGCACCCAGCAGCTACAGGTAAAATACCAATGACAACATGGCTCATGTTTGATCTGAAATAGCCATGCTTTACATTGCACAATGATAAAAGTTAAAAATTTGCAAAAAGCACTTATAATAGTCTTTTGATTTGATACTTTTAAGTGAGCTAAATTGATGCTCCTCCATGTTTAGATAAATTTCAAAATAACTGAACACCTAAAACCCTGCCTCTAAACGCTTCCTTTACCAAGATTTGAACACAAGCTCTCTTATTTTCTCCAATTCTACAATTTCATTTAGCAGACGTTTTTGTCCAAAGCGACATACAACACAAGCGAGAATTTAGACAGAATTATATTTTGAACATGTGTTTACCACAATGGAACGATTGAAAGGGTAAATGAATATGTAGCTATGTTGTCAGCATCACAGTTACAAAATAACTCTTCTGGTCTTGTCAGTCATCATTTACTCTTTTTAATTACATTGTCAGACGAAGGTTTATTTCAGGCCATACCAATTAATTTGAATACACACATAACATCAATAGCCTTTGTTATTGAATAATTTTGACTTTTTGTCTTATTTTCTAACACTTTTAATTTAATTTTTCAGGGACCAGGAAGAGATTCGAACAGCCAAAGGTGAAGAGGAGACGCTTCTGTACTGTGCGAAGAAGAGACGCATCATCAACAACATCTGTGGGGTAAGCCTCTGCTTCTACAAGACTAAATGACAACTTTGAGGATACAGTTTTTACTTTAAGCATCTTTGCAATGCTACTGTTCAGGATACATTTAGAAAAATAATCTGCAAACATTAAAAAAATGTCTTGAAAATTAGATAGAAATTGTTGCGCTTGTGTTGAGTCAGTGGATTTGTTTCTTCAGGATGATTCAGACGATGAGCCCTCAAGCACAAAACAAGCAAGCGACGCGCTGGATTTCATGGACCTGTCTTGTGAAGAGGGAGAGGAGACTGCAAGTTCAGAGGTACTCACTGAGATATCCTGTTATCTACTGTAATGTATCTGTGAGATCTCATTTAGAGGTACCTGTGAGGTGCTGTTTGGAATTTAAAGTTTCCTGTGATTGTGTTTTTTCAAGGACAATGAACTGGAGGGCAGTGACCTGGATTCCTCGAATGATGAGGAAGAGTGGAATAGTGACAGTTCAAGGTGTGCTTTATATTTTCTATACGATTTCGTCAGGTGACATGAATTCTTTTTATATGTTTTTTTACCTTTGTTCATTGGCTTTTTAAGACTTGAAGTTTTTAACCATCACACTGGTTTTGACTGTACAGACACACATCCAGTGAATATTCTGACTGGACAGCAGACGCCGGTATCAACCTTCAGCCATCCACCCCTTTGTCCTCGAGGAAACGCAGACAACGCAGACTCAGCAGCTCAGATGAGGATGAAGATGACAAGAATGAGGGAGAGGAGGAGAAACAACAAAGTGATGAGGAGGAAAAACCGCTTAAAAAAAGCAAAGAAAAGGCCAAGAAAGCTAATAATAAGTCACCCAGGGTGAGTTGTGAAACAGTTTCCTGTCCTATTGCTCTCAGGAGATTGTGGTCCTGATCTTACCTGGTGCAATAATATTTCGTTTTTACGACAAGATCTCTTAAATGATTTACATTTTTCTTTCTTGGTACTTAAATCAGCGTCCAAAGGCCCGACCATCAATCAATAGAGAGGTGTCAAATGAGTTCAGGCCCTCACCTTGGATCACTGATGTCATTCCCAGGAAGTCTCCTTTTGTACCTCAGATGGGTGACGAGGTATGAATGTGTGACATAAAAAAATTAGTTATTTTAACTTAGCTGGAAATTGTGCAAAGAGTGCACAAAAACTCTAGAAAGGAGCAGACAAAAATTATTAGAAAATATTAATAATAATATAAATTTTAAATACACATCTGATGAACAGGGTTGTGTTCTAGCCTGATGTTGCAATGACCCCTAATGCTTTAATACTCTTCTATCTGCCAGGTGATCTACTTTCGGCAGGGCCATGAGGCATATGTGGAAGCTGTGAGTCGGAATGATGTGTACCCAATCAATTTAGACAAACAGCCCTGGAAGAAAATGGTGGTGCGGGTAAGACTAAGACAAATGAGACTGACAGATCATAATGCAGGATCTCTTTTTCTGTCTGTTGCTCTTTGATCGTTCAAAGTCATGAAAAGCAGACACAGTGTTTTTTGAATATATTATTTTAAGATACAAGTCTTGTTTTTATTTTGTATCACAAACGTGTCATTTTAACCAAAACTGACTAATTTTTTAATGTGTAACTCAGCTGTACATACATCAATGTAAAATCTGATTTTATTTTACTCCAGGACCAAGAGTTTGTGAAGATAACAGGGATCAAATATGAAGTCTGCCCTCCAACGCTTTGCTGTCTGAAGCTGACTCTTATTGACAGTGGTACAGGAAAAATCACAGACAAGTCGTTTTCTATCAAGTAAGCACACAAACTTCCTTTCCTAGCTTCTTGATAAGCATAAACAGTTCTGTCGTCATTCTTACTTCTAATTGTTGAATCGTTCTTGAACACCATACACTTACATATGGAGTAAAACTGGGTTTTTATTATAACGAAGTAACTTTACTTTTAATGAGATACTGATAGGATCAAAATCTGTATTTGGCTTTGATACACTGACTAATTTTTGCTGTAACATTCTTGGCAATATCTTTTTATTAACACTAGAATTCTCTGTTTCATCAAGACATACTTTAATGACTATTGTAATCCTTTAAATGAGAGTTGTTGATTTCTTTTACAGGTACCATGACATGCCAGATGTAATAGATTTTCTTGTGTTGAGACAAAGTTACGATGAAGCGCTCCGTAGAAACTGGCAACAAAGTAAGTTTGTCACACTTCTACAGATGTTTAACACTTTTTTTTTATTAAAATCCTAGATTAAGACAAAAAGTAATCCTAGTTCTTACTGGACAAGTTCTCACATTTTGGAAGCATTTTGTTACTCTTGCTAGAAGCATATTAAGCATATTCCAATACAAGTTTCAGTTTTGGCTCCTACTTTGCTGTTTCTCAGCCAGTGTCTTATTTTTAGTAACAACTGTCTTATTCGACTGAATATAAGCCGCATTTACCTGTCAAGTCTGAATCAATATATTAAAGATATTAAACCGTGAGGGAGTAGAAGAGTAGGAGATTTTCCATACTGGACATGGACATGAATAACTCAAACACTGTATGGATGTTTCTTTTTCTAAGTCTGTTAACATCTTTATCTCCACAGATGACAGGTTTCGCTCTGTGATCGACGACGCCTGGTGGTTTGGGACCATCGACTGTCAGGAGCCCTACCAGCTAGAGTACCCTGACAGTCACTTCCAGTGCTTCAAAGTCAGGTGAGAAACACACATTGAGGCTGCATAGACGCAGTATTATGGTCTAAATGGTCTGGCTGCTCGGATCACAAGAACACAGCTCAACAGAAAACATCAGATGAAAAAAAAAAGTGATTGATGCAAACTTGCAGCTCAGAGGGTAAAGAAGCCTGATGATGATCCACATTCCTGCAGTTCATCAGTAAAATATAAGTAGTCCCTGCAGGCGGAAAACTGTTTATAGTGGGAAAATAAGAAGCATAACAACAGCTTTTTTGGCGGCATTGTAGTGACAGAAGTAAAAGTTATGCTTTGTCATTTTTTCTCACTGAAACATACAGAAAGATACATTTTTTGTCTTGCCTGAGTAAAATTTGCTTTTGGACTTGAGAAACTGACAAAAAGATTTAAAATTGGAAATATGTTTTGCGTTTCCAACAGATGGGACAATGGTGAACAAGAGAAACTGAGTCCTTGGGATTTGGAACCTATTCCAGATGATGGTAATTAAAAACTTTTCCAGTCTTTCCAAAAATAGACACTTGAGTCTGTTTATGAAACAGTGTTGATGAGGTTTCAATAAATTTTGAGGTCTCTGCTCTGCAGCTCAGCAGCCCGACACAGAAGGAGGCGGTATACCTGTGACGGCCGACGAAATGAGCGAGCTGATGTATAAGCCTCTTCCAGGGGAGTGGGGAGAGAGGAGCAGAGACGAGGAGTGTGAGCGAATCATTGCTGGCATAGATCAGCTCATCACTGTCGGTAAACAAGTTTACGTGACTGTTTAGTTCCCTAAGGGAAACAAAAGCTTCTGTAATTTGCAAGAATTTCCTCCCAGTTACACTAACCCGGCTCATCTTTTGTTTTCTGCGACAGAGATTGCAGCCCCCTTCTCCGGTCCTGTAGACTTAGTACAGTATCCTTCTTACTGCACTGTCATTGCCTATCCTACTGACCTGGGCACCATCAGGCTCCGTCTGCTGAACAGATTCTACAGGTGAGTCACACACCTGATTTACATCATGATGTATTTGTGCTCCTCCTGTCCCTCTCTTTATTTCCTGTTGAAATTCAATTGTCTTTTTTTTTTTCCTCATGGGTTTTGAGACTCTGTGTAATCTTTTAACTTCTTTGATCCGCAGGCGCCTCTCAGCATTAATTTGGGATGCCAGGTATATTGCACACAATGCCCGCACTTTCAACGAGCCAAGCAGCAAGATCGCCCACTCTGCAAAAATCATCACAAATGTCCTCCTGAAATTCTTCAAGTATGTTTTGCTAGTTGTTAAATACAGCCTTAGAAAACATGGAATGATTTGACGATGGCATAGTTTGACTCATTTTGCTCTTTTCTCAGTGACACAGGCTGCACAGATATCATGGGTATCTACAATGCTGTCGAAGAAATGGATGATGATGATGAGGTGAGCCTGAATTTACTTAAACTTATATCATTGAGACGCTTTATTTTTTATCGAGTTTAAAATAATACAGCATTCTCTTTACTCCTCACAGGAAGAGGATGCTGAAGCACCAGGTACATCCTCTGGGCACAGACTACGTCAGGTAAATCAAGCCACCCAACAGCATACCTAGAATAGAGGACTTGAAGTCTTAAAAGTGAGAAGGTAGAGATTGTTGAGGAGTCAGTGGTAGCAGAAAGGAGAGCTTTATCAGGTTGGCGTCAACTTTCCTTTCTTAATGTTTGCAGCGATCTGTCGAGGTTGTGCCCGACCGGGACGCCTGGAAAGATCAGTGCAAGAGTCTGATGAACTACATATTCAGTTGTGAGGACTCAGAACCGTTCAGACAGCCTGTTGATCCTTTGAACTATCCAGTAAGTGAAAGACCATGCAGTCAAATGAATAAAACATCCAGGTTGTGCGTGAAATTGTGCAGAATAAAGGTTTAAATAATTTCTTTTACATCTGTTCAGGACTACCATGATATTATCGACACACCGATGGACTTTGGAACAGTGAAAAGGAACCTGGAGGAAGAAGGTTATGAAAACCCAATAGAGCTGTGCAAAGATGCCAGGCTTATTTTTGCTAATGCTAAAGCCTACACTCCTAATAAACGCTCCAAGGTAAGAGGGATTCTTTCAGTTTATGGGAGAAATGTGAGATTAACTGTTCATGAAGCAGAAAACAAGCATCAGATTTTGGATTGACTCACCTCGTGATGTGTATTTTTGACTGCAGTGTTTGTGACCTTGGGCATCTTTTCTTCTGTTTCCAGATTTATAGTATGACTCTGCGGCTCTCCGCTTTCTTCGAGGAGCACATGAGAACTATCATATCAGAGTACAAAACTGCCGTCAAGAGCAGCGATAGACTCCGGCGCAGTCAGAGGTTCCGCAAGAAAATGCAGCAGCAGACTCAGGCCTGCACCACAACAAGGTCTGTTTGAGCCTGTGTTGATGTGTGTGACCACAAGACACAAGATTTATTATTCAATAACAGTGATTTATTCAGCATGCATTCTTGTATGGCTCTAAATATTGTGTGAATGATTTTTCTTAGTGTATGGTACAGATTCAGGAAGATTAAAAATGTCAGTTGGACATTATGAATGATTTGTGTCAAAATTCTTTATCTCTCCAGTCAAAAGAGAGCTGCTTTAAAAACTCAGGAAAAAGTGGAGTCGATGTCAGTGACCAAATCTACCTCAGCCAAAGCATCATTTCCCGATCGAGTCAAGAGGAATCGATGCAGCAGCTCAGGTCACAGCTCCTCGGACGACTCCAAAGGTGCTTCATCAACACAGGGTGAGTAGAAAACACCTTGAATAAGGTTTGCCAAGTTAACAAAATATTTTTGAACTGTTTTATTGCATATTCTGCACATTTATTATATATAATTTCTCACTGGACAACGGTGAGATTCAAGGAAAGGTGCAACAGTGCAATTCTGTTTATTTACTAATTTGTTTGTGTTCTTGCAGAGTCTGAATGTGAGAGTGAGCTGAGTCGATCAGAGGGGGAGAAACATGCAGGTCGCTCAAGGCAACATCACCTCAGACAGAAAGCAAGAGTTACAAGAAGCAAGCGGAAAAACAGTGAGGCTTACTTCTATTAATACTTTTCAAATTTAATCTATAAAAAAAAAACAAAATCACACAATTACAGTGAGGAAAAAAACCAAAACCAAACTAATATCAAGATCATAAGAGAAAATTGGAAGAAACGATTATGAGAGGTGTCATTTTTATTATTTTCCAGTTGCAGAGAGTGATAGTGAAGAAGAGGAAGAGGAAGCAGAGGAGGAGTTTGACAGCGAGGATGGAGAAGATGCAGAGATGTCCTCCCAGTCCTCAGGTCCTCGTTACCCCAGCAGGACTAAAAACAGCAGGAACACAAGGTGGACCAGAAGCAGCAATGGCACAGACAGGAAGCAAACAGGTAACACTGTCCACTTCTAACTTCAGCTCATAGATCCCAAAGCAAAAATCTGATCCTCTCCTGACTTGTTTTCAGAGGGCAGAGCAAAGGTGAACGGCCACAACAGCAAGCCATCTCGTGGGGAGAGACGCCAGCACCAGGACTCAGACGGAGCATCATCCCAGGGCTCTGAGGGGGAGGAAGAGGAGGAGGAGGAGGAAATAATGGGTCGAAGATCAAAGAGGAAAACAGCTAGGGCAGCCGTGAATAAGATGAAACTTCTTGAGGCCTCAGATGAAGACTATGAGGAGGAAGAGGAGGAGAAGCCAAACAGGAGTAGTCGTCTCCAGCGTGCAGCTCATGCTAGCAAACGCACGGCAGTGATCCAGAGCACCTCTGAATCTGAAGAAGAACCACCATCAGGGGGTAAGCTGAGGTTTTACTATTACGCATTTCTCTGGTGAAAACTATTTCAGCATTTTATTTGGTTATTTATTGATTTAAGGAAGCTTACAAGATACATTTCAGCTGATTCTATACTTCACTTTACTCGTTAGCTTCACGGAAAACAAAAGAATCAGGACATGAATTCAAGGATGAAGAAGATGACAATCAGAATGGAGACTCAAGGCCCAACAAACAGAGGACACTAAGACAAGGTAAGAAGATCTGTCAACGTCTGGATTACGTGCCCACTGAAGTATGA